>NW_028123873.1:0-600000 GCF_965194805.1 Balaenoptera borealis
AACCCTAACCCTAACCCTAACCCTAACCCTAACCCTAACCCTAACCCTAACCCTAACCCTAACCCTAACCCTAACCCTAACCCTAACCCTAACCCTAACCCTAACCCTAACCCTAACCAACCCTAACCCTAACCCTAACCCTAACCCTAACCCTAACCCTAACCCTAACCCTAACCCTAACCCTAACCCTAACCCTAACCTAACCCTAACCCTAACCCTAACCCTAACCCTAACCCTAACCCTAACCCTAACCCTAACCCTAACCCTAACCCTAACCTAACCCTAACCCTAACCCTAACCCTAACCCTAACCCTAACCCTAACCCTAACCCTAACCCTAACCCTAACCCTAACCCTAACCTAACCCTAACCCTAACCCTAACCCTAACCCTAACCTAACCCTAACCCTAACCCTAACCCTAACCCTAACCCTAACCCTAACCCCTAACCCTAACCCTAACCCTAACCCATACGCTACGCCGTACCCGAAACCCTCCCCGAACTCGTACCCTAAGCCGTACCCTAAGCCTAACCCTAAGCCTAACCCTAACCCTAGGCTACCCTTGACTGCTTCTGCCTCCAATAGATTTCCTAAGCACTAGTGTTTTAACGAACAGCTTAAAAAGAGAATCCTAATGTGATTTCTTTATAATGGGTGTGTTCCTTATCTTATCCTAGTGTCTAAAACTCTTCTCCATGGCTGGACCCTCAAATAATATTCCTTTACGTGCTAAGGGGTATCTAGAGAGTGGGATAGGTTTAATAACTACCCTAACCCTAACGCGTACCCTAACCCTAACCCCTACCCTAACCCTAACACGTACCCTAATCCTAACCCGTACCCTAAACCGAGCCCTAACCCTAACCCTAACCCTAACCCTAACCCTAACCCTAACCCATACCCTACGCCGTACCCGCACCCCTCCCCGAACCCGTACCCTAAGCCGTACCCTAAGCCTAACCCTAAGCCTAACCCTAACCCTAGGCTACCCTTGACTGCTTCTGCCTCCAATAGATTTCCTAAGCACTAGTGTTTTAAGGAACAGCTTAAAAAGAGAATCCTAATGTGATTTCTTTATAATGGGTGTGTTCCTCATCTTATCCTAGTGTCTAAACTCTTCTCCATGGCTGGACCCCCAAATAATATTCCTTTACGTGCTAAGGGGTATCTAGAGAGTGGGATAGGTTTAATAACTACCCTAACCCTAACCCCTACCCTAACCCTAACACGTACCCTAATCCTAACCCGTACCCTAAACCGAGCCCTAACCCTAACACTAACCCTAACCCTAACCCTAACCCAAACCCTACGCTGTACCCGAACCCCTCCCGAACCCATTCCCCAAGCCGTACCCTAAACCTAACCCTAAGCCTAACCCTAACCCTAGGCTACCCTTGACTGCTTCTGCCTCCAATAGATTTCCTAAGCACTAGTGTTTTAAGGAACAGATTAAAAAGAGAATCCTAATGTGATTTCTTTATAATGGGTGTGTTCCTTATCTTATCCTAGTGTCTAAACTCTTCTCCATGGCTGCACCCCCAAATAATATTGCCTTACGTGCTAAGGGGTATCTAGAGAGTGGGATAGGTTTAATAACTACCCTAACCCTAATGCGTACTCTAACCCTAACCCCTAACCTAACACTAACACGTACCCTAATCCTAACCCGTACCCTAAACCGAGCCCTAACCCTAACACTAACACTAACCCTAACCCTAACCCATACCCTACGCCGTACCTGAACCCCTCCCCAAACCCGTACCGTAAGCCGTACCCTAAGCCTAACCCTAAGCCTAACACTAACCCTAGGCTACCCTTGACTGCTTCTGCCTCCAATAGATTTCCTAAGCACTAGTGTTTTAAGGAAGAGCTTAAAAAGAGAATCCTAATGTGATTTCTTTATAATGGGTGTGTTCCTTATCTTATCCTAGTGTCTAAATTCTTCTCCATGGCTGGAACCCCAAATAATATTCCTTTACGTGCTAAGGGGTATCTAGAGAGTGGGATAGGTTTACTAAGTACCCTAACCCTAACGCGTACCCTAACCCTAACCCCTACCCTAAACCTAACACGTACCCTAATCCTAAACGTACCCTAAACCGAGCCCTAACCCTAACACTAACCCTAACCCTAACCCTAACCCATACCCTACGCCGTACCCGCACCCCTCCCCGAACCCGTAACCTAAGCCGTACCCTAAGCCTAACCCTAAGCCTAACCCTAACCCTAGGCTACCCTTGACTGCTTCTGCCTCCAATAGATTTCCTAAGCACTACTGTTTTAAGGAACAGCTTAAAAAGAGAATCCTAATGTGATTTCTTTATAATGGGTGTGTTCCTTATCTTATCCTAGTGTCTAAACTCTTCTCCATGGCTGCACCCCCAAATAATATTCCCTTACGTGCTAAGGGGTATCTAGAGAGTGGGATAGGTTTCATAACTACCCTAACCCTAACGCGTACCCTAACCCTAACCCCTACCCTAAACCTAACACGTACCCTAATCCTAACCTGTACCCTAAACCGAGGCCTAACCCTAACACTAACCCTAACCCTAACCCTAACCCATAACCTACGCCATACCCGCACACCTCCCCGAACCCGTACCCTAAGCCATACCCTAAACCTAACCCTAAGCCTAACCCTAACCCTAGGCTACCCTTGACTGCTTCTGCCTCCAATTGATTTCCTAAGCAGTAGTGTTTTAAGGAACAGCTTAAAAAGAGAATCCTAAAGTGATTTCTTTATAATGGGTGTGTTCCTTATCTTATCCTAGTGTCTAAACTCTTCTCCATGGCTGGACCCCCAAATAATATTCCTTTACGTGCTAAGGGGGAGCTAGAGAGTGGGATAGGTTTACTAACTACCCTAGCCCTAACGCGTAACCTAACCCTAACCCCTACCCTAACCCTAACACGTACCCTAATCCTAACCCGTACCCTAAACCGAGCCCTATCCCTAACACTAACCCAAACCCTAACCCTAACCCATACCCTACGCCGTACACGAACACCTCCCCGAACCCATACCCCAAGCCGTACCCTAACCCTAACCCTAAGCCTAACCCTAACCCTAGGCTACCCTTGACTGCTTCTGCCTCCAATAGATTTCCTAAGCACTACTGTTTTAAGGAACAGCTTAAAAAGAGAATCCTAAAGTGATTTCTTTATAATGGGTGTGTTCCTTATCTTATCCTAGTGTCTAAACTCTTCTCCATGGCTGGACCCCCAAATAATATTCCTTTACGTGCTAAGGGGTATCTAGAGAGTGGGATAGGTTTAATAACTACCCTAACCCTAACGCGTACCCTAACCCTAACCCCTACCCTAACCCTAACACGTACCCTAATCCTAACCCGTACCCTAAACCGAGCCCTAACCCTAACACTAACCCTAACCCTAACCCTAACCCATACCCTACACCGTACCCGAAACCCTCCCCGAACTCGTACCCTAAGCCGTACCCTAAGCCTAACCCTAAGCCTAACCCTAACCCTAGGCTACCCTTGACTGCTTCTGCCTCCAATAGATTTCCTAAGCACTAGTGTTTTAAGGAACAGCTTAAAAAGAGAATCCTAATGTGATTTCTTTATAATGGGTGTGTTCCTTATCTTATCCTAGTGTCTAAACTTTTCTCCATGGCTGGACCCTCAAATAATATTCCTTTACGTGCTAAGGGGTATCTAGAGATTGGGATAGGTTTAATAACTACCCTAACCCTAACGCGTACCCTAACCCTAACCCCTACCCTAACCCTAACACGTACCCTAATCCTAACCCGTACCCTAAACCGAGCCCTAACCCTAACACTAACCCTAACCCTAACCCTAACCCATACCCTACGCCGTACACGCACCCCTCCCTGAACCCGTACCCTAAGCCGTACCCTAAGCCTAACCCTAAGCCTAACCCTAACCCTAGGCTACCCTTGACTGCTTCTACCTCCAATAGATTTCCTAAGCACTAGTGTTTTAAGGAACAGCTTAAAAAGAGAATCCTAATGTGATTTCCTTATAATGGGTGTGTTCCTTATCTTATCCTAGTGTCTAAACTCTTCTCCATGGCTGGACCCTCAAATAATATTCCTTTACGTGCTAAGGGGTATCTAGAGAGTGGGATAGGTTTAATAACTACCCTAACCCTAACGCGTACCCTAACCCTAACCCCTACCCTAACCCTAACACGTACCCTAATCCTAACCTGTACCCTAAACCGAGCCCTAACCCTAACACTAACCCTAACCCTAACCCTAACCCATACCCTACGCCGTACCCGCACCCCTCCCCGAACCCGTACCCTAAGCCGTACCCTAAGCCTAACCCTAAGCCTAACCCTAACCCTAGGCTACCCTTGACTGCTTCTGCCTCCAATAGATTTCCTAAGCACTACTGTTTTAAGGAACAGCTTAAAAAGAGAATCCTAATGTGATTTCTTTATAATGGGTGTGTTCCTTATCTTATCCTAGTGTCTAAACTCTTCTCCATGGCTGCACCCCCAAATAATATTCCCTTACGTGCTAAGGGGTATCTAGAGAGTGGGATAGGTTTAATAACTACCCTAACCCTAACGCGTACCCTAACCCTAACCCCTACCCTAACCCTAACACGTACCCTAATCCTAACCTGTACCCTAAACCGAGCCCTAACCCTAACACTAACCCTAACCCTAACCCTTACCCATACCCTACGCCGTACCCGCACCCCTCCCCGAACCCGTACCCTAAGCCATACCCTAAACCTAACCCTAAGCCTAACCCTAACCCTAGGCTACCCTTGACTGCTTCTGCCTCCAATTGATTTCCTAAGCAGTAGTGTTTTAAGGAACAGCTTAAAAAGAGAATCCTAAAGTGATTTCTTTATAATGGGTGTGTTCCTTATCTTATCTTAGTGTCTAAACTCTTCTCCATGGCTGGACCCCCAAATAATATTCCTTTACGTGCTAAGGGGGAGCTAGAGAGTGGGATAGGTTTACTAACTACCCTAGCCCTAACGCGTAACCTAACCCTAACCCCTACCCTAACCCTAACACGTACCCTAATCCTAACCCGTACCCTAAACCGAGCCCTAACCCTAACACTAACCCAAACCCTAACCCTAACCCATACCCTACGCCGTACACGAACACCTCCCCGAACCCATACCCCAAGCCGTACCCTAAACCTAACCCTAAGCCTAACCCTAACACTAGGCTACCCTTGACTGCTTCTGCCTCCAATAGATTTCCTAAGCACTAGTGTTTTAAGGAACAGCTTAAAAAGAGAATCCTAATGTGATTTCTTTATAATGGGTGTGTTCCTTATCTTATCCTAGTGTCTAAACTCTTCTCCATGGCTGCACCCCCAAATAATATTGCCTTACGTGCTAAGGGGTATCTAGAGAGTGGGATAGGTTTAATAACTACCCTAACCCTAATGCGTACTCTAACCCTAACCCCTACCCTAACACTAACACGTACCCTAATCCTAACCCGTACCCTAAACCGAGCCCTAACCCTAACACTAACACTAACCCTAACCCTAACCCATACCCTACGCCGTACCTGAACCCCTCCCCAAACCCGTACCCTAAGCCGTACCCTAAGCCTAACCCTAAGCCTAACACTAACCCTAGGCTACCCTTGACTGCTTCTGCCTCCAATAGATTTCCTAAGCACTAGTGTTTTAAGCAACAGCTTAAAAAGAGAATCCTAATGTGATTTCTTTATAATGGGTGTGTTCCTTATCTTATCCTAGTGTCTAAATTCTTCTCCATTGCTGGAACCCCAAATAATATTCCTTTACATGCTAAGGGGTATCTAGAGAGTGGGATAGGTTTACTAACTACCCTAACCCTAACGCGTACCCTAACCCTAACCCCTATCCTAAACCTAACACGTACCCTAATCCTAACCATACCCTAAACCGAGCCCTAACCCTAACACTAACCCTAAACCTAACCCTATCCCATACCCTACGCCGTACCCGAAACCCTCCCCGAACCCGTACCCTAAGCCGTACTCTAAGCCTAACCCTAAGCCTAACCCTAACCCTAGGCTACCCTTGACTGCTTCTGCCTCCAATAGATTTCCTAAGCACTACTGTTTTAAGGAACAGCTTAAAAAGAGAATCCTAATGTGATTTCTTTATAATGGGTGTGTTCCTTATCTTATCCTAGTGTCTAAACTCTTCTCCATGGCTGCACCCCCAAATAATATTCCCTTACGTGCTAAGGGGTATCTAGAGAGTGGGATAGGTTTAATAACTACCCTAACCCTAACGCGTACCCTAACCCTAACCCCTACCCTAACCCTAACACGTACCCTAATCCTAACCTGTACCCTAAACCGAGCCCTAACCCTAACACTAACCCTAACCCTAACCCTAACCCATACCCTACGCCGTACCCGCACCCCTCCCCGAACCCGTACCCTAAGCCATACCCTAAACCTAACCCTAAGCCTAACCCTAACCCTAGGCTACCCTTGACTGCTTCTGCCTCCAATAGATTTCCTAAGCACTAGTGTTTTAAGGAACAGCTTAAAAAGAGAATCCTAATGTGATTTCTTTATAATGGGTGTGTTCCTTATCTTATCCTAGTGTCTAAACTCTTCTCCATGGCTGCACCCCCAAATAATATTGCCTTACGTGCTAAGGGGTATCTAGAGAGTGGGATAGGTTTAATAACTACCCTAACCCTAATGCGTACTCTAACCCTAACCCCTACCCTAACACTAACACGTACCCTAATCCTAACCCGTACCCTAAACCGAGCCCTAACCCTAACACTAACACTAACCCTAACCCTAACCCATACCCGACGCCGTACCTGAACCCCTCCCCAAACCCGTACCCTAAGCCGTACCCTAAGCCTAACCCTAAGCCTAACACTAACCCTAGGCTACCCTTGACTGCTTCTGCCTCCAATAGATTTCCTAAGCACTAGTGTTTTAAGCAACAGCTTAAAAAGAGAATCCTCTTGTGATTTCTTTATAATGGGTGTGTTCCTTATCTTATCCTAGTGTCTAAATTCTTCTCCATTGCTGGATCCCCAAATAATATTCCTTTACGTGCTAAGGGGTATCTAGAGAGTGGGATAGGTTTACTAACTACCCTAACCCTAACGCGTACCCTAACCCTAACCCCTACCCTAAACCTAACACGTACCCTAATCCTAACCGTACCCTAAACCGAGCCCTAACCCTAACACTAACCCTAACCCTAACCCTAACCCATACCCTACGCCGTACCCGAAACCCTCCCCGAACCCGTACCCTAAGCCGTACCCTAAGCCTAACCCTAAGCCTAACCCTAACCCTAGGCTACCCTTGACTGCTTCTGCCTCCAATAGATTTCCTAAGCACTAGTGTTTTAAGCAACAGCTTAAAAAGAGAATCCTAATGTGATTTCTTTATAATGGGTGTGTTCCTTATCTTATCCTAGTGTCTAAACTCTTCTCCATGGCTGGACCCCCAAATAATATTCCTTTACGTGCTAAGGCGTATCTAGAGAGTGGGATAGGTTTAATAACTACCCTAACCCTAACGCGTACCCTAACCCTAACCCCTACCCTAACCCTAACACGTACCCTAATCCTAACCCGTACCCTAAACCGAGCCCTAACCCTAACACTAACCCTAACCCTAACCCTAACCCATACCCTACGCCGTACCCGAAACCCTCCCCGAACCCGTACCCTAAGCCGTACCCTAAGCCTAACCCTAAGCCTAACCCTAACCCTAGGCTACCCTTGACTGCTTCTGCCTCCAATAGATTTCCTAAGCACTAGTGTTTTAAGGAACAGCTTAAAAAGAGAATCCTAATGTGATTTCTTTATAATGGGTGTGTTCCTTATCTTATCCTAGTGTCTAAACTCTTCTCCATGGCTGGACCCTCAAATAATATTCCTTTACGTGCTAAGGGGTATCTAGAGAGTGGGATAGGTTTAATAACTACCCTAACCCTAACGCGTACCCTAACCCTAACCCCTACCCTAACCCTAACACGTACCCTAATACTAACCTGTACCCTAAACCGAGCCCTAACCCTAAAACTAACCCAAACCCTAACCCTAACCCATACCCTACGCCGTACCCGCACCCCTCCCCGAACCCGTACCCTAAGCCGTACCCTAAGCCGAACCCTAAGCCTAACCCTAACCCTAGGCTACCCTTGACTGCTTCTGCCTCCAATAGATTTCCTAAGCACTAGTGTTTTAAGGAACAGCTTAAAAAGAGAATCCTAAAGTGATTTCTTTATAATGGGTGTGTTCCTTATCTTATCCTAGTGTCTAAACTCTTCTCCATGGCTGGACCCCCAAATAATATTCCTTTACGTGCTAAGGGGTATCTAGAGAGTGGGATAGGTTTAATAACTACCCTAACCCTAACGCGTACCCTAACCCTAACCCCTACCCTAACCCTAACACGTACCCTAATCCTAACCCGTACCCTAAACCGAGCCCTAACCCTAACACTAACCCTAACCCTAACCCATACCCTACGCCGTACCCGAAACCCTCCCCGAACCCGTACCCTAAGCCGTACCCTAAGCCTCACCCTAAGCCTAACCTTATCCTAGGCTACCCTTGACTGCTTCTGCCTCCAGTAGATTTCCTAAGCACTAGTGTTTTAAGGAACAGCTTAAAAAGAGAATCCTAATGTGATTTCTTTATAATGGGTGTGTTCCTTATCTTATCCTAGTGTCTAAACTCTTCTCCATGGCTGGACCCTCAAATAATATTCCTTTACGTGCTAAGGGGTATCTAGAGAGTGGGATAGGTTTAATAACTACCCTAACCCTAACGCGTACCCTGACCATAACCCCTACCCTAACCCTAACACGTACCCTAATCCTAACCCGTACCCTAAACCGAGCCCTAACCCTAACACTAACCCTAACCCTAACCCTAACCCATACCCTACGCCGTACCCGCACCCCTCCCCGAACCCGTACCCTAAGCTGTACCCTAAGCCTAACCCTAAGCCTAACCCTAACCCTAGGCTACCCTTGACTGCTTCTGCCTCCAATAGATTTCCTAAGCACTAGTGTTTTAAGGAACAGCTTAAAAAGAGAATCCTAATGTGATTTCTTTATAATGGGTGTGTTCCTTATCTTATCCTAGTGTCTAAACTCTTCTCCATGGCTGGACCCCCAAATAATATTCCTTTACGTGCTAAGGGGTATCTAGAGAGTGGGATAGGTTTAATAACTACCCTAACCCTAACGCGTACCCTAACCCTAACCCCTACCCTAACCCTAACACGTACCCTAATCCTAACCCCTACCCTAAACCGAGCCCTAACCCTAACACTAACCCTAACCCTAACCCTAACCCATACCCTACGCCGTACCCGAAACCCTCCCCGAACTCGTACCCTAAGCCGTACCCTAAGCCTAACCCTAAGCCTAACCCTAACCCTAGGCTACCCTTGACTGCTTCTGCCTCCAATAGATTTCCTAAGCACTAGTGTTTTAAGAAACAGCTTAAAAAGAGAATCCTAATGTGATTTCTTTATAATGGGTGTGTTCCTTATCTTATCCTAGTGTCTAAACTTTTCTCCATGGCTGGACCCTCAAATAATATTCCTTTACGTGCTAAGGGGTATCTAGAGAGTGGGATAGGTTTAATAACTACCCTAACCCTAACGCGTACCCTAACCCTAACCCCTACCCTAACCCTAACACATACCCTAATCCTAACCCATACCCTAAACCGAGCCCTAACCCTAACACTAACCCTAACCCTAATCCTAACCCATACCCTACGCCGTACCCGCACCCCTCCCTGAACCCGTACCCTAAGCCGTACCCTAAGCCTAACCCTAAGCCTAACCCTAACCCTAGGCTACCCTTGACTGCTTCTGCCTCCAATAGATTTCCTAAGCACTAGTGTTTTAACGAACAGCTTAAAAAGAGAATCCTAATGTGATTTCTTTATAATGGGTGTGTTCCTTATCTTATCCTAGTGTCTAAACTCTTCTCCATGGCTGCACCCCCAAATAATATTGCCTTACGTGCTAAGGGGTATCTAGAGAGTGGGATAGGTTTAATAACTACCCTAACCCTAATGCGTACTCTAACCCTAACCCCTACCCTAACACTAACACGTACCCTAATCCTAACCCGTACCCTAAACCGAGCCCTAACCCTAACACTAACACTAACCCTAACCCTAACCCATACCCTACGCCGTACCTGAACCCCTCCCCAAACCCGTACCCTAAGCCGTACCCTAAGCCTAACCCTAAGCCTAACACTAACCCTAGGCTACCCTTGACTGCTTCTCCCTCCAATAGATTTCCTAAGCACTAGTGTTTTAAGCAACAGCTTAAAAAGAGAATCCTAATGTGATTTCTTTATAATTGGTGTGTTCCTTATCTTATCCTAGTGTCTAAATTCTTCTCCATTGCTGGAACCCCAAATAATATTCCTTTACGTGCTAAGGGGTATCTAGAGAGTGGGATAGGTTTACTAACTACCCTAACCCTAACGCGTACCCTAACCCTAACCCCTACCCTAAACCTAACACGTACCCTAATCCTAACCGTACCCTAAACCGAGCCCTAACCCTAACACTAACCCTAACCCTAACCCTAACCCATACCCTACGCCGTACCCGAAACCCTCCCCGAACCTGAACCCTAAGCCGTACTCTAAGCCTAACCCTAAGCCTAACCCTAACCCTACGCTACCCTTGACTGCTTCTGCCTCCAATAGATTTCCTAAGCACTAGTGTTTTAAGGAACAGCTTAAAAAGAGAATCCTAATGTGATTTCTTTATAATGGGTGTGTTCCTTATCTTATCCTAGTGTCTAAACTCTTCTCCATGGCTGGACCCCCAAATAATATTCCTTTACGTGCTAAGGGGTATCTAGAGAGTGGGATAGGTTTAATAACTACCCTAACCCTAACCCCTACCCTAACCCTAACACGTACCCTAATCCTAACCCGTACCCTAAACCGAGCCCTAACCCTAACACTAACCCTAACCCTAACCCTAACCCAAACCCTACGCTGTACCCGAACCCCTCCCCGAACCCATTCCCCAAGCCGTACCCTAAACCTAACCCTAAGCCTAACCCTAACCCTAGGCTACCCTTGACTGCTTCTGCCTCCAATAGATTTCCTAAGCACTAGTGTTTTAAGGAACAGCTTAAAAAGAGAATCCTAATGTGATTTCTTTATAATGGGTGTGTTCCTTATCTTATCCTAGTGTCTAAACTCTTCTCCATGGCTGCACCCCCAAATAATATTGCCTTACGTGCTAAGGGGTATCTAGAGAGTGGGATAGGTTTAATAACTACCCTAACCCTAATGCGTACTCTAACCCTAACCCCTAACCTAACACTAACACGTACCCTAATCCTAACCCGTACCCTAAACCGAGCCCTAACCCTAACACTAACACTAACCCTAACCCTAACCCATACCCTACGCCGTACCTGAACCCCTCCCCAAACCCGTACCGTAAGCCGTACCCTAAGCCTAACCCTAAGCCTAACACTAACCCTAGGCTACCCTTGACTGCTTCTGCCTCCAATAGATTTCCTAAGCACTAGTGTTTTAAGCAACAGCTTAAAAAGAGAATCCTAATGTGATTTCTTTATAATGGGTGTGTTCCTTATCTTATCCTAGTGTCTAAATTCTTCTCCATGGCTGGAACCCCAAATAATATTCCTTTACGTGCTAAGGGGTATCTAGAGAGTGGGATAGGTTTACTAAGTACCCTAACCCTAACGCGTACCCTAACCCTAACCCCTACCCTAAACCTAACACGTACCCTAATCCTAAACGTACCCTAAACCGAGCCCTAACCCTAACACTAACCCTAACCCTAACCCTAACCCATACCCTACGCCGTACCCGCACCCCTCCCCGAACCCGTAACCTAAGCCGTACCCTAAGCATAACCCTAAGCCTAACCCTAACCCTAGGCTACCCTTGACTGCTTCTGCCTCCAATAGATTTCCTAAGCACTACTGTTTTAAGGAACAGCTTAAAAAGAGAATCCTAATGTGATTTCTTTATAATGGGTGTGTTCCTTATCTTATCCTAGTGTCTAAACTCTTCTCCATGGCTGCACCCCCAAATAATATTCCCTTACGTGCTAAGGGGTATCTGGAGAGTGGGATAGGTTTCATAACTACCCTAACCCTAACGCGTACCCTAACCCTAACCCCTACCCTAACCCTAACACGTACCCTAATCCTAACCTGTACCCTAAACCGAGGCCTAACCCTAACACTAACCCTAACCCTAACCCTAACCCATAACCTACGCCATACCCGCACACCTCCCCGAACCCGTACCCTAAGCCATACCCTAAACCTAACCCTAAGCCTAACCCTAACCCTAGGCTACCCTTGACTGCTTCTGCCTCCAATTGATTTCCTAAGCAGTAGTGTTTTAAGGAACAGCTTAAAAAGAGAATCCTAATGTGATTTCTTTATAATGGGTGTGTTCCTTATCTTATCCTAGTGTCTAAACTCTTCTCCATGGCTGGACCCCCAAATAATATTCCTTTACGTGCTAAGGGGGAGCTAGAGAGTGGGATAGGTTTACTAACTACCCTAGCCCTAACGCGTAACCTAACCCTAACCCCTACCCTAACCCTAACACGTACCCTAATCCTAACCCGTACCCTAAACCGAGCCCTAACCCTAACACTAACCCAAACCCTAACCCTAACCCATACCCTACGCCGTACACAAACACCTCCCCGAACCCATACCCCAGCCGTACCCTAACCCTAACCCTAAGCCTAACCCTAACCCTAGTCTACCCTTGACTGCTTCTGCCTCCAATAGATTTCCTAAGCACTAGTGTTTTAAGGAACAGCTTAAAAAGAGAATCCTAAAGTGATTTCTTTATAATGGGTGTGTTCCTTATCTTATCCTAGTGTCTAAACTCTTCTCCATGGCTCGACCCACAAATAATATTCCTTTACGTGCTAAGGGGTATCTAGAGAGTGGGATAGGTTTAAAAACTACCCTAACCCTAACGCTTACCCTAACCCTAACCCCTACCCTAACCCTAACACGTACCCTAATCCTAACCCGTACCCTAAACCGAGCCCTAACCCTAACACTAACCCTAACCCTAACCCATACCCTACGCCGTACCCGCACCCCTCCCCGAACCCGTAACCTAAGCCGTACCCTAAGCCTAACCCTAAGCCTAACCCTAACCCTAGGCTACCCTTGACTGCTTCTGCCTCCAATAGATTTCCTAAGCACTACTGTTTTAAGGAACAGCTTAAAAAGAGAATCCTAATGTGATTTCTTTATAATGGGTGTGTTCCTTACCTTATCCTAGTGTCTAAACTCTTCTCCATGGCTGCACCCCCAAATAATATTCCCTTACGTGCTAAGGGGTATCTAGAGAGTGGGATAGGTTTAATAACTACCCTAACCCTAACGCGTACCCTAACCCTAACCCCTACCCTAACCCTAACACGTACCCTAATACTAACCTGTACCCTAAACCGAGCCCTAACCCTAACACTAATCCTAACCCTAACCCATACCCTACGCCGTACCCGCACCCCTCCCCGAACCCGTACCCTAAGCCATACCCTAAACCTAACCCTAAGCCTAACCCTAACCCTAGGCTACCCTTGACTGCTTCTGCCTCCAATTGATTTCCTAAGCAGTAGTGTTTTAAGGAACAGCTTAAAAAGAGAATCCTAATGTGATTTCTTTATAATGGGTGTGTTCCTTATCTTATCCTAGTGTCTAAACACTTCTCCATGGCTGGACCCCCAAATAATATTCCTTTACGTGCTAAGGGGGAGCTAGAGAGTGGGATAGGTTTACTAACTACCCTAGCCCTAACGCGTAACCTAACCCTAACCCCTACCCTAACCCTAACACGTACCCTAATCCTAACCCGTACCCTAAACCGAGCCCTAACCCTAACACTAACCCAAACCCTAACCCTAACCCATACCCTACGCCGTACACGAACACCTCCCCGAACCCATACCCCAAGCCGTACCCTAACCCTAACCCTAAGCCTAACCCTTACCCTAGGCTACCCTTGACTGCTTCTGCCTCCAATAGATTTCCTAAGCACTAGTGTTTTAAGAACAGCTTAAAAAGAGAATCCTAAAGTGATTTCTTTATAATGGGTGTGTTCCTTATCTTATCCTAGTGTCTAAACTCTTCTCCATGGCTGCACCCCCAAATAATATTCCTTTACGTGCTAAGGGGTATCTAGAAAGTGGGATAGGTTTAATAACTACCCTAACCCTAACGCGTACCCTAACCCTAACCCCTACCCTAACCCTAACATGTACCCTAATCCTAACCCGTACCCTAAACCGAGCCCTAACCCTAACACTAACCCTAACCCTAACCCTAACCCATACCCTACGCCGTACCCGAAACCCTCCCCGAACCCGTACCCTAAGCCATACCCTAAGCCTAACCCTAAGCCTAACACTAACCCTAGGCTACCCTTGACTGCTTCTGCCTCCAATAGATTTCCTAAGCACTAGTGTTTTAAGCAACAGCTTAAAAAGAGAATCCTAATGTGATTTCTTTATAATGGGTGTGTTCCTTATCTTATCCTAGTGTCTAAACTCTTCTCCATGGCTGGACCCCCAAATAATATTCCTTTACGTGCTAAGGGGTATCTAGAGAGTGTTATAGGTTTACTAACGACCCTAACCCTAATGCGTCCCCTACCCTAACCCCTACCCTAAACCTACCACGTACCCTAATCCTAACCGTACCCTAAACCGAGCCCTAACCCTAACACAAACCCTAACCCTAACCCTAACCCATACCCTACGCCGTACCCGAAACCCTCCCCGAACCCGTACCCTAAGCCGTACCCTAAGCCTAACCCTAAGCCTAACCCTAACCCTAGGCTACCCTTGACTGCTTCTGCCTCCAATAGATTTCCTAAGCACTAGTGTTTTAAGGAAGAGCTGAAAAAGAGAATCCTAATGTGATTTCTTTATAATGGGTGTGTTCCTTATCTTATCCTAGTGTCTAAACTCTTCTCCATGGCTGGACCCCCAAATAATATTCCTTTACGTGCTAAGGGGTATCTAGAGAGTGGGATAGGTTTAACAACTACCCTAACCCTAACGCGTACCCTAAACCTAACCCCTACCCTAACCCTAACACGTACCCTAATCCTAACCCGTACCCTAAACCGAGCCATAACCCTAACACTAACCCTAACCCTAACCCTAACCCATACCGTAGGCCGTACCCGCACCCCTCCCCGAACCCGTACCCTAAGCCGTACCCTAAGCCGAACCCTAAGCCTAACCCTAACCCTAGGCTACCCTTGACTGCTTCTGCCTCCAATTGATTTCCTAAGCACTAGTGTTTTAAGGAACAGCTTAAAAAGAGAATCCTAATGTGATTTCTTTATAATGGGTGTGTTCCTTATCTTATCCTAGTGTCTAAACTCTTCTCCATGGCTGCACCCCCAAATAATATTGCCTTACGTGCTAAGGGGTATCTAGAGAGTGGGATAGGTTTAATAACTACCCTAAACCTAATGCGTACTCTAACCCTAACCCCTACCCTAACACTAACACGTACCCTAATCCTAACCCGTACCCTAAACCGAGCCCTAACCCTAACACTAACACTAACCCTAACCCTAACCCATACCCTACGCCGTACCTGAACCCCTCCCCAAACCCGTACCCTAAGCCGTACCCTAAGCCTAACCCTAAGCCTAACACTAACCCTAGGCTACCCTTGACTGCTTCTGCCTCCAATAGATTTCCTAAGCACTAGTGTTTTAAGCAACAGCTTAAAAAGAGAATCCTAATGTGATTTCTTTATAATGGGTGTGTTCCTTATCTTATCCTAGTGTCTAAATTCTTCTCCATGGCTGGAACCCCAAATAATATTCCTTTACGTGCTAAGGGGTATCTAGAGAGTGGGATAGGTTTACTAACTACCCTAACCCTAACGCGTACCCTAACCCTAACCCCTACCCTAAACCTAACACGTACCCTAATCCTAACCGTACCCTAAACCGAGCCCTAACCCTAACACTAACCCTAACCCTAACCCTAACCCATACCCTACGCCGTACCCGAAACCCTCCCCGAACCCGTACCCTAAGCCGTACCCTAAGCCTAACCCTAAGCCTAACCCTAACCCTAGGCTACCCTTGACTGCTTCTGCCTCCAATAGATTTCCTAAGCACTAGTGTTTTAAGGAACAGCTTAAAAAGAGAATCCTAATGTGATTTCTTTATAATGTGTGTGTTCCTTATCTTATCTTAGTGTCAAAACTCTTCTCCATGGCTGCACCCCCAAATAATATTCCTTTACGTGCTAAGGGGTATCTAGAGAGTGGGATAGGTTTAATAACTAACCTAACCCTAACGCATACCCTAACCCTAACCCCTACCCTAACCCTAACACGTACCCTAATCCTAACCCGTACCCTAAACCGAGCCCTAACCCTAACACTAACCCTAACCCTAACCCTAACCCATACCCTACGCCGTACCCGAACCCCTCCCCGAACCCATTCCCCAAGCCGTACCCTAAACCTAACCCTAAGCCTAACCCTAACCCTAGGCTACCCTTGACTGCTTCTGCCTCCAATAGATTTCCTAAGCACTAGTGTTTTAAGGAACAGCTTAAAAAGAGAATCCTAATGTGATTTCTTTATAATGGGTGTGTTCCTTATCTTATCCTAGTGTCTAAACTCTTCTCCATGGCTGCACCCCCAAATAATATTTCCTTACGTGCTAAGGGGTATCTAGAGAGTGGGATAGGTTTAATAACTACCCTAACCCTAATGCGTACTCTAACCCTAACCCCTAACCTAACACTAACACGTACCCTAATCCTAACCCGTACCCTAAACCGAGCCCTAACCCTAACACTAACACTAACCCTAACCCTAACCCATACCCTACGCCGTACCTGAACCCCTCCCCAAACCCGTACCGTAAGCCGTACCCTAAGCCTAACCCTAAGCCTAACACTAACCCTAGGCTACCCTTGACTGCTTCTGCCTCCAATAGATTTCCTAAGCACTAGTGTTTTAAGCAACAGCTTAAAAAGAGAATCCTAATGTGATTTCTTTATAATGGGTGTGTTCCTTATCTTATCCTAGTGTCTAAATTCTTCTCCATGGCTGGAACCCCAAATAATATTCCTTTACGTGCTAATAGGTATCTAGAGAGTGGGATAGGTTTACTAACTACCCTAACCCTAACGCGTACCCTAACCCTAATCCCTACCCTAAACCTAACACGTACCCTAATCCTAACCGTACCCTAAACCGAGCCCTAACCCTAACACTAACCCTAACCCTAACCCTAACCCATACCCTACGCCGTACCCGCACCCCTCCCCGAACCCGTAACCTAAGCCGTACCCTAAGCCTAACCCTAAGCCTAACCCTAACCCTAGGCTACCCTTGACTGCTTCTGCCTCCAATAGATTTCCTAAGCACTAGTGTTTTAAGGAACAGCTTAAAAAGAGAATCCTAATGTGATTTCTTTATAATGGGTGTGTTCCTTATCTTATCCTAGTGTCTAAACTCTTCTCCATGGCTGCACCCCCAAATAATATTCCCTTACGTGCTAAGGGGTATCTAGAGAGTGGGATAGGTTTAATAACTACCCTAACCCTAACGCGTACCCTAACCCTAACCCCTACCCTAACCCTAACACGTACCCTAATCCTAACCCGTACCCTAAACCGAGCCCTAACCCTAATACTAACCCTAACCCTAACCCATACCCTACGCCGTACCCGAAACCCTCCCCGAACCCGTACCCTAAGCCGTACCCTAAGCCTCACCCTAAGCCTAACCTTATCCTAGGCTACCCTTGACTGCTTCTGCCTCCAATAGATTTCCTAAGCACTAGTGTTTTAAGGAACAGCTTAAAAAGAGAATCCTAATGTGATTTCTTTATAATGGGTGTGTTCCTTATCTTATCCTAGTGTCTAAACTCTTCTCCATGGCTGGACCCTCAAATAATATTCCATTACGTGCTAAGGGGTATCTAGAGAGTGGGATAGGTTTAATAACTACCCTAACCCTAACGCGTACCCTAACCCTAACCCCTACCCTAAACCTAACACGTACCCTAATCCTAACCCGTACCCTAAACCGAGCCCTAACCCTAACACTAACCCTAACCCTAACCCTAACCCATACCCTACGCCGTACCCGCACCCCTCCCCGAACCCGTACCCTAAGCCGTACCCTAAGCCTAACCCTAAGCCTAACCCTAACCCTAGGCTACCCTTGACTGCTTCTGCCTCCAATAGATTTCCTAAGCACTACTGTTTTAAGGAACAGCTTAAAAAGAGAATCCTAATGTGATTTCTTTATAATGGGTGTGTTCCTTATCTTATCCTAGTGTCTAAACTCTTCTCCATGGCTGGACCCCCAAATAATATTCCTTTACGTGCTAAGGGGTATCTAGAGAGTGGGATAGGTTTAACAACTACCCTAACCCTAACGCGTACCCTAAACCTAACCCCTACCCTAACCCTAACACGTACCCTAATCCTAACCCGTACCCTAAACCGAGCCCTAACCCTAACACTAACCCTAACCCTAACCCTAACCCATACCGTAGGCCGTACCCGCACCCCTCCCCGAACCCGTACCCTAAGCCGTACCCTAAGCCGAACCCTAAGCCTAACCCTAAACCTAGGCTACCCTTGACTGCTTCTGCCTCCAATTGATTTCCTAAGCACTAGTGTTTTAAGGAACAGCTTAAAAAGAGAATCCTAATGTGATTTCTTTATAATGGGTGTGTTCCTTATCTTATCCTAGTGTCTAATCTCTTCTCCATGGCTGCACCCCCAAATAATATTGCCTTACGTGCTAAGGGGTATCTAGAGAGTGGGATAGGTTTAATAACTACCCTAAACCTAATGCGTACTCTAACCCTAACCCCTACCCTAACACTAACACGTACCCTAATCCTAACCCGTACCCTAAACCGAGCCCTAACCCTAACACTAACACTAACCCTAACCCTAACCCATACCCTAGGCCGTACCTGAACCCCTCCCCAAACCCGTACCCTAAGCCGTACCCTAAGCCTAACCCTAAGCCTAACACTAACCCTAGGCTACCCTTGACTGCTTCTGCCTCCAATAGATTTCCTAAGCACTAGTGTTTTAAGCAACAGCTTAAAAAGAGAATCCTAATGTGATTTCTTTATAATGGGTGTGTTCCTTATCTTATCCTAGTGTCTAAATTCTTCTCCATGGCTGGAACCCCAAATAATATTCCTTTACGTGTTAAGGGGTATCTAGAGAGTGGGATAGGTTTACTAACTACCCTAACCCTAACGCGTACCCTAACCCTAACCCCTACCCTAAACCTAACACGTACCCTAATCCTAACCGTACCCTAAACCGAGCCCTAACCCTAACACTAACCCTAACCCTAACCCTAACCCATACCCTACGCCGTACCCGAAACCCTCCCCGAACCCGTACCCTAAGCCTTACCCTAAGCCTAACCCTAAGCCTAACCCTAACCCTAGGCTACCCTTGACTGCTTCTGCCTCCAATAGATTTCCTAAGCACTAGTGTTTTAACGAACAGCTTAAAAAGAGAATCCTAAAGTGATTTCTTTATAATGGGTGTGTTCCTTTTCTTATCCTAGTGTCTAAACTCTTCTCCATGGCTGGACCCCCAAATAATATTCCTTTATGTGCTAAGGGGTATCTAGAGAGTGGGATAGGTTTAATAACTACCCTAACCCTAACGCGTACCCTAACCCTAACCCCTACCCTAACCCTAACACTAACCCTAACCCTAACCCATACCCTACGCCGTACCCGAAACCCTCCCCGAACCCGTACCCTAAGCCCTACCCTAAGCCTCACCCTAAGCCTAACCTTATCCTAGGCTACCCTTGACTGCTTCTGCCTCCAATAGATTTCCTAAGCACTAGTGTTTTAAGGAACAGCTTAAAAAGAGAATCCTAATGTGATTTCTTTATAATGGGTGTGTTCCTTATCTTATCCTAGTGTCTAAACTCTTCTCCATGGCTGGACCCTCAAATAATATTCCTTTACGTGCTAAGGGGTATCTAGAGAGTGGGATAGGTTTAATAACTACCCTAACCCTAACGCGTACCCTAACCCTAACCCCTACCCTAAACCTAACACGTACCCTAATCCTAACCTGTACCCTAAACCGAGCCCTAACCCTAACACTAACCCTAACCCTAACCCTAACCCATACCCTACGCCGTACCCGAAACCCTCCCCGAACCCGTACCCTAAGCCATACCCTAAGCCTAACCCTAAGCCAACACTAACCCTAGGCTACCCTTGACTGCTTCTGCCTCCAATAGATTTCCTAAGCACTAGTGTTTTAAGCAACAGCTTAAAAAGAGAATCCTAATGTGATTTCTTTATAATGGGTGTGTTCCTTATCTTATCCTAGTGTCTAAACTCTTCTCCATGGCTGGACCCCCAAATAATATTCCTTTATGTGCTAAGGTGTATCTAGAGAGTGGGATAGGTTTACTAACGACCCTAAACCTAATGCGTACCCTAACCCTAACCCCTACCCTAAACCTACCACGTACCCTAATCCTAACCGTACCCTAAACCGAGCCCTAACCCTAACACAAACCCTAACCCTAACCCTAACCCATACCCTACGCCGTACCCGAAACCCTCCCCGAACCCGTACCCTAAGCCGTACCCTAAGCCTAACCCTAAGCCTAACCCTAACCCTAGGCTACCCTTGACTGCTTCTGCCTCTAATAGATTTCCTAAGCACTAGTGTTTTAAGGAAGAGCTGAAAAAGAGAATCCTAATGTGATTTCTTTATAATGGGTGTGTTCCTTATCTTATCCTAGTGTCTAAACTCTTCTCCATCGCTGGACCCCCAAATAATATTCCTTTACGTGCTAAGGGGTATCTAGAGAGTGGGATAGGTTTAACAACTACCCTAACCCTAACGCGTACCCTAAACCTAACCCCTACCCTAACCCTAACACGTACCCTAATCCTAACCCGTACCCTAAACCGAGCCCTAACCTTAACACTAACCCTAACCCTAACCCTAACCCATACCGTACGCAGTACCCGCACCCCTCCCCGAACCCGTACCCTAAGCCGTACCCTAAGCCGAACCCTAAGCCTAAACCTAACCCTAGGCTACCCTTGACTGCTTCTGCCTCCAATTGATTTCCTAACCACTAGTGTTTTAAGGAACAGCTTAAAAAGAGAATCCTAATGTGATTTCTTTATAATGGGTGTGTTCCTTATCTTATCCTAGTGTCTAAACTCTTCTCCATGGCTGCACCCCCAAATAATATTGCCTTACGTGCTAAGGGGGAGCTAGAGAGTGGGATAGGTTTAATAACTACCCTAAACCTAATGCGTACTCTAACCCTAACCCCTACCCTAACACTAACACGTACCCTAATCCTAACCCGTACCCTAAACCGAGCCCTAACCCTAACACTAACACTAACCCTAACCCTAACCCATACCCTACGCCGTACCTGAACCCCTCCCCAAACCCGTACCCTAAGCCGTACCCTAAGCCTAACCCTAAGCCTAACACTAACCCTAGGCTACCCTTGACTGCTTCTGCCTCCAATAGATTTCCTAAGCACTAGTGTTTTAAGCAACAGCTTAAAAAGAGAATCCTAATGTGATTTCTTTATAATGGGTGTGTTCCTTATCTTATCCTAGTGTCTAAATTCTTCTCCATGGCTGGAACCCCAAATAATATTCCTTTACGTGCTAAGGGGTATCTAGAGAGTGGGATAGGTTTACTAACTACCCTAACCCTAACGCGTACCCTAACCCTAACCCCTACCCTAAACCTAACACGTACCCTAATCCTAACCGTACCCTAAACCGAGCCCTAACCCTAACACTAACCCTAACCCTAACCCTAACCCTAACCCATACCCTACGCCGTACCCGAAACCCTCCCCGAACCCGTACCCTAAGCCGTACCCTAAGCCTAACCCTAAGCCTAACCCTAACCCTAGGCTACCCTTGACTGCTTCTGCCTCCAATAGATTTCCTAAGCACTAGTGTTTTAACGAACAGCTTAAAAAGAGAATCCTAATGTGATTTCTTTATAATGGGTGTGTTCCTTATCTTATCCTAGTGTCTAAACTCTTCTCCATGGCTGGACCCTCAAATAATATTCCTTTACGTGCTAAGGGGTATCTAGAGAGTGGGATAGGTTTAATAACTACCTAACCCTAACGCGTACCGTAACCCTAACCCCTACCCTAACCCTAACACGTACCCTAATCCTAACCCGTACCCTAAACCGAGCCCTAACCCTAACACTAACCCTAACCCTAACCCTAACCCATACCCTACCCCGTACCCGAAACCCTCCCCGAACCCGAACCCTAAGCCGTACCCTAAGCCTAACCCTAAGCCTAACCCTAACCCTAGGCTACCCTTGACTGCTTCTGCCTCCAATAGATTTCCTAAGCACTAGTGTTTTAAGGAACAGCTTAAAAAGAGAATCCTAATGTGATTTCTTTATAATGGGTGTGTTCCTTATCTTATCCTAGTGTCTAAACTCTTCTCCATGGCTGGACCCCCAAATAATATTCCTTTACGTGCTAAGGGGTATCTAGAGAGTGGGATAGGTTTAATAACTACCCTAACCCTAACCCCTACCGTAACCCTAACACGTACCCTAATCCTAACCCGTACCCTAAACCGAGCCCTAACCCTAACACTAACCCTAACCCTAACCCTAACCCAAACCCTACGCTGTACCCGAACCCCTCCCCGAACCCATTCCCCAAGCCGTACCCTAAACCTAACCCTAAGCCTAACCCTAACCCTAGGCTACCCTTGACTGCTTCTGCCTCCAATAGATTTCCTAAGCACTAGTGTTTTAAGGAACAGCTTAAAAAGAGAATCCTAATGTGATTTCTTTATAATGGGTGTGTTCCTTATCTTATCCTAGTGTCTAAACTCTTCTCCATGGCTGCACCCCCAAATAATATTGCCTTACGTGCTAAGGGGTATCTAGAGAGTGGGATAGGTTTAATAACTACCCTAAACCTAATGCGTACTCTAACCCTAACCCCTACCCTAACACTAACACGTACCCTAATCCTAACCCGTACCCTAAACCGAGCCCTAACCCTAACACTAACACTAACCCTAACCCTAACCCATACCCTACGCCGTACCTGAACCCCTCCCCAAACCCGTACCCTAAGCCGTACCCTAAGCCTAACCCTAAGCCTAACACTAACCCTAGGCTACCCTTGACTGCTTCTGCCTCCAATAGATTTCCTAAGCACTAGTGTTTTAAGCAACAGCTTAAAAAGAGAATCCTAATGTGATTTCTTTATAATGGGTGTGTTCCTTATCTTATCCTAGTGTCTAAATTCTTCTCCATGGCTGGAACCCCAAATAATATTCCTTTACGTGCTAAGGGGTATCTAGAGAGTGGGATAGGTTTACTAACTACCCTAACCCTAACGCGTACCCTAACCCTAACCCCTACCCTAAACCTAACACGTACCCTAATCCTAACCGTACCCTAAACCGAGCCCTAACCCTAACACTAACCCTAACCCTAACCCTAACCCATACCCTACGCCGTACCCGAAACCCTCCCCGAACCCGTACCCTAAGCCGTACCCTAAGCCTAACCCTAAGCCTAACCCTAACCCTAGGCTACCCTTGACTGCTTCTGCCTCCAATAGATTTCCTAAGCACTAGTGTTTTAACGAACAGCTTAAAAAGAGAATCCTAATGTGATTTCTTTATAATGGGTGTGTTCCTTATCTTATCCTAGTGTCTAAACTCTTCTCCATGGCTGGACCCTCAAATAATATTCCTTTACGTGCTAAGGGGTATCTAGAGAGTGGGATAGGTTTAATAACTACCTAACCCTAACGCGTACCGTAACCCTAACCCCTACCCTAACCCTAACACGTACCCTAATCCTAACCCGTACCCTAAACCGAGCCCTAACCCTAACACTAACCCTAACCCTAACCCTAACCCATACCCTACGCCGTACCCAAAACCCTCCCCGAACCCGTACCCTAAGCCGTACCCTAAGCCTAACCCTAAGCCTAACCCTAACCCTAGGCTACCCTTGACTGCTTCTGCCTCCAATAGATTTCCTAAGCACTAGTGTTTTAAGGAACAGCTTAAAAAGAGAATCCTAATGTGATTTCTTTATAATGGGTGTGTTCCTTATCTTATCCTAGTGTCTAAACTCTTCTCCATGGCTGGACCCCCAAATAATATTACTTTACGTGCTAAGGGGTATCTAGAGAGTGGGATAGGTTTAATAACTACCCTAACCCTAACCCCTACCGTAACCCTAACACGTACCCTAATCCTAACCCGTACCCTAAACCGAGCCCTAACCCTAACACTAACCCTAACCCTAACCCTAACCCAAACCCTACGCTGTACCCGAACCCCTCCCCGAACCCATTCCCCAAGCCGTACCCTAAACCTAACCCTAAGCCTAACCCTAACCCTAGGCTACCCTTGACTGCTTCTGCCTCCAATAGATTTCCTAAGCACTAGTGTTTTAAGGAACAGCTTAAAAAGAGAATCCTAATGTGATTTCTTTATAATGGGTGTGTTCCTTATCTTATCCTAGTGTCTAAACTCTTCTCCATGGCTGCACCCCCAAATAATATTGCCTTACGTGCTAAGGGGTATCTAGAGAGTGGGATAGGTTTAATAACTACCCTAACCCTAATGCGTACTCTAACCCTAACACCTAACCTAACACTAACACGTACCCTAATCCTAACCCGTACCCTAAACCGAGCCCTATCCCTAACACTAACCCAAACCCTAACCCTAACCCATACCCTACGCCGTACACGAACACCTCCCCGAACCCATACCCCAAGCCGTACCCTAATCCTAACCCTAAGCCTAACCCTAACCCTAGGCTACCCTTGACTGCTTCTGCCTCCAATAGATTTCCTAAGCACTACTGTTTTAAGGAACAGCTTAAAAAGAGAATCCTAAAGTGATTTCTTTATAATGGGTGTGTTCCTTATCTTATCCTAGTGTCTAAACTCTTCTCCATGGCTGGACCCCCAAATAATATTCCTTTACGTGCTAAGGGGTATCTAGAGAGTGGGATAGGTTTAATAACTACCCTAACCCTAACGCGTACCCTAACCCTAACCCCTACCCTAACCCTAACACGTACCCTAATCCTAACCCGTACCCTAAACCGAGCCCTAACCCTAACACTAACCCTAACCCTAACCCTAACCCATACCCTACGCCGTACCCGAAACCCTCCCCGAACTCGTACCCTAAGCCGTACCCTAAGCCTAACCCTAAGCCTAACCCTAACCCTAGGCTACCCTTGACTGCTTCTGCCTCCAATAGATTTCCTAAGCACTAGTGTTTTAACGAACAGCTTAAAAAGAGAATCCTAATGTGATTTCTTTATAATGGGTGTGTTCCTTATCTTATCCTAGTGTCTAAACTCTTCTCCATGGCTGCACCCCCAAATAATATTCCTTTACGTGCTAAGGGGTATCTAGAGAGCGGGATAGGTTTAATAACTACCCTAACCCTAACGCGTACCCTAACCCTAACCCCTACCCTAACCCTAACACGTACCCTAATCCTAACCCGTACCCTAAACCGAGCCCTAACCCTAACACTAACCCTAACCCTAACCCTAACCCATACCCTACGCCGTACCCGAAACCCTCCCCGAACTCGTACCCTAAGCCGTACCCTAAGCCTAACCCTAAGCCTAACCCTAACCCTCGGCTACCCTTGACTGCTTCTGCCTCCAATAGATTTCCTAAGCACTAGTGTTTTAACGAACAGCTTAAAAAGAGAATCCTAATGTGATTTCTTTATAATGGGTGTGTTCCTTATCTTATCCTAGTGTCTAAACTCTTCTCCATGGCTGGACCCCCAAATAATATTCCTTTACGTGCTAAGGGGTATCTAGAGAGTGGGATAGGTTTAATAACTACCCTAACCCTAAGGCGTACCCTAACCCTAACCCCTACCCTAACCCTAACACGTACCCTAATCCTAACCCGTACCCTAAACCGAGCCCTAACCCTAACACTAACCCTAAACCTAACCCTAACCCATACCCTACGCCGTACCCGAAACCCTCCCCGAACTCGTACCCTAAGCCGTACCCTAAGCCTAACCCTAAGCCTAACCCTAACCCTAGGCTACCCTTGACTGCTTCTGCCTCCAATAGATTTCCTAAGCACTAGTGTTTTAACGAACAGCTTAAAAAGAGAATCCTAAAGTGATTTCTTTATAATGGGTGTGTTCCTTATCTTATCCTAGTGTCTAAACTCTTCTCCATGGCTGGACCCCCAAATAATATTCCTTTACGTGCTAAGGGGTATCTAGAGAGTGGGATAGGTTTAATAACTACCCTAACCCTAACGCGTACCCTAACCCTAACCCCTACCCTAACCCTAACACGTACCCTAATCCTAACCCATACCCTAAACCGAGCCCTAACCCTAACACTAACCCTAACCCTAACCCTAACCCATACCCTACGCCGTACCCGAAACCCTCCCCGAACTCGTACCCTAAGCCGTACCCTAAGCCTAACCCTAAGCCTAACCCTAACCCTAGGCTACCCTTGACTGCTTCTGCCTCCAATAGATTTCCTAAGCACTAGTGTTTTAACGAACAGCTTAAAAAGAGAATCCTAATGTGATTTCTTTATAATGGGTGTGTTCCTTATCTTATCCTAGTGTCTAAACTCTTCTCCATGGCTGGACCCTCAAATAATATTCCTTTACGTGCTAAGGGGTATCTAGAGAGTGGGATAGGTTTAATAACTACCCTAACCCTAACGCGTACCCTAACCCTAACCCCTACCCTAACCCTAACACGTACCCTAATCCTAACCCGTACCCTAAACCGAGCCCTAACCCTAACCCTAACCCTAACCCTAACCCTAACCCATACCCTACGCCGTACCCGCACCCCTCCCCGAACCCGTACCCTAAGCCGTACCCTAAGCCTAACCCTAAGCCTAACCCTAACCCTAGGCTACCCTTGACTGCTTCTGCCTCCAATAGATTTCCTAAGCACTAGTGTTTTAAGGAACAGCTTAAAAAGAGAATCCTAATGTGATTTCTTTATAATGGGTGTGTTCCTCATCTTATCCTAGTGTCTAAACTCTTCTCCATGGCTGGACCCCCAAATAATATTCCTTTACGTGCTAAGGGGTATCTAGAGAGTGGGATAGGTTTAATAACTACCCTAACCCTAACCCCTACCCTAACCCTAACACGTACCCTAATCCTAACCCGTACCCTAAACCGAGCCCTAACCCTAACACTAACCCTAACCCTAACCCTAACCCAAACCCTACGCTGTACCCGAACCCCTCCCCGAACCCATTCCCCAAGCCGTACCCTAAACCTAACCCTAAGCCTAACCCTAACCCTAGGCTACCCTTGACTGCTTCTGCCTCCAATAGATTTCCTAAGCACTAGTGTTTTAAGGAACAGATTAAAAAGAGAATCCTAATGTGATTTCTTTATAATGGGTGTGTTCCTTATCTTATCCTAGTGTCTAAACTCTTCTCCATGGCTGCACCCCCAAATAATATTGCCTTACGTGCTAAGGGGTATCTAGAGAGTGGGATAGGTTTAATAACTACCCTAACCCTAATGCGTACTCTAACCCTAACCCCTAACCTAACACTAACACGTACCCTAATCCTAACCCGTACCCTAAACCGAGCCCTAACCCTAACACTAACACTAACCCTAACCCTAACCCATACCCTACGCCGTACCTGAACCCCTCCCCAAACCCGTACCGTAAGCCGTACCCTAAGCCTAACCCTAAGCCTAACACTAACCCTAGGCTACCCTTGACTGCTTCTGCCTCCAATAGATTTCCTAAGCACTAGTGTTTTAAGGAAGAGCTTAAAAAGAGAATCCTAATGTGATTTCTTTATAATGGGTGTGTTCCTTATCTTATCCTAGTGTCTAAATTCTTCTCCATGGCTGGAACCCCAAATAATATTCCTTTACGTGCTAAGGGGTATCTAGAGAGTGGGATAGGTTTACTAAGTACCCTAACCCTAACGCGTACCCTAACCCTAACCCCTACCCTAAACCTAACACGTACCCTAATCCTAAACGTACCCTAAACCGAGCCCTAACCCTAACACTAACCCTAACCCTAACCCTAACCCATACCCTACGCCGTACCCGCACCCCTCCCCGAACCCGTAACCTAAGCCGTACCCTAAGCCTAACCCTAAGCCTAACCCTAACCCTAGGCTACCCTTGACTGCTTCTGCCTCCAATAGATTTCCTAAGCACTACTGTTTTAAGGAACAGCTTAAAAAGAGAATCCTAATGTGATTTCTTTATAATGGGTGTGTTCCTTATCTTATCCTAGTGTCTAAACTCTTCTCCATGGCTGCACCCCCAAATAATATTCCCTTACGTGCTAAGGGGTATCTAGAGAGTGGGATAGGTTTCATAACTACCCTAACCCTAACGCGTACCCTAACCCTAACCCCTACCCTAAACCTAACACGTACCCTAATCCTAACCTGTACCCTAAACCGAGGCCTAACCCTAACACTAACCCTAACCCTAACCCTAACCCATAACCTACGCCATACCCGCACACCTCCCCGAACCCGTACCCTAAGCCATACCCTAAACCTAACCCTAAGCCTAACCCTAACCCTAGGCTACCCTTGACTGCTTCTGCCTCCAATTGATTTCCTAAGCAGTAGTGTTTTAAGGAACAGCTTAAAAAGAGAATCCTAAAGTGATTTCTTTATAATGGGTGTGTTCCTTATCTTATCCTAGTGTCTAAACTCTTCTCCATGGCTGGACCCCCAAATAATATTCCTTTACGTGCTAAGGGGGAGCTAGAGAGTGGGATAGGTTTACTAACTACCCTAGCCCTAACGCGTAACCTAACCCTAACCCCTACCCTAACCCTAACACGTACCCTAATCCTAACCCGTACCCTAAACCGAGCCCTATCCCTAACACTAACCCAAACCCTAACCCTAACCCATACCCTACGCCGTACACGAACACCTCCCCGAACCCATACCCCAAGCCGTACCCTAACCCTAACCCTAAGCCTAACCCTAACCCTAGGCTACCCTTGACTGCTTCTGCCTCCAATAGATTTCCTAAGCACTACTGTTTTAAGGAACAGCTTAAAAAGAGAATCCTAAAGTGATTTCTTTATAATGGGTGTGTTCCTTATCTTATCCTAGTGTCTAAACTCTTCTCCATGGCTGGACCCCCAAATAATATTCCTTTACGTGCTAAGGGGTATCTAGAGAGTGGGATAGGTTTAATAACTACCCTAACCCTAACGCGTACCCTAACCCTAACCCCTACCCTAACCCTAACACGTACCCTAATCCTAACCCGTACCCTAAACCGAGCCCTAACCCTAACACTAACCCTAACCCTAACCCTAACCCATACCCTACACCGTACCCGAAACCCTCCCCGAACTCGTACCCTAAGCCGTACCCTAAGCCTAACCCTAAGCCTAACCCTAACCCTAGGCTACCCTTGACTGCTTCTGCCTCCAATAGATTTCCTAAGCACTAGTGTTTTAAGGAACAGCTTAAAAAGAGAATCCTAATGTGATTTCTTTATAATGGGTGTGTTCCTTATCTTATCCTAGTGTCTAAACTTTTCTCCATGGCTGGACCCTCAAATAATATTCCTTTACGTGCTAAGGGGTATCTAGAGATTGGGATAGGTTTAATAACTACCCTAACCCTAACGCGTACCCTAACCCTAACCCCTACCCTAACCCTAACACGTACCCTAATCCTAACCCGTACCCTAAACCGAGCCCTAACCCTAACACTAACCCTAACCCTAACCCTAACCCATACCCTACGCCGTACACGCACCCCTCCCTGAACCCGTACCCTAAGCCGTACCCTAAGCCTAACCCTAAGCCTAACCCTAACCCTAGGCTACCCTTGACTGCTTCTGCCTCCAATAGATTTCCTAAGCACTAGTGTTTTAAGGAACAGCTTAAAAAGAGAATCCTAATGTGATTTCTTTATAATGGGTGTGTTCCTTATCTTATCCTAGTGTCTAAACTCTTCTCCATGGCTGGACCCTCAAATAATATTCCTTTACGTGCTAAGGGGTATCTAGAGAGTGGGATAGGTTTAATAACTACCCTAACCCTAACGCATACCCTAACCCTAACCCCTACCCTAACCCTAACACGTACCCTAATCCTAACCTGTACCCTAAACCGAGCCCTAACCCTAACACTAACCCTAACCCTAACCCTAACCCATACCCTACGCCGTACCCGCACCCCTCCCCGAACCCGTACCCTAAGCCGTACCCTAAGCCTAACCCTAAGCCTAACCCTAACCCTAGGCTACCCTTGACTGCTTCTGCCTCCAATAGATTTCCTAAGCACTACTGTTTTAAGGAACAGCTTAAAAAGAGAATCCTAATGTGATTTCTTTATAATGGGTGTGTTCCTTATCTTATCCTAGTGTCTAAACTCTTCTCCATGGCTGCACCCCCAAATAATATTCCCTTACGTGCTAAGGGGTATCTAGAGAGTGGGATAGGTTTAATAACTACCCTAACCCTAACGCGTACCCTAACCCTAACCCCTACCCTAACCCTAACACGTACCCTAATCCTAACCTGTACCCTAAACCGAGCCCTAACCCTAACACTAACCCTAACCCTAACCCTTACCCATACCCTACGCCGTACCCGCACCCCTCCCCGAACCCGTACCCTAAGCCATACCCTAAACCTAACCCTAAGCCTAACCCTAACCCTAGGCTACCCTTGACTGCTTCTGCCTCCAATTGATTTCCTAAGCAGTAGTGTTTTAAGGAACAGCTTAAAAAGAGAATCCTAAAGTGATTTCTTTATAATGGGTGTGTTCCTTATCTTATCTTAGTGTCTAAACTCTTCTCCATGGCTGGACCCCCAAATAATATTCCTTTACGTGCTAAGGGGTATCTAGAGAGTGGGATAGGTTTACTAACTACCCTAGCCCTAACGCGTAACCTAACCCTAACCCCTACCCTAACCCTAACACGTACCCTAATCCTAACCCGTACCCTAAACCGAGCCCTAACCCTAACACTAACCCAAACCCTAACCCTAACCCATACCCTACGCCGTACACGAACACCTCCCCGAACCCATTCCCCAAGCCGTACCCTAAACCTAACCCTAAGCCTAACCCTAACACTAGGCTACCCTTGACTGCTTCTGCCTCCAATAGATTTCCTAAGCACTAGTGTTTTAAGGAACAGCTTAAAAAGAGAATCCTAATGTGATTTCTTTATAATGGGTGTGTTCCTTATCTTATCCTAGTGTCTAAACTCTTCTCCATGGCTGCACCCCCAAATAATATTGCCTTACGTGCTAAGGGGTATCTAGAGAGTGGGATAGGTTTAATAACTACCCTAACCCTAATGCGTACTCTAACCCTAACCCCTACCCTAACACTAACACGTACCCTAATCCTAACCCGTACCCTAAACCGAGCCCTAACCCTAACACTAACACTAACCCTAACCCTAACCCATACCCTACGCCGTACCTGAACCCCTCCCCAAACCCGTACCCTAAGCCGTACCCTAAGCCTAACCCTAAGCCTAACACTAACCCTAGGCTACCCTTGACTGCTTCTGCCTCCAATAGATTTCCTAAGCACTAGTGTTTTAAGCAACAGCTTAAAAAGAGAATCCTAATGTGATTTCTTTATAATGGGTGTGTTCCTTATCTTATCCTAGTGTCTAAATTCTTCTCCATTGCTGGAACCCCAAATAATATTCCTTTACATGCTAAGGGGTATCTAGAGAGTGGGATAGGTTTACTAACTACCCTAACCCTAACGCGTACCCTAACCCTAACCCCTATCCTAAACCTAACACGTACCCTAATCCTAACCATACCCTAAACCGAGCCCTAACCCTAACACTAACCCTAACCCTAACCCTATCCCATACCCTACGCCGTACCCGAAACCCTCCCCGAACCCGTACCCTAAGCCGTACTCTAAGCCTAACCCTAAGCCTAACCCTAACCCTAGGCTACCCTTGACTGCTTCTGCCTCCAATAGATTTCCTAAGCACTACTGTTTTAAGGAACAGCTTAAAAAGAGAATCCTAATGTGATTTCTTTATAATGGGTGTGTTCCTTATCTTATCCTAGTGTCTAAACTCTTCTCCATGGCTGCACCCCCAAATAATATTCCCTTACGTGCTAAGGGGTATCTAGAGAGTGGGATAGGTTTAATAACTACCCTAACCCTAACGCGTACCCTAACCCTAACCCCTACCCTAACCCTAACACGTACCCTAATCCTAACCTGTACCCTAAACCGAGCCCTAACCCTAACACTAACCCTAACCCTAACCCTAACCCATACCCTACGCCGTACCCGCACCCCTCCCCGAACCCGTACCCTAAGCCATACCCTAAACCTAACCCTAAGCCTAACCCTAACCCTAGGCTACCCTTGACTGCTTCTGCCTCCAATAGATTTCCTAAGCACTAGTGTTTTAAGGAACAGCTTAAAAAGAGAATCCTAATGTGATTTCTTTATAATGGGTGTGTTCCTTATCTTATCCTAGTGTCTAAACTCTTCTCCATGGCTGCACCCCCAAATAATATTGCCTTACGTGCTAAGGGGTATCTAGAGAGTGGGATAGGTTTAATAACTACCCTAACCCTAATGCGTACTCTAACCCTAACCCCTACCCTAACACTAACACGTACCCTAATCCTAACCCGTACCCTAAACCGAGCCCTAACCCTAACACTAACACTAACCCTAACCCTAACCCATACCCGACGCCGTACCTGAACCCCTCCCCAAACCCGTACCCTAAGCCGTACCCTAAGCCTAACCCTAAGCCTAACACTAACCCTAGGCTACCCTTGACTGCTTCTGCCTCCAATAGATTTCCTAAGCACTAGTGTTTTAAGCAACAGCTTAAAAAGAGAATCCTCTTGTGATTTCTTTATAATGGGTGTGTTCCTTATCTTATCCTAGTGTCTAAATTCTTCTCCATTGCTGGATCCCCAAATAATATTCCTTTACGTGCTAAGGGGTATCTAGAGAGTGGGATAGGTTTACTAACTACCCTAACCCTAACGCGTACCCTAACCCTAACCCCTACCCTAAACCTAACACGTACCCTAATCCTAACCGTACCCTAAACCGAGCCCTAACCCTAACACTAACCCTAACCCTAACCCTAACCCATACCCTACGCCGTACCCGAAACCCTCCCCGAACCCGTACCCTAAGCCGTACCCTAAGCCTAACCCTAAGCCTAACCCTAACCCTAGGCTACCCTTGACTGCTTCTGCCTCCAATAGATTTCCTAAGCACTAGTGTTTTAAGCAACAGCTTAAAAAGAGAATCCTAATGTGATTTCTTTATAATGGGTGTGTTCCTTATCTTATCCTAGTGTCTAAACTCTTCTCCATGGCTGGACCCCCAAATAATATTCCTTTACGTGCTAAGGGGTATCTAGAGAGTGGGATAGGTTTAATAACTACCCTAACCCTAACGCGTACCCTAACCCTAACCCCTACCCTAACCCTAACACGTACCCTAATACTAACCTGTACCCTAAACCGAGCCCTAACCCTAAAACTAACCCAAACCCTAACCCTAACCCATACCCTACGCCGTACCCGCACCCCTCCCCGAACCCGTACCCTAAGCCGTACCCTAAGCCGAACCCTAAGCCTAACCCTAACCCTAGGCTACCCTTGACTGCTTCTGCCTCCAATAGATTTCCTAAGCACTAGTGTTTTAAGGAACAGCTTAAAAAGAGAATCCTAAAGTGATTTCTTTATAATGGGTGTGTTCCTTATCTTATCCTAGTGTCTAAACTCTTCTCCATGGCTGGACCCCCAAATAATATTCCTTTACGTGCTAAGGGGTATCTAGAGAGTGGGATAGGTTTAATAACTACCCTAACCCTAACGCGTACCCTAACCCTAACCCCTACCCTAACCCTAACACGTACCCTAATCCTAACCCGTACCCTAAACCGAGCCCTAACCCTAACACTAACCCTAACCCTAACCCATACCCTACGCCGTACCCGAAACCCTCCCCGAACCCGTACCCTAAGCCGTACCCTAAGCCTCACCCTAAGCCTAACCTTATCCTAGGCTACCCTTGACTGCTTCTGCCTCCAGTAGATTTCCTAAGCACTAGTGTTTTAAGGAACAGCTTAAAAAGAGAATCCTAATGTGATTTCTTTATAATGGGTGTGTTCCTTATCTTATCCTAGTGTCTAAACTCTTCTCCATGGCTGGACCCTCAAATAATATTCCTTTACGTGCTAAGGGGTATCTAGAGAGTGGGATAGGTTTAATAACTACCCTAACCCTAACGCGTACCCTGACCATAACCCCTACCCTAACCCTAACACGTACCCTAATCCTAACCCGTACCCTAAACCGAGCCCTAACCCTAACACTAACCCTAACCCTAACCCTAACCCATACCCTACGCCGTACCCGCACCCCTCCCCGAACCCGTACCCTAAGCTGTACCCTAAGCCTAACCCTAAGCCTAACCCTAACCCTAGGCTACCCTTGACTGCTTCTGCCTCCAATAGATTTCCTAAGCACTAGTGTTTTAAGGAACAGCTTAAAAAGAGAATCCTAATGTGATTTCTTTATAATGGGTGTGTTCCTTATCTTATCCTAGTGTCTAAACTCTTCTCCATGGCTGGACCCCCAAATAATATTCCTTTACGTGCTAAGGGGTATCTAGAGAGTGGGATAGGTTTAATAACTACCCTAACCCTAACGCGTACCCTAACCCTAACCCCTACCCTAACCCTAACACGTACCCTAATCCTAACCCCTACCCTAAACCGAGCCCTAACCCTAACACTAACCCTAACCCTAACCCTAACCCATACCCTACGCCGTACCCGAAACCCTCCCCGAACTCGTACCCTAAGCCGTACCCTAAGCCTAACCCTAAGCCTAACCCTAACCCTAGGCTACCCTTGACTGCTTCTGCCTCCAATAGATTTCCTAAGCACTAGTGTTTTAAGAAACAGCTTAAAAAGAGAATCCTAATGTGATTTCTTTATAATGGGTGTGTTCCTTATCTTATCCTAGTGTCTAAACTTTTCTCCATGGCTGGACCCTCAAATAATATTCCTTTACGTGCTAAGGGGTATCTAGAGAGTGGGATAGGTTTAATAACTACCCTAACCCTAACGCGTACCCTAACCCTAACCCCTACCCTAACCCTAACACATACCCTAATCCTAACCCGTACCCTAAACCGAGCCCTAACCCTAACACTAACCCTAACCCTAACCCTAACCCATACCCTACGCCGTACCCGCACCCCTCCCTGAACCCGTACCCTAAGCCGTACCCTAAGCCTAACCCTAAGCCTAACCCTAACCCTAGGCTACCCTTGACTGCTTCTGCCTCCAATAGATTTCCTAAGCACTAGTGTTTTAACGAACAGCTTAAAAAGAGAATCCTAATGTGATTTCTTTATAATGGGTGTGTTCCTTATCTTATCCTAGTGTCTAAACTCTTCTCCATGGCTGCACCCCCAAATAATATTGCCTTACGTGCTAAGGGGTATCTAGAGAGTGGGATAGGTTTAATAACTACCCTAACCCTAATGCGTACTCTAACCCTAACCCCTACCCTAACACTAACACGTACCCTAATCCTAACCCGTACCCTAAACCGAGCCCTAACCCTAACACTAACACTAACCCTAACCCTAACCCATACCCTACGCCGTACCTGAACCCCTCCCCAAACCCGTACCCTAAGCCGTACCCTAAGCCGTACCCTAAGCCTAACACTAACCCTAGGCTACCCTTGACTGCTTCTCCCTCCAATAGATTTCCTAAGCACTAGTGTTTTAAGCAACAGCTTAAAAAGAGAATCCTAATGTGATTTCTTTATAATGGGTGTGTTCCTTATCTTATCCTAGTGTCTAAATTCTTCTCCATTGCTGGAACCCCAAATAATATTCCTTTACGTGCTAAGGGGTATCTAGAGAGTGGGATAGGTTTACTAACTACCCTAACCCTAACGCGTACCCTAACCCTAACCCCTACCCTAAACCTAACACGTACCCTAATCCTAACCGTACCCTTAACCGAGCCCTAACCCTAACACTAACCCTAACCCTAACCCTAACCCATACCCTACGCCGTACCCGAAACCCTCCCCGAACCTGAACCCTAAGCCGTACTCTAAGCCTAACCCTAAGCCTAACCCTAACCCTACGCTACCCTTGACTGCTTCTGCCTCCAATAGATTTCCTAAGCACTAGTGTTTTAAGGAACAGCTTAAAAAGAGAATCCTAATGTGATTTCTTTATAATGGGTGTGTTCCTTATCTTATCCTAGTGTCTAAACTCTTCTCCATGGCTGGACCCCCAAATAATATTCCTTTACGTGCTAAGGGGTATCTAGAGAGTGGGATAGGTTTAATAACTACCCTAACCCTAACCCCTACCCTAACCCTAACACGTACCCTAATCCTAACCCGTACCCTAAACCGAGCCCTAACCCTAACACTAACCCTAACCCTAACCCTAACCCAAACCCTACGCTGTACCCGAACCCCTCCCCGAACCCATTCCCCAAGCCGTACCCTAAACCTAACCCTAAGCCTAACCCTAACCCTAGGCTACCCTTGACTGCTTCTGCCTCCAATAGATTTCCTAAGCACTAGTGTTTTAAGGAACAGCTTAAAAAGAGAATCCTAATGTGATTTCTTTATAATGGGTGTGTTCCTTATCTTATCCTAGTGTCTAAACTCTTCTCCATGGCTGCACCCCCAAATAATATTGCCTTACGTGCTAAGGGGTATCTAGAGAGTGGGATAGGTTTAATAACTACCCTAACCCTAATGCGTACTCTAACCCTAACCCCTAACCTAACACTAACACGTACCCTAATCCTAACCCGTACCCTAAACCGAGCCCTAACCCTAACACTAACACTAACCCTAACCCTAACCCATACCCTACGCCGTACCTGAACCCCTCCCCAAACCCGTACCGTAAGCCGTACCCTAAGCCTAACCCTAAGCCTAACACTAACCCTAGGCTACCCTTGACTGCTTCTGCCTCCAATAGATTTCCTAAGCACTAGTGTTTTAAGCAACAGCTTAAAAAGAGAATCCTAATGTGATTTCTTTATAATGGGTGTGTTCCTTATCTTATCCTAGTGTCTAAATTCTTCTCCATGGCTGGAACCCCAAATAATATTCCTTTACGTGCTAAGGGGTATCTAGAGAGTGGGATAGGTTTACTAAGTACCCTAACCCTAACGCGTACCCTAACCCTAACCCCTACCCTAAACCTAACACGTACCCTAATCCTAACCTGTACCCTAAACCGAGGCCTAACCCTAACACTAACCCTAACCCTAACCCTAACCCATAACCTACGCCATACCCGCACACCTCCCCGAACCCGTACCCTAAGCCATACCCTAAACCTAACCCTAAGCCTAACCCTAACCCTAGGCTACCCTTGACTGCTTCTGCCTCCAATTGATTTCCTAAGCAGTAGTGTTTTAAGGAACAGCTTAAAAAGAGAATCCTAAAGTGATTTCTTTATAATGGGTGTGTTCCTTATCTTATCCTAGTGTCTAAACTCTTCTCCATGGCTGGACCCCCAAATAATATTCCTTTACGTGCTAAGGGGGAGCTAGAGAGTGGGATAGGTTTACTAACTACCCTAGCCCTAACGCGTAACCTAACCCAAACCCCTACCCTAACCCTAACACGTACCCTAATCCTAACCCGTACCCTAAACCGAGCCCTATCCCTAACACTAACCCAAACCCTAACCCTAACCCATACCCTACGCCGTACACGAACACCTCCCCGAACCCATACCCCAAGCCGTACCCTAACCCTAACCCTAAGCCTAACCCTAACCCTAGGCTACCCTTGACTGCTTCTGCCTCCAATAGATTTCCTAAGCACTACTGTTTTAAGGAACAGCTTAAAAAGAGAATCCTAAAGTGATTTCTTTATAATGGGTGTGTTCCTTATCTTATCCTAGTGTCTAAACTTTTCTCCATGGCTGGACCCTCAAATAATATTCCTTTACGTGCTAAGGGGTATCTAGAGATTGGGATAGGTTTAATAACTACCCTAACCCTAACGCGTACCCTAACCCTAACCCCTACCCTAACCCTAACACGTACCCTAATCCTAACCCGTACCCTAAACCGAGCCCTAACCCTAACACTAACCCTAACCCTAACCCTAACCCATACCCTACGCCGTACACGCACCCCTCCCTGAACCCGTACCCTAAGCCGTACCCTAAGCCTAACCCTAAGCCTAACCCTAACCCTAGGCTACCCTTGACTGCTTCTGCCTCCAATAGATTTCCTAAGCACTAGTGTTTTAAGGAACAGCTTAAAAAGAGAATCCTAATGTGATTTCTTTATAATGGGTGTGTTCCTTATCTTATCCTTGTGTCTAAACTCTTCTCCATGGCTGGACCCTCAAATAATATTCCTTTACGTGCTAAGGGGTATCTAGAGAGTGGGATAGGTTTAATAACTACCCTAACCCTAACGCGTACCCTAACCCTAACCCCTACCCTAACCCTAACACGTACCCTAATCCTAACCTGTACCCTAAACCGAGCCCTAACCCTAACACTAACCCTAACCCTAACCCTAACCCATACCCTACGCCGTACCCGCACCCCTCCCCGAACCCGTACCCTAAGCCGTACCCTAAGCCTAACCCTAAGCCTAACCCTAACCCTAGGCTACCCTTGACTGCTTCTGCCTCCAATAGATTTCCTAAGCACTACTGTTTTAAGGAACAGCTTAAAAAGAGAATCCTAATGTGATTTCTTTATAATGGGTGTGTTCCTTATCTTATCCTAGTGTCTAAACTCTTCTCCATGGCTGCACCCCCAAATAATATTCCCTTACGTGCTAAGGGGTATCTAGAGAGTGGGATAGGTTTAATAACTACCCTAACCCTAACGCGTACCCTAACCCTAACCCCTACCCTAACCCTAACACGTACCCTAATCCTAACCTGTACCCTAAACCGAGCCCTAACCCTAACACTAACCCTAACCCTAACCCTTACCCATACCCTACGCCGTACCCGCACCCCTCCCCGAACCCGTACCCTAAGCCATACCCTAAACCTAACCCTAAGCCTAACCCTAACCCTAGGCTACCCTTGACTGCTTCTGCCTCCAATTGATTTCCTAAGCAGTAGTGTTTTAAGGAACAGCTTAAAAAGAGAATCCTAAAGTGATTTCTTTATAATGGGTGTGTTCCTTATCTTATCTTAGTGTCTAAACTCTTCTCCATGGCTGGACCCCCAAATAATATTCCTTTACGTGCTAAGGGGGAGCTAGAGAGTGGGATAGGTTTACTAACTACCCTAGCCCTAACGCGTAACCTAACCCTAACCCCTACCCTAACCCTAACACGTACCCTAATCCTAACCCGTACCCTAAACCGAGCCCTAACCCTAACACTAACCCAAACCCTAACCCTAACCCATACCCTACGCCGTACACGAACACCTCCCCGAACCCATACCCCAAGCCGTACCCTAAACCTAACCCTAAGCCTAACCCTAACACTAGGCTACCCTTGACTGCTTCTGCCTCCAATAGATTTCCTAAGCACTAGTGTTTTAAGGAACAGCTTAAAAAGAGAATCCTAAAGTGATTTCTTTATAATGGGTGTGTTCCTTATCTTATCCTAGTGTCTAAACTCTTCTCCATGGCTGCACCCCCAAATAATATTGCCTTACGTGCTAAGGGGTATCTAGAGAGTGGGATAGGTTTAATAACTACCCTAACCCTAATGCGTACTCTAACCCTAACCCCTACCCTAACACTAACACGTACCCTAATCCTAACCCGTACCCTAAACCGAGCCCTAACCCTAACACTAACACTAACCCTAACCCTAACCCATACCCTACGCCGTACCTGAACCCCTCCCCAAACCCGTACCCTAAGCCGTACCCTAAGCCTAACCCTAAGCCTAACACTAACCCTAGGCTACCCTTGACTGCTTCTGCCTCCAATAGATTTCCTAAGCACTAGTGTTTTAAGCAACAGCTTAAAAAGAGAATCCTAATGTGATTTCTTTATAATGGGTGTGTTCCTTATCTTATCCTAGTGTCTAAATTCTTCTCCATTGCTGGAACCCCAAATAATATTCCTTTACGTGCTAAGGGGTATCTAGAGAGTGGGATAGGTTTACTAACTACCCTAACCCTAACGCGTACCCTAACCCTAACCCCTACCCTAAACCTAACACGTACCCTAATCCTAACCATACCCTAAACCGAGCCCTAACCCTAACACTAACCCTAACCCTAACCCTATCCCATACCCTACGCCGTACCCGAAACCCTCCCCGAACCCGTACCCTAAGCCGTACTCTAAGCCTAACCCTAAGCCTAACCCTAACCCTAGGCTACCCTTGACTGCTTCTGCCTCCAATAGATTTCCTAAGCACTAGTGTTTTAAGGAACAGCTTAAAAAGAGAATCCTAATGTGATTTCTTTATAATGGGTGTGTTCCTTATCTTATCCTAGTGTCTAAACTCTTCTCCATGGCTGGACCCTCAAATAATATTCCTTTACGTGCTAAGGGGTATCTAGAGAGTGAGATAGGTTTAATAACTACCCTAACCCTAACGCGTACCCTAACCCTAACCCCTACCCTAACCCTAACACGTACCCTAATCCTAACCCGTACCCTAAACCGAGCCCTAACCCTAACACTAACCCTAACCCTAACCCTAACCCATACCCTACGCCGTACACGCACCCCTCCCTGAACCCGTACCCTAAGCCGTACCCTAAGCCTAACCCTAAGCCTAACCCTAACCCTAGGCTACCCTTGACTGCTTCTGCCTCCAATAGATTTCCTAAGCACTAGTGTTTTAAGGAACAGCTTAAAAAGAGAATCCTAATGTGATTTCTTTATAATGGGTGTGTTCCTTATCTTATCCTAGTGTCTAAACTCTTCTCCATGGCTGGACCCTCAAATAATATTCCTTTACGTGCTAAGGGGTATCTAGAGAGTGGGATAGGTTTAATAACTACCCTAACCCTAACGCGTACCCTAACCCTAACCCCTACCCTAACCCTAACACGTACCCTAATCCTAACCTGTACCCTAAACCGAGCCCTAACCCTAACACTAACCCTAACCCTAACCCTAACCCATACCCTACGCCGTACCCGCACCCCTCCCCGAACCCGTACCCTAAGCCGTACCCTAAGCCTAACCCTAAGCCTAACCCTAACCCTAGGCTACCCTTGACTGCTTCTGCCTCCAATAGATTTCCTAAGCACTACTGTTTTAAGGAACAGCTTAAAAAGAGAATCCTAATGTGATTTCTTTATAATGGGTGTGTTCCTTATCTTATCCTAGTGTCTAAACTCTTCTCCATGGCTGCACCCCCAAATAATATTCCCTTACGTGCTAAGGGGTATCTAGAGAGTGGGATAGGTTTAATAACTACCCTAACCCTAACGCGTACCCTAACCCTAACCCCTACCCTAACCCTAACACGTACCCTAATCCTAACCTGTACCCTAAACCGAGCCCTAACCCTAACACTAACCCTAACCCTAACCCTTACCCATACCCTACGCCGTACCCGCACCCCTCCCCGAACCCGTACCCTAAGCCATACCCTAAACCTAACCCTAAGCCTAACCCTAACCCTAGGCTACCCTTGACTGCTTCTGCCTCCAATTGATTTCCTAAGCAGTAGTGTTTTAAGGAACAGCTTAAAAAGAGAATCCTAAAGTGATTTCTTTATAATGGGTGTGTTCCTTATCTTATCTTAGTGTCTAAACTCTTCTCCATGGCTGGACCCCCAAATAATATTCCTTTACGTGCTAAGGGGGAGCTAGAGAGTGGGATAGGTTTACTAACTACCCTAGCCCTAACGCGTAACCTAACCCTAACCCCTACCCTAACCCTAACACGTACCCTAATCCTAACCCGTACCCTAAACCGAGCCCTAACCCTAACACTAACCCAAACCCTAACCCTAACCCATACCCTACGCCGTACACGAACACCTCCCCGAACCCATACCCCAAGCCGTACCCTAAACCTAACCCTAAGCCTAACCCTAACACTAGGCTACCCTTGACTGCTTCTGCCTCCAATAGATTTCCTAAACACTAGTGTTTTAAGGAACAGCTTAAAAAGAGAATCCTAAAGTGATTTCTTTATAATGGGTGTGTTCCTTATCTTATCCTAGTGTCTAAACTCTTCTCCATGGCTGCACCCCCAAATAATATTGCCTTACGTGCTAAGGGGTATCTAGAGAGTGGGATAGGTTTAATAACTACCCTAACCCTAATGCGTACTCTAACCCTAACCCCTACCCTAACACTAACACGTACCCTAATCCTAACCCGTACCCTAAACCGAGCCCTAACCCTAACACTAACACTAACCCTAACCCTAACCCATACCCTACGCCGTACCTGAACCCCTCCCCAAACCCGTACCCTAAGCCGTACCCTAAGCCTAACCCTAAGCCTAACACTAACCCTAGGCTACCCTTTACTGCTTCTGCCTCCAATAGATTTCCTAAGCACTAGTGTTTTAAGCAACAGCTTAAAAAGAGAATCCTAATGTGATTTCTTTATAATGGGTGTGTTCCTTATCTTATCCTAGTGTCTAAATTCTTCTCCATTGCTGGAACCCCAAATAATATTCCTTTACGTGCTAAGGGGTATCTAGAGAGTGGGATAGGTTTACTAACTACCCTAACCCTAACGCGTACCCTAACCCTAACCCCTACCCTAAACCTAACACGTACCCTAATCCTAACCATACCCTAAACCGAGCCCTAACCCTAACACTAACCCTAACCCTAACCCTATCCCATACCCTACGCCGTACCCGAAACCCTCCCCGAACCCGTACCCTAAGCCGTACTCTAAGCCTAACCCTAAGCCTAACCCTAACCCTAGGCTACCCTTGACTGCTTCTGCCTCCAATAGATTTCCTAAGCACTAGTGTTTTAAGGAACAGCTTAAAAAGAGAATCCTAATGTGATTTCTTTATAATGGGTGTGTTCCTTATCTTATCCTAGTGTCTAAACTCTTCTCCATGGCTGGACCCTCAAATAATATTCCTTTACGTGCTAAGGGGTATCTAGAGAGTGAGATAGGTTTAATAACTACCCTAACCCTAACGCGTACCCTAACCCTAACCCCTACCCTAACCCTAACACGTACCCTAATCCTAACCCGTACCCTAAACCGAGCCCTAACCCTAACACTAACCCTAACCCTAACCCTAACCCATACCCTACGCCGTACCCGCACCCCTCCCCGAACCCGTAACCTAAGCCGTACCCTAAGCCTTACCCTAAGCCTAACCCTAACCCTAGGCTACCCTTGACTGCTTCTGCCTCCAATAGATTTCCTAAGCACTACTGTTTTAAGGAACAGCTTAAAAAGAGAATCCTAATGTGATTTCTTTATAATGGGTGTGTTCCTTATCTTATCCTAGTTTCTAAACTCTTCTCCATGGCTGCACCCCCAAATAATATTCCCTTACGTGCTAAGGGGTATCTAGAGAGTGGGATAGGTTTAATAACTACCCTAACCCTAACGCGTACCCTAACCCTAACCCCTACCCTAACCCTAACACGTACCCTAATCCTAACCTGTACCCTAAACCGAGCCCTAACCCTAACACTAACCCTAACCCTAACCCTAACCCATACCCTACGCCGTACCCGCACCCCTCCCCGAACCCGTACCCTAAGCCATACCCTAAACCTAACCCTAAGCCTAACCCTAACCCTAGGCTACCCTTGACTGCTTCTGCCTCCAATTGATTTCCTAAGCAGTAGTGTTTTAAGGAACAGCTTAAAAAGAGAATCCTAAAGTGATTTCTTTATAATGGGTGTGTTCCTTATCTTATCCTAGTGTCTAAACTCTTCTCCATGGCTGGACCCCCAAATAATATTCCTTTACGTGCTAAGGGGGAGCTAGAGAGTGGGATAGGTTTACTAACTACCCTAGCCCTAACGCGTAACCTAACCCTAACCCCTACCCTAACCCTAACACGTACCCTAATCCTAACCCGTACCCTAAACCGAGCCCTAACCCTAACACTAACCCAAAACCTAACCCTAACCCATACCCTACGCCGTGCACGAACCCCTCCCCAAACCCGTACCCTAAGCCGTACCCTAAGCCTAACCCTAAGCCTAACACTAACCCTAGGCTACCCTTGACTGCTTCTGCCTCCAATAGATTTCCTAAGCACTAGTGTTTTAAGCAACAGCTTAAAAAGAGAATCCTCTTGTGATTTCTTTATAATGGGTGTGTTCCTTATCTTATCCTAGTGTCTAAATTCTTCTCCATTGCTGGATCCCCAAATAATATTCCTTTACGTGCTAAGGGGTATCTAGAGAGTGGGATAGGTTTACTAACTACCCTAACCCTAACGCGTACCCTAACCCTAACCCCTACCCTAAACCTAACACGTACCCTAATCCTAACCGTACCCTAAACCGAGCCCTAACCCTAACACTAACCCTAACCCTAACCCTAACCCATACCCTACGCCGTACCCGAAACCCTCCCCGAACCCGTACCCTAAGCCGTACCCTAAGCCTAACCCTAAGCCTAACCCTAACCCTAGGCTACCCTTGACTGCTTCTGCCTCCAATAGATTTCCTAAGCACTAGTGTTTTAAGGAACAGCTTAAAAAGAGAATCCTAATGTGATTTCTTTATAATGGGTGTGTTCCTTATCTTATCCTAGTGTCTAAACTTTTCTCCATGGCTGGACCCTCAAATAATATTCCTTTACGTGCTAAGGGGTATCTAGAGATTGGGATAGGTTTAATAACTACCCTAACCCTAACGCATACCCTAACCCTAACCCCTACCCTAACCCTAACACGTACCCTAATCCTAACCCGTACCCTAAACCGAGCCCTAACCCTAACACTAACCCTAACCCTAACCCTAACCCATACCCTACGCCGTACACGCACCCCTCCCTGAACCCGTACCCTAAGCCGTACCCTAAGCCTAACCCTAAGCCTAACCCTAACCCTAGGCTACCCTTGACTGCTTCTGCCTCCAATAGATTTCCTAAGCACTAGTGTTTTAAGGAACAGCTTAAAAAGAGAATCCTAATGTGATTTCTTTATAATGGGTGTGTTCCTTATCTTATCCTAGTGTCTAAACTCTTCTCCATGGCTGGACCCTCAAATAATATTCCTTTACGTGCTAAGGGGTATCTAGAGAGTGGGATAGGTTTAATAACTACCCTAACCCTAACGCGTACCCTAACCCTAACCCCTACCCTAACCCTAACACGTACCCTAATCCTAACCTGTACCCTAAACCGAGCCCTAACCCTAACACTAACCCTAACCCTAACCCTAACCCATACCCTACGCCGTACCCGCACCCCTCCCCGAACCCGTACCCTAAGCCGTACCCTAAGCCTAACCCTAAGCCTAACCCTAACCCTAGGCTACCCTTGACTGCTTCTGCCTCCAATAGATTTCCTAAGCACTACTGTTTTAAGGAACAGCTTAAAAAGAGAATCCTAATGTGATTTCTTTATAATGGGTGTGTTCCTTATCTTATCCTAGTGTCTAAACTCTTCTCCATGGCTGCACCCCCAAATAATATTCCCTTACGTGCTAAGGGGTATCTAGAGAGTGGGATAGGTTTAATAACTACCCTAACCCTAACGCGTACCCTAACCCTAACCCCTACCCTAACCCTAACACGTACCCTAATCCTAACCTGTACCCTAAACCGAGCCCTAACCCTAACACTAACCCTAACCCTAACCCTTACCCATACCCTACGCCGTACCCGCACCCCTCCCCGAACCCGTACCCTAAGCCATACCCTAAACCTAACCCTAACCCTAGGCTACCCTTGACTGCTTCTGCCTCCAATTGATTTCCTAAGCAGTAGTGTTTTAAGGAACAGCTTAAAAAGAGAATCCTAAAGTGATTTCTTTATAATGGGTGTGTTCCTTATCTTATCTTAGTGTCTAAACTCTTCTCCATGGCTGGACCCCCAAATAATATTCCTTTACGTGCTAAGGGGGAGCTAGAGAGTGGGATAGGTTTACTAACTACCCTAGCCCTAACGCGTAACCTAACCCTAACCCCTACCCTAACCCTAACACGTACCCTAATCCTAACCCGTACCCTAAACCGAGCCCTAACCCTAACACTAACCCAAACCCTAACCCTAACCCATACCCTACGCCGTACACGAACACCTCCCCGAACCCATACCCCAAGCCGTACCCTAAACCTAACCCTAAGCCTAACCCTAACACTAGGCTACCCTTGACTGCTTCTGCCTCCAATAGATTTCCTAAGCACTAGTGTTTTAAGGAACAGCTTAAAAAGAGAATCCTAATGTGATTTCTTTATAATGGGTGTGTTCCTTATCTTATCCTAGTGTCTAAACTCTTCTCCATGGCTGCACCCCCAAATAATATTGCCTTACGTGCTAAGGGGTATCTAGAGAGTGGGATAGGTTTAATAACTACCCTAACCCTAATGCGTACTCTAACCCTAACCCCTACCCTAACACTAACACGTACCCTAATCCTAACCCGTACCCTAAACCGAGCCCTAACCCTAACACTAACACTAACCCTAACCCTAACCCATACCCTACGCCGTACCTGAACCCCTCCCCAAACCCGTACCCTAAGCCGTACCCTAAGCCTAACCCTAAGCCTAACACTAACCCTAGGCTACCCTTGACTGCTTCTGCCTCCAATAGATTTCCTAAGCACTAGTGTTTTAAGCAACAGCTTAAAAAGAGAATCCTAATGTGATTTCTTTATAATGGGTGTGTTCCTTATCTTATCCTAGTGTCTAAATTCTTCTCCATTGCTGGAACCCCAAATAATATTCCTTTACGTGCTAAGGGGTATCTAGAGAGTGGGATAGGTTTACTAACTACCCTAACCCTAACGCGTACCCTAACCCTAACCCCTACCCTAAACCTAACACGTACCCTAATCCTAACCATACCCTAAACCGAGCCCTAACCCTAACACTAACCCTAACCCTAACCCTATCCCATACCCTACGCCGTACCCGAAACCCTCCCCGAACCCGTACCCTAAGCCGTACTCTAAGCCTAACCCTAAGCCTAACCCTAACCCTAGGCTACCCTTGACTGCTTCTGCCTCCAATAGATTTCCTAAGCACTAGTGTTTTAAGGAACAGCTTAAAAAGAGAATCCTAATGTGATTTCTTTATAATGGGTGTGTTCCTTATCTTATCCTAGTGTCTAAACTCTTCTCCATGGCTGGACCCTCAAATAATATTCCTTTACGTGCTAAGGGGTATCTAGAGAGTGAGATAGGTTTAATAACTACCCTAACCCTAACGCGTACCCTAACCCTAACCCCTACCCTAACCCTAACACGTACCCTAATCCTAACCCGTACCCTAAACCGAGCCCTAACCCTAACACTAACCCTAACCCTAACCCTAACCCATACCCTACGCCGTACCCGCACCCCTCCCCGAACCCGTAACCTAAGCCGTACCCTAAGCCTAACCCTAAGCCTAACCCTAACCCTAGGCTACCCTTGACTGCTTCTGCCTCCAATAGATTTCCTAAGCACTACTGTTTTAAGGAACAGCTTAAAAAGAGAATCCTAATGTGATTTCTTTATAATGGGTGTGTTCCTTATCTTATCCTAGTGTCTAAACTCTTCTCCATGGCTGCACCCCCAAATAATATTCCCTTACGTGCTAAGGGGTATCTAGAGAGTGGGATAGGTTTAATAACTACCCTAACCCTAACGCGTACCCTAACCCTAACCCCTACCCTAACCCTAACACGTACCCTAATCCTAACCTGTACCCTAAACCGAGCCCTAACCCTAACACTAACCCTAACCCTAACCCTAACCCATACCCTACGCCGTACCCGCACCCCTCCCCGAACCCGTACCCTAAGCCATACCCTAAACCTAACCCTAAGCCTAACCCTAACCCTAGGCTACCCTTGACTGCTTCTGCCTCCAATTGATTTCCTAAGCACTAGTGTTTTAAGGAACAGCTTAAAAAGAGAATCCTAATGTGATTTCTTTATAATGGGTGTGTTCCTTATCTTATCCTAGTGTCTAAACACTTCTCCATGGCTGGACCCCCAAATAATATTCCTTTACGTGCTAAGGGGGATCTAGAGAGTGGGATAGGTTTACTAACTACCCTAGCCCTAACGCGTAACCTAACCCTAACCACTCCCCTAACCCTAACACGTACCCTAATCCTAACCCGTACCCTAAACCGAGCCCTAACCCTAACACTAACCCAAACCCTAACCCTAACCCATACCCTACGCCGTACACGAACACCTCCCCGAACCCATACCCCAAGCCGTACCCTAACCCTAACCCTAAGCCTAACCCTTACCCTAGGCTACCCTTGACTGCTTCTGCCTCCAATAGATTTCATAAGCACTAGTGTTTTAAGAACAGCTTAAAAAGAGAATCCTAAAGTGATTTCTTTATAATGGGTGTGTTCCTTATCTTATCCTAGTGTCTAAACTCTTCTCCATGGCTGCACCCCCAAATAATATTCCTTTACGTGCTAAGGGGTATCTAGAGAGTGGGATAGGTTTAATAACTACCCTAACCCTAACGCGTACCCACCCTAACCCCTACCCTAACCCTAACATGTACCCTAATCCTAACCCGTACCCTAAACCGAGCCCTAACCCTAACACTAACCCTAACCCTAACCCTAACCCATACCCTACGCCGTACCCGAAACCCTCCCCGAACCCGTACCCTAAGCCATACCCTAAGCCTAACCCTAAGCCTAACCCTAACCCTAGGCTACCCTTGACTGCTTCTGCCTCCAATAGATTTCCTAAGCACTAGTGTTTTAAGCAACAGCTTAAAAAGAGAATCCTAATGTGATTTCTTTATAATGGGTGTGTTCCTTATCTTATCCTAGTGTCTAAACTCTTCTCCATGGCTGCACCCCCAAATAATATTGCCTTACGTGCTAAGGGGTATCTAGAGAGTGGGATAGGTTTAATAACTACCCTAACCTTAATGCGTACTCTAACCCTAACCCCTACCCTAACACTAACACGTACCCTAATCCTAACCCGTACCCTAAACCGAGCCCTAACCCTAACACTAACACTAACACTAACCCTAACACATACCCTACGCTGTACCCGAACCCCTCCCCAAACCCATACCCTAAGCCATACCATAAGCCTAACCTTAAGCCTAACACTAACCCTAGGCTACCCTTGACTGCTTCTGCCTCCAATAGATTTCCTAAGCACTAGTGTTTTAAGCAACAGCTTAAAAAGAGAATCCTAATGTGATTTCTTTATAATGAGTGTGTTCCTTATCTTATCCTAGTGTCTAAATTCTTCTCCATGGCTGGAACCCCAAATAATATTCCTTTACGTGCTAAGGGGTATCTAGAGAGTGGGATAGGTTTACTAACTACCCTAACCCTAACGCGTACCCTAACCCTAACCCCTACCCTAAACCTAACACGTACCCTAATCCTAACCGTACCCTAAACCGAGCCCTAACCCTAACACTAACCCTAACCCTAACCCTAACCCATACCCTACGCCGTACCCGAAACCCTCCCCGAACCCGTACCCTAAGCCGTACCCTAAGCCTAACCCTAAGCCTAACCCTAACCCTAGGCTACCCTTGACTGCTTCTGCCTCCAATAGATTTCCTAAGCACTAGTGTTTTAAGCAACAGCTTAAAAAGAGAATCCTAATGTGATTTCTTTATAATGGGTGTGTTCCTTATCTTATCCTAGTGTCTAAACTCTTCTCCATGGCTGGACCCCCAAATAATATTCCTTTACGTGCTAAGGGGTATCTAGAGAGTGGGATAGGTTTAATAACTACCCTAACCCTAACGCGTACCCTAACCCTAACCCCTACCCTAACCCTAACACGTACCCTAATCCTAACCCGTACCTTAAACCGAGCCCTAACCCTAACACTAACCCTAACCCTAACCCTAACCCATACCCTACGCCGTACCCGAAACCCTCCCCGAACCCGTACCCTAAGCCGTACCCTAAGCCTAACCCTAAGCCTAACCCTAACCCTAGGCTACCCTTGACTGCTTCTGCCTCCAATAGATTTCCTAAGCACTAGTGTTTTAAGGAACAGCTTAAAAAGAGAATCCTAAAGTGATTTCTTTATAATGGGTGTGTTCCTTATCTTATCCTAGTGTCTAAACTCTTCTCCATGGCTGGACCCCCAAATAATATTCCTTTACGTGCTAAGGGGTATCTAGAGAGTGGGATAGGTTTAATAACTACCCTAACCCTAACGCGTACCCTAACCCTAACCCCTACCCTAACCCTAACACGTACCCTAATCCTAACCCGTACCCTAAACCGAGCCCTAACCCTAACACTAACCCTAACCCTAACCCATACCCTACGCCGTACCCGAAACCCTCCCCGAACCCGTACCCTAAGCCGTACCCTAAGCCTCACCCTAAGCCTAACCTTATCCTAGGCTACCCTTGACTGCTTCTGCCTCCAGTAGATTTCCTAAGCACTAGTGTTTTAAGGAACAGCTTAAAAAGAGAATCCTAATGTGATTTCTTTATAATGGGTGTGTTCCTTGTCTTATCCTAGTGTCTAAACTCTTCTCCATGGCTGGACCCTCAAATAATATTCCTTTACGTGCTAAGGGGTATCTAGAGAGTGGGATAGGTTTAATAACTACCCTAACCCTAACGCGTACCCTAACCCTAACCCCTACCCTAACCCTAACACGTACCCTAATCCTAACCCGTACCCTAAACCGAGCCCTAACCCTAACACTAACCCTAACCCTAACCCTAACCCATACCCTACGCCGTACCCGCACCCCTCCCCGAACCCGTACCCTAAGCCGTACCCTAAGCCTAACCCTAAGCCTAACCCTAACCCTAGGCTACCCTTGACTGCTTCTGCCTCCAATAGATTTCCTAAGCACTAGTGTTTTAAGGAACAGCTTAAAAAGAGAATCCTAATGTGATTTCTTTATAATGGGTGTGTTCCTTATCTTATCCTAGTGTCTAAACTCTTCTCCATGGCTGGACCCCCAAATAATATTCCTTTACGTGCTAAGGGGTATCTAGAGAGTGGGATAGGTTTAATAACTACCCTAACCCTAACGCGTACCCTAACCCTAACCCCTACCCTAACCCTAACACGTACCCTAATCCTAACCCCTACCCTAAACCGAGCCCTAACCCTAACACTAACCCTAACCCTAACCCTAACCCATACCCTACGCCGTACCCGAAACCCTCCCCGAACTCGTACCCTAAGCTGTACCCTAAGCCTAACCCTAAGCCTAACCCTAACCCTAGGCTACCCTTGACTGCTTCTGCCTCCAATAGATTTCCTAAGCACTAGTGTTTTAAGAAACAGCTTAAAAAGAGAATCCTAATGTGATTTCTTTATAATGGGTGTGTTCCTTATCTTATCCTAGTGTCTAAACTTTTCTCCATGGCTGGACCCTCAAATAATATTCCTTTACGTGATAAGGGGTATCTAGAGAGTGGGATAGGTTTAATAACTACCCTAACCCTAACGCGTACCCTAACCCTAACCCCTACCCTAAACCTAACACGTACCCTAATCCTAACCATACCCTAAACCGAGCCCTAACCCTAACACTAACCCTAACCCTAACCCTATCCCATACCCTACGCCGTACACGAAACCCTCCCCGAACCCGTACCCTAAGCCGTACTCTAAGCCTAACCCTAAGCCTAACCCTAACCCTAGGCTACCCTTGACTGCTTCTGCCTCCAATAGATTTCCTAAGCACTAGTGTTTTAAGGAACAGCTTAAAAAGAGAATCCTAATGTGATTTCTTTATAATGGGTGTGTTCCTTATCTTATCCTAGTGTCTAAACTCTTCTCCATGGCTGGACCCTCAAATAATATTCCTTTACGTGCTAAGGGGTATCTAGAGAGTGAGATAGGTTTAATAACTACCCTAACCCTAACGCGTACCCTAACCCTAACCCCTACCCTAACCCTAACACGTACCCTAATCCTAACCCGTACCCTAAACCGAGCCCTAACCCTAACACTAACCCTAACCCTAACCCTAACCCATACCCTACGCCGTACCCGCACCCCTCCCCGAACCCGTAACCTAAGCCGTACCCTAAGCCTTACCCTAAGCCTAACCCTAACCCTAGGCTACCCTTGACTGCTTCTGCCTCCAATAGATTTCCTAAGCACTACTGTTTTAAGGAACAGCTTAAAAAGAGAATCCTAATGTGATTTCTTTATAATGGGTGTGTTCCTTATCTTATCCTAGTTTCTAAACTCTTCTCCATGGCTGCACCCCCAAATAATATTCCCTTACGTGCTAAGGGGTATCTAGAGAGTGGGATAGGTTTAATAACTACCCTAACCCTAACGCGTACCCTAACCCTAACCCCTACCCTAACCCTAACACGTACCCTAATCCTAACCTGTACCCTAAACCGAGCCCTAACCCTAACACTAACCCTAACCCTAACCCTAACCCATACCCTACGCCGTACCCGCACCCCTCCCCGAACCCGTACCCTAAGCCATACCCTAAACCTAACCCTAAGCCTAACCCTAACCCTAGGCTACCCTTGACTGCTTCTGCCTCCAATAGATTTCCTAAGCACTAGTGTTTTAAGGAACAGCTTAAAAAGAGAATCCTAATGTGATTTCTTTATAATGGGTGTGTTCCTTATCTTATCCTAGTGTCTAAACTCTTCTCCATGGCTGGACCCCCAAATAATATTCCTTTACGTGCTAAGGGGGAGCTAGAGAGTGGGATAGGTTTACTAACTACCCTAGCCCTAACGCGTAACCTAACCCTAACCCCTACCCTAACCCTAACACGTACCCTAATCCTAACCCGTACCCTAAACCGAGCCCTAACCCTAACACTAACCCAAAACCTAACCCTAACCCATACCCTACGCCGTGCACGAACCCCTCCCCAAACCCGTACCCTAAGCCGTACCCTAAGCCTAACCCTAAGCCTAACACTAACCCTAGGCTACCCTTGACTGCTTCTGCCTCCAATAGATTTCCTAAGCACTAGTGTTTTAAGCAACAGCTTAAAAAGAGAATCCTCTTGTGATTTCTTTATAATGGGTGTGTTCCTTATCTTATCCTAGTGTCTAAATTCTTCTCCATTGCTGGATCCCCAAATAATATTCCTTTACGTGCTAAGGGGTATCTAGAGAGTGGGATAGGTTTACTAACTACCCTAACCCTAACGCGTACCCTAACCCTAACCCCTACCCTAAACCTAACACGTACCCTAATCCTAACCGTACCCTAAACCGAGCCCTAACCCTAACACTAACCCTAACCCTAACCCTAACCCATACCCTACGCCGTACCCGAAACCCTCCCCGAACCCGTACCCTAAGCCGTACCCTAAGCCTAACCCTAAGCCTAACCCTAACCCTAGGCTACCCTTGACTGCTTCTGCCTCCAATAGATTTCCTAAGCACTAGTGTTTTAAGGAACAGCTTAAAAAGAGAATCCTAATGTGATTTCTTTATAATGGGTGTGTTCCTTATCTTATCCTAGTGTCTAAACTTTTCTCCATGGCTGGACCCTCAAATAATATTCCTTTACGTGCTAAGGGGTATCTAGAGATTGGGATAGGTTTAATAACTACCCTAACCCTAACGCATACCCTAACCCTAACCCCTACCCTAACCCTAACACGTACCCTAATCCTAACCCGTACCCTAAACCGAGCCCTAACCCTAACACTAACCCTAACCCTAACCCTAACCCATACCCTACGCCGTACACGCACCCCTCCCTGAACCCGTACCCTAAGCCGTACCCTAAGCCTAACCCTAAGCCTAACCCTAACCCTAGGCTACCCTTGACTGCTTCTGCCTCCAATAGATTTCCTAAGCACTAGTGTTTTAAGGAACAGCTTAAAAAGAGAATCCTAATGTGATTTCTTTATAATGGGTGTGTTCCTTATCTTATCCTAGTGTCTAAACTCTTCTCCATGGCTGGACCCTCAAATAATATTCCTTTACGTGCTAAGGGGTATCTAGAGAGTGGGATAGGTTTAATAACTACCCTAACCCTAACGCGTACCCTAACCCTAACCCCTACCCTAACCCTAACACGTACCCTAATCCTAACCTGTACCCTAAACCGAGCCCTAACCCTAACACTAACCCTAACCCTAACCCTAACCCATACCCTACGCCGTACCCGCACCCCTCCCCGAACCCGTACCCTAAGCCGTACCCTAAGCCTAACCCTAAGCCTAACCCTAACCCTAGGCTACCCTTGACTGCTTCTGCCTCCAATAGATTTCCTAAGCACTACTGTTTTAAGGAACAGCTTAAAAAGAGAATCCTAATGTGATTTCTTTATAATGGGTGTGTTCCTTATCTTATCCTAGTGTCTAAACTCTTCTCCATGGCTGCACCCCCAAATAATATTCCCTTACGTGCTAAGGGGTATCTAGAGAGTGGGATAGGTTTAATAACTACCCTAACCCTAACGCGTACCCTAACCCTAACCCCTACCCTAACCCTAACACGTACCCTAATCCTAACCTGTACCCTAAACCGAGCCCTAACCCTAACACTAACCCTAACCCTAACCCTTACCCATACCCTACGCCGTACCCGCACCCCTCCCCGAACCCGTACCCTAAGCCATACCCTAAACCTAACCCTAACCCTAGGCTACCCTTGACTGCTTCTGCCTCCAATTGATTTCCTAAGCAGTAGTGTTTTAAGGAACAGCTTAAAAAGAGAATCCTAAAGTGATTTCTTTATAATGGGTGTGTTCCTTATCTTATCTTAGTGTCTAAACTCTTCTCCATGGCTGGACCCCCAAATAATATTCCTTTACGTGCTAAGGGGGAGCTAGAGAGTGGGATAGGTTTACTAACTACCCTAGCCCTAACGCGTAACCTAACCCTAACCCCTACCCTAACCCTAACACGTACCCTAATCCTAACCCGTACCCTAAACCGAGCCCTAACCCTAACACTAACCCAAACCCTAACCCTAACCCATACCCTACGCCGTACACGAACACCTCCCCGAACCCATACCCCAAGCCGTACCCTAAACCTAACCCTAAGCCTAACCCTAACACTAGGCTACCCTTGACTGCTTCTGCCTCCAATAGATTTCCTAAGCACTAGTGTTTTAAGGAACAGCTTAAAAAGAGAATCCTAATGTGATTTCTTTATAATGGGTGTGTTCCTTATCTTATCCTAGTGTCTAAACTCTTCTCCATGGCTGCACCCCCAAATAATATTGCCTTACGTGCTAAGGGGTATCTAGAGAGTGGGATAGGTTTAATAACTACCCTAACCCTAATGCGTACTCTAACCCTAACCCCTACCCTAACACTAACACGTACCCTAATCCTAACCCGTACCCTAAACCGAGCCCTAACCCTAACACTAACACTAACCCTAACCCTAACCCATACCCTACGCCGTACCTGAACCCCTCCCCAAACCCGTACCCTAAGCCGTACCCTAAGCCTAACCCTAAGCCTAACACTAACCCTAGGCTACCCTTGACTGCTTCTGCCTCCAATAGATTTCCTAAGCACTAGTGTTTTAAGCAACAGCTTAAAAAGAGAATCCTAATGTGATTTCTTTATAATGGGTGTGTTCCTTATCTTATCCTAGTGTCTAAATTCTTCTCCATTGCTGGAACCCCAAATAATATTCCTTTACGTGCTAAGGGGTATCTAGAGAGTGGGATAGGTTTACTAACTACCCTAACCCTAACGCGTACCCTAACCCTAACCCCTACCCTAAACCTAACACGTACCCTAATCCTAACCATACCCTAAACCGAGCCCTAACCCTAACACTAACCCTAACCCTAACCCTATCCCATACCCTACGCCGTACCCGAAACCCTCCCCGAACCCGTACCCTAAGCCGTACTCTAAGCCTAACCCTAAGCCTAACCCTAACCCTAGGCTACCCTTGACTGCTTCTGCCTCCAATAGATTTCCTAAGCACTAGTGTTTTAAGGAACAGCTTAAAAAGAGAATCCTAATGTGATTTCTTTATAATGGGTGTGTTCCTTATCTTATCCTAGTGTCTAAACTCTTCTCCATGGCTGGACCCTCAAATAATATTCCTTTACGTGCTAAGGGGTATCTAGAGAGTGAGATAGGTTTAATAACTACCCTAACCCTAACGCGTACCCTAACCCTAACCCCTACCCTAACCCTAACACGTACCCTAATCCTAACCCGTACCCTAAACCGAGCCCTAACCCTAACACTAACCCTAACCCTAACCCTAACCCATACCCTACGCCGTACCCGCACCCCTCCCCGAACCCGTAACCTAAGCCGTACCCTAAGCCTAACCCTAAGCCTAACCCTAACCCTAGGCTACCCTTGACTGCTTCTGCCTCCAATAGATTTCCTAAGCACTACTGTTTTAAGGAACAGCTTAAAAAGAGAATCCTAATGTGATTTCTTTATAATGGGTGTGTTCCTTATCTTATCCTAGTGTCTAAACTCTTCTCCATGGCTGCACCCCCAAATAATATTCCCTTACGTGCTAAGGGGTATCTAGAGAGTGGGATAGGTTTAATAACTACCCTAACCCTAACGCGTACCCTAACCCTAACCCCTACCCTAACCCTAACACGTACCCTAATCCTAACCTGTACCCTAAACCGAGCCCTAACCCTAACACTAACCCTAACCCTAACCCTAACCCATACCCTACGCCGTACCCGCACCCCTCCCCGAACCCGTACCCTAAGCCATACCCTAAACCTAACCCTAAGCCTAACCCTAACCCTAGGCTACCCTTGACTGCTTCTGCCTCCAATTGATTTCCTAAGCACTAGTGTTTTAAGGAACAGCTTAAAAAGAGAATCCTAATGTGATTTCTTTATAATGGGTGTGTTCCTTATCTTATCCTAGTGTCTAAACACTTCTCCATGGCTGGACCCCCAAATAATATTCCTTTACGTGCTAAGGGGGATCTAGAGAGTGGGATAGGTTTACTAACTACCCTAGCCCTAACGCGTAACCTAACCCTAACCACTCCCCTAACCCTAACACGTACCCTAATCCTAACCCGTACCCTAAACCGAGCCCTAACCCTAACACTAACCCAAACCCTAACCCTAACCCATACCCTACGCCGTACACGAACACCTCCCCGAACCCATACCCCAAGCCGTACCCTAACCCTAACCCTAAGCCTAACCCTTACCCTAGGCTACCCTTGACTGCTTCTGCCTCCAATAGATTTCCTAAGCACTAGTGTTTTAAGAACAGCTTAAAAAGAGAATCCTAAAGTGATTTCTTTATAATGGGTGTGTTCCTTATCTTATCCTAGTGTCTAAACTCTTCTCCATGGCTGCACCCCCAAATAATATTCCTTTACGTGCTAAGGGGTATCTAGAGAGTGGGATAGGTTTAATAACTACCCTAACCCTAACGCGTACCCACCCTAACCCCTACCCTAACCCTAACATGTACCCTAATCCTAACCCGTACCCTAAACCGAGCCCTAACCCTAACACTAACCCTAACCCTAACCCTAACCCATACCCTACGCCGTACCCGAAACCCTCCCCGAACCCGTACCCTAAGCCATACCCTAAGCCTAACCCTAAGCCTAACCCTAACCCTAGGCTACCCTTGACTGCTTCTGCCTCCAATAGATTTCCTAAGCACTAGTGTTTTAAGCAACAGCTTAAAAAGAGAATCCTAATGTGATTTCTTTATAATGGGTGTGTTCCTTATCTTATCCTAGTGTCTAAACTCTTCTCCATGGCTGCACCCCCAAATAATATTGCCTTACGTGCTAAGGGGTATCTAGAGAGTGGGATAGGTTTAATAACTACCCTAACCTTAATGCGTACTCTAACCCTAACCCCTACCCTAACACTAACACGTACCCTAATCCTAACCCGTACCCTAAACCGAGCCCTAACCCTAACACTAACACTAACACTAACCCTAACACATACCCTACGCTGTACCCGAACCCCTCCCCAAACCCGTACCCTAAGCCATACCATAAGCCTAACCTTAAGCCTAACACTAACCCTAGGCTACCCTTGACTGCTTCTGCCTCCAATAGATTTCCTAAGCACTAGTGTTTTAAGCAACAGCTTAAAAAGAGAATCCTAATGTGATTTCTTTATAATGAGTGTGTTCCTTATCTTATCCTAGTGTCTAAATTCTTCTCCATGGCTGGAACCCCAAATAATATTCCTTTACGTGCTAAGGGGTATCTAGAGAGTGGGATAGGTTTACTAACTACCCTAACCCTAACGCGTACCCTAACCCTAACCCCTACCCTAAACCTAACACGTACCCTAATCCTAACCGTACCCTAAACCGAGCCCTAACCCTAACACTAACCCTAACCCTAACCCTAACCCATACCCTACGCCGTACCCGAAACCCTCCCCGAACCCGTACCCTAAGCCGTACCCTAAGCCTAACCCTAAGCCTAACCCTAACCCTAGGCTACCCTTGACTGCTTCTGCCTCCAATAGATTTCCTAAGCACTAGTGTTTTAAGCAACAGCTTAAAAAGAGAATCCTAATGTGATTTCTTTATAATGGGTGTGTTCCTTATCTTATCCTAGTGTCTAAACTCTTCTCCATGGCTGGACCCCCAAATAATATTCCTTTACGTGCTAAGGGGTATCTAGAGAGTGGGATAGGTTTAATAACTACCCTAACCCTAACGCGTACCCTAACCCTAACCCCTACCCTAACCCTAACACGTACCCTAATCCTAACCCGTACCCTAAACCGAGCCCTAACCCTAACACTAACCCTAACCCTAACCCATACCCTACGCCGTACCCGAAACCCTCCCCGAACCCGTACCCTAAGCCGTACCCTAAGCCTCACCCTAAGCCTAACCTTATCCTAGGCTACCCTTGACTGCTTCTGCCTCCAGTAGATTTCCTAAGCACTAGTGTTTTAAGGAACAGCTTAAAAAGAGAATCCTAATGTGATTTCTTTATAATGGGTGTGTTCCTTGTCTTATCCTAGTGTCTAAACTCTTCTCCATGGCTGGACCCTCAAATAATATTCCTTTACGTGCTAAGGGGTATCTAGAGAGTGGGATAGGTTTAATAACTACCCTAACCCTAACGCGTACCCTAACCCTAACCCCTACCCTAACCCTAACACGTACCCTAATCCTAACCCGTACCCTAAACCGAGCCCTAACCCTAACACTAACCCTAACCCTAACCCTAACCCATACCCTACGCCGTACCCGCACCCCTCCCCGAACCCGTACCCTAAGCCGTACCCTAAGCCTAACCCTAAGCCTAACCCTAACCCTAGGCTACCCTTGACTGCTTCTGCCTCCAATAGATTTCCTAAGCACTAGTGTTTTAAGGAACAGCTTAAAAAGAGAATCCTAATGTGATTTCTTTATAATGGGTGTGTTCCTTATCTTATCCTAGTGTCTAAACTCTTCTCCATGGCTGGACCCCCAAATAATATTCCTTTACGTGCTAAGGGGTATCTAGAGAGTGGGATAGGTTTAATAACTACCCTAACCCTAACGCGTACCCTAACCCTAACCCCTACCCTAACCCTAACACGTACCCTAATCCTAACCCCTACCCTAAACCGAGCCCTAACCCTAACACTAACCCTAACCCTAACCCTAACCCATACCCTACGCCGTACCCGAAACCCTCCCCGAACTCGTACCCTAAGCTGTACCCTAAGCCTAACCCTAAGCCTAACCCTAACCCTAGGCTACCCTTGACTGCTTCTGCCTCCAATAGATTTCCTAAGCACTAGTGTTTTAAGAAACAGCTTAAAAAGAGAATCCTAATGTGATTTCTTTATAATGGGTGTGTTCCTTATCTTATCCTAGTGTCTAAACTTTTCTCCATGGCTGGACCCTCAAATAATATTCCTTTACGTGCTAAGGGGTATCTAGAGAGTGGGATAGGTTTAATAACTACCCTAACCCTAACACGTACCCTAACCCTAACCCCTACCCTAACCCTAACACATACCCTAATCCTAACCCGTACCCTAAACCGAGCCCTAACCCTAACACTAACCCTAACCCTAACCCTAACCCATACCCTACGCCGTACCCGCACCCCTCCCTGAACCCGTACCCTAAGCCGTACCCTAAGCCTAACCCTAAGCCTAACCCTAACCCTAGGCTACCCTTGACTGCTTCTGCCTCCAATAGATTTCCTAAGCACTAGTGTTTTAACGAACAGCTTAAAAAGAGAATCCTAATGTGATTTCTTTATAATGGGTGTGTTCCTTATCTTATCCTAGTGTCTAAACTCTTCTCCATGGCTGCACCCCCAAATAATATTGCCTTACGTGCTAAGGGGTATCTAGAGAGTGGGATAGGTTTAATAACTACCCTAACCCTAATGCGTACTCTAACCCTAACCCCTACCCTAACACTAACACGTACCCTAATCCTAACCGTACCCTAAACCGAGCCCTAACCCTAACACTAACCCTAACCCTAACCCTAACCCATACCCTACGCCGTACCCGAAACCCTCCCCGAACCCGTACCCTAAGCCGTACCCTAAGCCTAACCCTAAGCCTAACCCTAACCCTACGCTACCCTTGACTGCTTCTGCCTCCAATAGATTTCCTAAGCACTAGTGTTTTAAGGAACAGCTTAAAAAGAGAATCCTAATGTGATTTCTTTATAATGGGTGTGTTCCTTATCTTATCCTAGTGTCTAAACTCTTCTCCATGGCTGGACCCTCAAATAATATTCCTTTACGTGCTAAGGGGTATCTAGAGAGTGGGATAGGTTTAATAACTACCCTAACCCTAACGCGTACCCTAACCCTAACCCCTACCCTAACCCTAAAACGTACCCTAATCCTAACCCGTACCCTAAACCGAGCCCTAACCCTAACACTAACCCTAACCCTAACCCATACCCTACGCCGTACCCGCACCCCTCCCCGAACCCGTAACCTAAGCCGTACCCTAAGCCTAACCCTAAGCCTAACCCTAACCCTAGGCTACGCTTGACTGCTTCTGCCTCCAATAGATTTCCTAAGCTCTACTGTTTTAAGGAACAGCTTAAAAAGAGAATCCTAATGTGATTTCTTTATAATGGGTGTGTTCCTTACCTTATCCTAGTGTCTAAACTCTTCTCCATGGCTGCACCCCCAAATAATATTCCCTTACGTGCTAAGGGGTATCTAGAGAGTGGGATAGGTTTAATAACTACCCTAACCCTAACGCGTACCCTAACCCTAACCCCTACCCTAACCCTAACACGTACCCTAATACTAACCTGTACCCTAAACCGAGGCCTAACCCTAACACTAACCCTAACCCTAACCCTAACCCATACCCTACGCCGTACCCGCACCCCTCCCCGAACCCGTACCCTAAGCCATACCCTAAACCTAACCCTAAGCCTAACCCTAACCCTAGGCTACCCTTGACTGCTTCTGCCTCCAATTGATTTCCTAAGCAGTAGTGTTTTAAGGAACAGCTTAAAAAGAGAATCCTAATGTGATTTCTTTATAATGGGTGTGTTCCTTATCTTATCCTAGTGTCTAAACACTTCTCCATGGCTGGACCCCCAAATAATATTCCTTTACGTGCTAAGGGGGATCTAGAGAGTGGGATAGGTTTACTAACTACCCTAGCCCTAACACGTAACCTAACCCTAACCCCTCCCCTAACCCTAACACGTACCCTAATCCTAACCCGTACCCTAAACCGAGCCCTAACCCTAACAGTAACCCAAACCCTAACCCTAACCCATACCCTACGCCGTACACGAACACCTCCCCGAACCCATACCCCAAGCCGTACCCTAACCCTAACCCTAAGCCTAACCCTTACCCTAGGCTACCCTTGACTGCTTCTGCCTCCAATAGATTTCCTAAGCACTAGTGTTTTAAGAACAGCTTAAAAAGAGAATCCTAAAGTGATTTCTTTATAATGGGTGTGTTCCTTATCTTATCCTAGTGTCTAAACTCTTCTCCATGGCTGCACCCCCAAATAATATTCCTTTACGTGCTAAGGGGTATCTAGAGAGTGGTATAGGTTTAATAACTACCCTAACCCTAACGCGTACCCACCCTAACCCCTACCCTAACCCTAACATGTACCCTAATCCTAACCCGTACCCTAAACCGAGCCCTAACCCTAACCCTAACCCTAACCCATACCCTACGCCGTACCCGAAACCCTCCCCGAACCCGTACCCTAAGCCATACCCTAAGCCTAACCCTAAGCCTAACCCTAACCCTAGGCTACCCTTGACTGCTTCTGCCTCCAATAGATTTCCTAAGCACTAGTGTTTTAAGCAACAGCTTAAAAAGAGAATCCTAATGTGATTTCTTTATAATGGGTGTGTTCCTTATCTTATCCTAGTGTCTAAACTCTTCTCCATGGCTGCACCCCCAAATAATATTGCCTTACGTGCTAAGGGGTATCTAGAGAGTGGGATAGGTTTAATAACTACCCTAACCCTAATGCGTACTCTAACCCTAACCCCTACCCTAACACTAACACGTACCCTAATCCTAACCCGTACCCTAAACCGAGCCCTAACCCTAACACTAACACTAACCCTAACCCTAACACATACCCTACGCTGTACCCGAACCCCTCCCCAAACCCGTACCCTAAGCCATACCATAAGCCTAACCTTAAGCCTAACACTAACCCTAGGCTACCCTTGACTGCTTCTGCCTCCAATAGATTTCCTAAGCACTAGTGTTTTAAGCAACAGCTTAAAAAGAGAATCCTAATGTGATTTCTTTATAATGAGTGTGTTCCTTATCTTATCCTAGTGTCTAAATTCTTCTCCATGGCTGGAACCCCAAATAATATTCCTTTACGTGCTAAGGGGTATCTAGAGAGTGGGATAGGTTTACTAACTACCCTAACCCTAACGCGTACCCTAACCCTAACCCCTACCCTAAACCTAACACGTACCCTAATCCTAACCGTACCCTAAACCGAGCCCTAACCCTAACACTAACCCTAACCCTAACCCTAACCCATACCCTACGCCGTACCCGAAACCCTCCCCGAACCCGTACCCTAAGCCGTACCCTAAGCCTAACCCTAAGCCTAACCCTAACCCTAGGCTACCCTTGACTGCTTCTGCCTCCAATAGATTTCCTAAGCACTAGTGTTTTAAGCAACAGCTTAAAAAGAGAATCCTAATGTGATTTCTTTATAATGGGTGTGTTCCTTATCTTATCCTAGTGTCTAAACTCTTCTCCATGGCTGGACCCCCAAATAATATTCCTTTACGTGCTAAGGGGTATCTAGAGAGTGGGATAGGTTTAATAACTACCCTAACCCTAACGCGTACCCTAACCCTAACCCCTACCCTAACCCTAACACGTACCCTAATCCTAACCCGTACCTTAAACCGAGCCCTAACCCTAACACTAACCCTAACCCTAACCCTAACCCATACCCTACGCCGTACCCGAAACCCTCCCCGAACCCGTACCCTAAGCCGTACCCTAAGCCTAACCCTAAGCCTAACCCTAACCCTAGGCTACCCTTGACTGCTTCTGCCTCCAATAGATTTCCTAAGCACTAGTGTTTTAAGGAACAGCTTAAAAAGAGAATCCTAAAGTGATTTCTTTATAATGGGTGTGTTCCTTATCTTATCCTAGTGTCTAAACTCTTCTCCATGGCTGGACCCCCAAATAATATTCCTTTACGTGCTAAGGGGTATCTAGAGAGTGGGATAGGTTTAATAACTACCCTAACCCTAACGCGTACCCTAACCCTAACCCCTACCCTAACCCTAACACGTACCCTAATCCTAACCCGTACCCTAAACCGAGCCCTAACCCTAACACTAACCCTAACCCTAACCCATACCCTACGCCGTACCCGAAACCCTCCCCGAACCCGTACCCTAAGCCGTACCCTAAGCCTCACCCTAAGCCTAACCTTATCCTAGGCTACCCTTGACTGCTTCTGCCTCCAGTAGATTTCCTAAGCACTAGTGTTTTAAGGAACAGCTTAAAAAGAGAATCCTAATGTGATTTCTTTATAATGGGTGTGTTCCTTGTCTTATCCTAGTGTCTAAACTCTTCTCCATGGCTGGACCCTCAAATAATATTCCTTTACGTGCTAAGGGGTATCTAGAGAGTGGGATAGGTTTAATAACTACCCTAACCCTAACGCGTACCCTAACCCTAACCCCTACCCTAACCCTAACACGTACCCTAATCCTAAACCGTACCCTAAACCGAGCCCTAACCCTAACACTAACCCTAACCCTAACCCTAACCCATACCCTACGCCGTACCCGCACCCCTCCCCGAACCCGTACCCTAAGCCGTACCCTAAGCCTAACCCTAAGCCTAACCCTAACCCTAGGCTACCCTTGACTGCTTCTGCCTCCAATAGATTTCCTAAGCACTAGTGTTTTAAGGAACAGCTTAAAAAGAGAATCCTAATGTGATTTCTTTATAATGGGTGTGTTCCTTATCTTATCCTAGTGTCTAAACTCTTCTCCATGGCTGGACCCCCAAATAATATTCCTTTACGTGCTAAGGGGTATCTAGAGAGTGGGATAGGTTTAATAACTACCCTAACCCTAACGCGTACCCTAACCCTAACCCCTACCCTAACCCTAACACGTACCCTAATCCTAACCCCTACCCTAAACCGAGCCCTAACCCTAACACTAACCCTAACCCTAACCCTAACCCATACCCTACGCCGTACCCGAAACCCTCCCCGAACTCGTACCCTAAGCTGTACCCTAAGCCTAACCCTAAGCCTAACCCTAACCCTAGGCTACCCTTGACTGCTTCTGCCTCCAATAGATTTCCTAAGCACTAGTGTTTTAAGAAACAGCTTAAAAAGAGAATCCTAATGTGATTTCTTTATAATGGGTGTGTTCCTTATCTTATCCTAGTGTCTAAACTTTTCTCCATGGCTGGACCCTCAAATAATATTCCTTTACGTGCTAAGGGGTATCTAGAGAGTGGGATAGGTTTAATAACTACCCTAACCCTAACACGTACCCTAACCCTAACCCCTACCCTAACCCTAACACATACCCTAATCCTAACCCGTACCCTAAACCGAGCCCTAACCCTAACACTAACCCTAACCCTAACCCTAACCCATACCCTACGCCGTACCCGCACCCCTCCCTGAACCCGTACCCTAAGCCGTACCCTAAGCCTAACCCTAAGCCTAACCCTAACCCTAGGCTACCCTTGACTGCTTCTGCCTCCAATAGATTTCCTAAGCACTAGTGTTTTAACGAACAGCTTAAAAAGAGAATCCTAATGTGATTTCTTTATAATGGGTGTGTTCCTTATCTTATCCTAGTGTCTAAACTCTTCTCCATGGCTGCACCCCCAAATAATATTGCCTTACGTGCTAAGGGGTATCTAGAGAGTGGGATAGGTTTAATAACTACCCTAACCCTAATGCGTACTCTAACCCTAACCCCTACCCTAACACTAACACGTACCCTAATCCTAACCGTACCCTAAACCGAGCCCTAACCCTAACACTAACCCTAACCCTAACCCTAACCCATACCCTACGCCGTACCCGAAACCCTCCCCGAACCCGTACCCTAAGCCGTACCCTAAGCCTAACCCTAAGCCTAACCCTAACCCTACGCTACCCTTGACTGCTTCTGCCTCCAATAGATTTCCTAAGCACTAGTGTTTTAAGGAACAGCTTAAAAAGAGAATCCTAATGTGATTTCTTTATAATGGGTGTGTTCCTTATCTTATCCTAGTGTCTAAACTCTTCTCCATGGCTGGACCCTCAAATAATATTCCTTTACGTGCTAAGGGGTATCTAGAGAGTGGGATAGGTTTAATAACTACCCTAACCCTAACGCGTACCCTAACCCTAACCCCTACCCTAACCCTAAAACGTACCCTAATCCTAACCCGTACCCTAAACCGAGCCCTAACCCTAACACTAACCCTAACCCTAACCCATACCCTACGCCGTACCCGCACCCCTCCCCGAACCCGTAACCTAAGCCGTACCCTAAGCCTAACCCTAAGCCTAACCCTAACCCTAGGCTACGCTTGACTGCTTCTGCCTCCAATAGATTTCCTAAGCTCTACTGTTTTAAGGAACAGCTTAAAAAGAGAATCCTAATGTGATTTCTTTATAATGGGTGTGTTCCTTACCTTATCCTAGTGTCTAAACTCTTCTCCATGGCTGCACCCCCAAATAATATTCCCTTACGTGCTAAGGGGTATCTAGAGAGTGGGATAGGTTTAATAACTACCCTAACCCTAACGCGTACCCTAACCCTAACCCCTACCCTAACCCTAACACGTACCCTAATACTAACCTGTACCCTAAACCGAGCCCTAACCCTAACACTAACCCTAACCCTAACCCTAACCCATACCCTACGCCGTACCCGCACCCCTCCCCGAACCCGTACCCTAAGCCATACCCTAAACCTAACCCTAAGCCTAACCCTAACCCTAGGCTACCCTTGACTGCTTCTGCCTCCAATTGATTTCCTAAGCAGTAGTGTTTTAAGGAACAGCTTAAAAAGAGAATCCTAATGTGATTTCTTTATAATGGGTGTGTTCCTTATCTTATCCTAGTGTCTAAACACTTCTCCATGGCTGGACCCCCAAATAATATTCCTTTACGTGCTAAGGGGGATCTAGAGAGTGGGATAGGTTTACTAACTACCCTAGCCCTAACGCGTAACCTAACCCTAACCCCTCCCCTAACCCTAACACGTACCCTAATCCTAACCCGTACCCTAAACCGAGCCCTAACCCTAACACTAACCCAAACCCTAACCCTAACCCATACCCTACGCCGTACACGAACACCTCCCCGAACCCATACCCCAAGCCGTACCCTAACCCTAACCCTAAGCCTAACCCTTACCCTAGGCTACCCTTGACTGCTTCTGCCTCCAATAGGTTTCCTAAGCACTAGTGTTTTAAGAACAGCTTAAAAAGAGAATCCTAAAGTGATTTCTTTATAATGGGTGTGTTCCTTATATTATCCTAGTGTCTAAACTCTTCTCCATGGCTGCACCCCCAAATAATATTCCTTTACGTGCTAAGGGGTATCTAGAGAGTGGGATAGGTTTAATAACTACCCTAACCCTAACGCGTACCCACCCTAACCCCTACCCTAACCCTAACATGTACCCTAATCCTAACCCGTACCCTAAACCGAGCCCTAACCCTAACCCTAACCCTAACCCATACCCTACGCCGTACCCGAAACCCTCCCCGAACCCGTACCCTAAGCCATACCCTAAGCCTAACCCTAAGCCTAACCCTAACCCTAGGCTACCCTTGACTGCTTCTGCCTCCAATAGATTTCCTAAGCACTAGTGTTTTAAGCAACAGCTTAAAAAGAGAATCCTAATGTGATTTCTTTATAATGGGTGTGTTCCTTATCTTATCCTAGTGTCTAAACTCTTCTCCATGGCTGCACCCCCAAATAATATTGCCTTACGTGCTAAGGGGTATCTAGAGAGTGGGATAGGTTTAATAACTACCCTAACCCTAATGCGTACTCTAACCCTAACCCCTACCCTAACACTAACACGTACCCTAATCCTAACCCGTACCCTAAACCGAGCCCTAACCCTAACACTAACACTAACCCTAACCCTAACACATACCCTACGCTGTACCCGAACCCCTCCCCAAACCCGTACCCTAAGCCATACCATAAGCCTAACCTTAAGCCTAACACTAACCCTAGGCTACCCTTGACTGCTTCTGCCTCCAATAGATTTCCTAAGCACTAGTGTTTTAAGCAACAGCTTAAAAAGAGAATCCTAATGTGATTTCTTTATAATGAGTGTGTTCCTTATCTTATCCTAGTGTCTAAATTCTTCTCCATGGCTGGAACCCCAAATAATATTCCTTTACGTGCTAAGGGGTATCTAGAGAGTGGGATAGGTTTACTAACTACCCTAACCCTAACGCGTACCCTAACCCTAACCCCTACCCTAAACCTAACACGTACCCTAATCCTAACCGTACCCTAAACCGAGCCCTAACCCTAACACTAACCCTAACCCTAACCCTAACCCATACCCTACGCCGTACCCGAAACCCTCCCCGAACCCGTACCCTAAGCCGTACCCTAAGCCTAACCCTAAGCCTAACCCTAACCCTAGGCTACCCTTGACTGCTTCTGCCTCCAATAGATTTCCTAAGCACTAGTGTTTTAAGAAACAGCTTAAAAAGAGAATCCTAATGTGATTTCTTTATAATGGGTGTGTTCCTTATCTTATCCTAGTGTCTAAACTTTTCTCCATGGCTGGACCCTCAAATAATATTCCTTTACGTGCTAAGGGGTATCTAGAGAGTGGGATAGGTTTAATAACTACCCTAACCCTAACGCGTACCCTAACCCTAACCCCTACCCTAACCCTAACACATACCCTAATCCTAACCCGTACCCTAAACCGAGCCCTAACCCTAACACTAACCCTAACCCTAACCCTAACCCATACCCTACGCCGTACCCGCACCCCTCCCTGAACCCGTACCCTAAGCCGTACCCTAAGCCTAACCCTAAGCCTAACCCTAACCCTAGGCTACCCTTGACTGCTTCTGCCTCCAATAGATTTCCTAAGCACTAGTGTTTTAACGAACAGCTTAAAAAGAGAATCCTAATGTGATTTCTTTATAATGGGTGTGTTCCTTATCTTATCCTAGTGTCTAAACTCTTCTCCATGGCTGGACCCCCAAATAATATTCCTTTACGTGCTAAGGGGTATCTAGAGAGTGGGATAGGTTTAATAACTACCCTAACCCTAACGCGTACCCTAACCCTAACCCCTACCCTAACCCTAACACGTACCCTAATCCTAACCCGTACCCTAAACCGAGCCCTAACCCTAACACTAACCCTAACCCTAACCCATACCCTACGCCGTACCCGAAACCCTCCCCGAACCCGTACCCTAAGCCGTACCCTAAGCCTCACCCTAAGCCTAACCTTATCCTAGGCTACCCTTGACTGCTTCTGCCTCCAGTAGATTTCCTAAGCACTAGTGTTTTAAGGAACAGCTTAAAAAGAGAATCCTAATGTGATTTCTTTATAATGGGTGTGTTCCTTGTCTTATCCTAGTGTCTAAACTCTTCTCCATGGCTGGACCCTCAAATAATATTCCTTTACGTGCTAAGGGGTATCTAGAGAGTGGGATAGGTTTAATAACTACCCTAACCCTAACGCGTACCCTAACCCTAACCCCTACCCTAACCCTAACACGTACCCTAATCCTAAACCGTACCCTAAACCGAGCCCTAACCCTAACACTAACCCTAACCCTAACCCTAACCCATACCCTACGCCGTACCCGCACCCCTCCCCGAACCCGTACCCTAAGCCGTACCCTAAGCCTAACCCTAAGCCTAACCCTAACCCTAGGCTACCCTTGACTGCTTCTGCCTCCAATAGATTTCCTAAGCACTAGTGTTTTAAGGAACAGCTTAAAAAGAGAATCCTAATGTGATTTCTTTATAATGGGTGTGTTCCTTATCTTATCCTAGTGTCTAAACTCTTCTCCATGGCTGGACCCCCAAATAATATTCCTTTACGTGCTAAGGGGTATCTAGAGAGTGGGATAGGTTTAATAACTACCCTAACCCTAACGCGTACCCTAACCCTAACCCCTACCCTAACCCTAACACGTACCCTAATCCTAACCCCTACCCTAAACCGAGCCCTAACCCTAACACTAACCCTAACCCTAACCCTAACCCATACCCTACGCCGTACCCGAAACCCTCCCCGAACTCGTACCCTAAGCTGTACCCTAAGCCTAACCCTAAGCCTAACCCTAACCCTAGGCTACCCTTGACTGCTTCTGCCTCCAATAGATTTCCTAAGCACTAATGTTTTAAGAAACAGCTTAAAAAGAGAATCCTAATGTGATTTCTTTATAATGGGTGTGTTCCTTATCTTATCCTAGTGTCTAAACTTTTCTCCATGGCTGGACCCTCAAATAATATTCCTTTACGTGCTAAGGGGTATCTAGAGAGTGGGATAGGTTTAATAACTACCCTAACCCTAACACGTACCCTAACCCTAACCCCTACCCTAACCCTAACACATACCCTAATCCTAACCCGTACCCTAAACCGAGCCCTAACCCTAACACTAACCCTAACCCTAACCCTAACCCATACCCTACGCCGTACCCGCACCCCTCCCTGAACCCGTACCCTAAGCCGTACCCTAAGCCTAACCCTAAGCCTAACCCTAACCCTAGGCTACCCTTGACTGCTTCTGCCTCCAATAGATTTCCTAAGCACTAGTGTTTTAACGAACAGCTTAAAAAGAGAATCCTAATGTGATTTCTTTATAATGGGTGTGTTCCTTATCTTATCCTAGTGTCTAAACTCTTCTCCATGGCTGCACCCCCAAATAATATTGCCTTACGTGCTAAGGGGTATCTAGAGAGTGGGATAGGTTTAATAACTACCCTAACCCTAATGCGTACTCTAACCCTAACCCCTACCCTAACACTAACACGTACCCTAATCCTAACCGTACCCTAAACCGAGCCCTAACCCTAACACTAACCCTAACCCTAACCCTAACCCATACCCTACGCCGTACCCGAAACCCTCCCCGAACCCGTACCCTAAGCCGTACCCTAAGCCTAACCCTAAGCCTAACACTAACCCTACGCTACCCTTGACTGCTTCTGCCTCCAATAGATTTCCTAAGCACTAGTGTTTTAAGGAACAGCTTAAAAAGAGAATCCTAATGTGATTTCTTTATAATGGGTGTGTTCCTTATCTTATCCTAGTGTCTAAACTCTTCTCCATGGCTGGACCCTCAAATAATATTCCTTTACGTGCTAAGGGGTATCTAGAGAGTGGGATAGGTTTAATAACTACCCTAACCCTAACGCGTACCCTAACCCTAACCCCTACCCTAACCCTAAAACGTACCCTAATCCTAACCCGTACCCTAAACCGAGCCCTAACCCTAACACTAACCCTAACCCTAACCCATACCCTACGCCGTACCCGCACCCCTCCCCGAACCCGTAACCTAAGCCGTACCCTAAGCCTAACCCTAAGCCTAACCCTAACCCTAGGCTACGCTTGACTGCTTCTGCCTCCAATAGATTTCCTAAGCTCTACTGTTTTAAGGAACAGCTTAAAAAGAGAATCCTAATGTGATTTCTTTATAATGGGTGTGTTCCTTACCTTATCCTAGTGTCTAAACTCTTCTCCATGGCTGCACCCCCAAATAATATTCCCTTACGTGCTAAGGGGTATCTAGAGAGTGGGATAGGTTTAATAACTACCCTAACCCTAACGCGTACCCTAACCCTAACCCCTACCCTAACCCTAACACGTACCCTAATACTAACCTGTACCCTAAACCGAGCCCTAACCCTAACACTAACCCTAACCCTAACCCTAACCCATACCCTACGCCGTACCCGCACCCCTCCCCGAACCCGTACCCTAAGCCATACCCTAAACCTAACCCTAAGCCTAACCCTAACCCTAGGCTACCCTTGACTGCTTCTGCCTCCAATTGATTTCCTAAGCAGTAGTGTTTTAAGGAACAGCTTAAAAAGAGAATCCTAATGTGATTTCTTTATAATGGGTGTGTTCCTTATCTTATCCTAGTGTCTAAACACTTCTCCATGGCTGGACCCCCAAATAATATTCCTTTACGTGCTAAGGGGGATCTAGAGAGTGGGATAGGTTTACTAACTACCCTAGCCCTAACGCGTAACCTAACCCTAACCCCTCCCCTAACCCTAACACGTACCCTAATCCTAACCCGTACCCTAAACCGAGCCCTAACCCTAACACTAACCCAAACCCTAACCCTAACCCATACCCTACGCCGTACACGAACACCTCCCCGAACCCATACCCCAAGCCGTACCCTAACCCTAACCCTAAGCCTAACCCTTACCCTAGGCTACCCTTGACTGCTTCTGCCTCCAATAGATTTCCTAAGCACTAGTGTTTTAAGAACAGCTTAAAAAGAGAATCCTAAAGTGATTTCTTTATAATGGGTGTGTTCCTTATCTTATCCTAGTGTCTAAACTCTTCTCCATGGCTGCACCCCCAAATAATATTCCTTTACGTGCTAAGGGGTATCTAGAGAGTGGGATAGGTTTAATAACTACCCTAACCCTAACGCGTACCCACCCTAACCCCTACCCTAACCCTAACATGTACCCTAATCCTAACCCGTACCCTAAACCGAGCCCTAACCCTAACCCTAACCCTAACCCATACCCTACGCCGTACCCGAAACCCTCCCCGAACCCGTACCCTAAGCCATACCCTAAGCCTAACCCTAAGCCTAACCCTAACCCTAGGCTACCCTTGACTGCTTCTGCCTCCAATAGATTTCCTAAGCACTAGTGTTTTAAGCAACAGCTTAAAAAGAGAATCCTAATGTGATTTCTTTATAATGGGTGTGTTCCTTATCTTATCCTAGTGTCTAAACTCTTCTCCATGGCTGCACCCCCAAATAATATTGCCTTACGTGCTAAGGGGTATCTAGAGAGTGGGATAGGTTTAATAACTACCCTAACCCTAATGCGTACTCTAACCCTAACCCCTACCCTAACACTAACACGTACCCTAATCCTAACCCGTACCCTAAACCGAGCCCTAACCCTAACACTAACACTAACCCTAACCCTAACACATACCCTACGCTGTACCCGAACCCCTCCCCAAACCCGTACCCTAAGCCATACCATAAGCCTAACCTTAAGCCTAACACTAACCCTAGGCTACCCTTGACTGCTTCTGCCTCCAATAGATTTCCTAAGCACTAGTGTTTTAAGCAACAGCTTAAAAAGAGAATCCTAATGTGATTTCTTTATAATGAGTGTGTTCCTTATCTTATCCTAGTGTCTAAATTCTTCTCCATGGCTGGAACCCCAAATAATATTCCTTTACGTGCTAAGGGGTATCTAGAGAGTGGGATAGGTTTACTAACTACCCTAACCCTAACGCGTACCCTAACCCTAACCCCTACCCTAAACCTAACACGTACCCTAATCCTAACCGTACCCTAAACCGAGCCCTAACCCTAACACTAACCCTAACCCTAACCCTAACCCATACCCTACGCCGTACCCGAAACCCTCCCCGAACCCGTACCCTAAGCCGTACCCTAAGCCTAACCCTAAGCCTAACCCTAACCCTAGGCTACCCTTGACTGCTTCTGCCTCCAATAGATTTCCTAAGCACTAGTGTTTTAAGAAACAGCTTAAAAAGAGAATCCTAATGTGATTTCTTTATAATGGGTGTGTTCCTTATCTTATCCTAGTGTCTAAACTTTTCTCCATGGCTGGACCCTCAAATAATATTCCTTTACGTGCTAAGGGGTATCTAGAGAGTGGGATAGGTTTAATAACTACCCTAACCCTAACGCGTACCCTAACCCTAACCCCTACCCTAACCCTAACACATACCCTAATCCTAACCCGTACCCTAAACCGAGCCCTAACCCTAACACTAACCCTAAACCTAACCCTAACCCATACCCTACGCCGTACCCGCACCCCTCCCTGAACCCGTACCCTAAGCCGTACCCTAAGCCTAACCCTAAGCCTAACCCTAACCCTAGGCTACCCTTGACTGCTTCTGCCTCCAATAGATTTCCTAAGCACTAGTGTTTTAACGAACAGCTTAAAAAGAGAATCCTAATGTGATTTCTTTATAATGGGTGTGTTCCTTATCTTATCCTAGTGTCTAAACTCTTCTCCATGGCTGCACCCCCAAATAATATTGCCTTACGTGCTAAGGGGTATCTAGAGAGTGGGATAGGTTTAATAACTACCCTAACCCTAATGCGTACTCTAACCCTAACCCCTACCCTAACACTAACACGTACCCTAATCCTAACCCGTACCCTAAACCGAGCCCTAACCCTAACACTAACACTAACCCTAACCCTAACCCATACCCTACGCCGTACCTGAACCCCTCCCCAAACCCGTACCCTAAGCCGTACCCTAAGCCTAACCCTAAGCCTAACACTAACCCTAGGCTACCCTTGACTGCTTCTCCCTCCAATAGATTTCCTAAGCACTAGTGTTTTAAGCAACAGCTTAAAAAGAGAATCCTAATGTGATTTCTTTATAATGGGTGTGTTCCTTATCTTATCCTAGTGTCTAAATTCTTCTCCATTGCTGGAACCCCAAATAATATTCCTTTACGTGCTAAGGGGTATCTAGAGAGTGGGATAGGTTTACTAACAACCCTAACCCTAACGCGTACCCTAACCCTAACCCCTACCCTAAACCTAACACGTACCCTAATCCTAACCGTACCCTAAACCGAGCCCTAACCCTAACACTAACCCTAACCCTAACCCTAACCCATACCCTACGCCGTACCCGAAACCCTCCCCGAACCTGAACCCTAAGCCGTACTCTAAGCCTAACCCTAAGCCTAACCCTAACCCTACGCTACCCTTGACTGCTTCTGCCTCCAATAGATTTCCTAAGCACTAGTGTTTTAAGGAACAGCTTAAAAAGAGAATCCTAATGTGATTTCTTTATAATGGGTGTGTTCCTTATCTTATCCTAGTGTCTAAACTCTTCTCCATGGCTGGACCCTCAAATAATATTCCTTTACGTGCTAAGGGGTATCTAGAGAGTGGGATAGGTTTAATAACTACCCTAACCCTAACGCGTACCCTAACCCTAACCCCTACCCTAACCCTAACACGTACCCTAATCCTAACCCGTACCCTAAACCGAGCCCTAACCCTAACACTAACCCTAACCCTAAACCTAACCCATACCCTACGCCGTACCCGCACCCCTCCCCGAACCCGTAACCTAAGCCGTACCCTAAGCCTAACCCTAACCCTAGGCTACCCTTGACTGCTTCTGCCTCCAATAGATTTCCTAAGCACTAGTGTTTTAAGGAACAGCTTAAAAAGAGAATCCTAATGTGATTTCTTTATAATGGGTGTGTTCCTTATCTTATCCTAGTGTCTAAACTCTTCTCCATGGCTGCACCCCCAAATAATATTGCCTTACGTGCTAAGGGGTATCTAGAGAGTGGGATAGGTTTAATAACTACCCTAACCCTAATGCGTACTCTAACCCTAACCCCTACCCTAACACTAACACGTACCCTAATCCTAACCCGTACCCTAAACCGAGCCCTAACCGTAACACTAACACTAACCCTAACCCTAACCCATACCCTACGCCGTACCTGAACCCCTCCCCAAACCCGTACCCTAAGCCGTACCCTAAGCCTAACCCTAAGCCTAACCCTAACCCTAGGCTACCCTTGACTGCTTCTGCCTCCAATAGATTTCCTAAGCACTAGTGTTTTAAGGAACAGCTTAAAAAGAGAATCCTAATGTGATTTCTTTATAATGGGTGTGTTCCTTATCTTATCCTAGTGTCTAAACTCTTCTCCATGGCTGCACCCCCAAATAATATTCCCTTACGTGCTAAGGGGTATCTAGAGAGTGGGATAGGTTTAATAACTACCCTAACTCTAACGCGTACCCTAACCCTAACCCCTACCCTAACCCTAACACGTACCCTAATCCTAACCTGTACCCTAAACCGAGCCCTAAACCTAACACTAACCCTAACCCTAACCCTAACCCATACCCTACGCCGTACCCGCACCCCTCCCCGAACCCGTACCCTAAGCCATACCCTAAACCTAACCCTAAGCCTAACCCTAACCCTAGGCTACCCTTGACTGCTTCTGCCTCCAATTGATTTCCTAAGCAGTAGTGTTTTAAGGAACAGCTTAAAAAGAGAATCCTAAAGTGATTTCTTTATAATGGGTGTGTTCCTTATCTTATCCTAGTGTCTAAACTCTTCTCCATGGCTGGACCCCCAAATAATATTCCTTTACGTGCTAAGGGGGAGCTAGAGAGTGGGATAGGTTTACTAACTACCCTAGCCCTAACGCGTAACCTAACCCTAACCCCTACCCTAACCCTAACACGTACCCTAATCCTAACCCGTACCCTAAACCGAGCCCTAACCCTAACACTAACCCAAACCCTAACCCTAACCCATACCCTACGCCGTACACGAACACCTCCCCGAACCCATACCCCAAGCCGTACCCTAAACCTAACCCTAAGCCTAACCCTAACCCTAGGCTACCCTTGACTGCTTCTGCCTCCAATAGATTTCCTAAGCACTAGTGTTTTAAGGAACAGCTTAAAAAGAGAATCCTAATGTGATTTCTTTATAATGGGTGTGTTCCTTATCTTATCCTAGTGTCTAAACTCTTCTCCATGGCTGCACCCCCAAATAATATTGCCTTACGTGCTAAGGGGTATCTAGAGAGTGGGATAGGTTTAATAACTACCCTAACCCTAATGCGTACTCTAATCCTAACCCCTAACCTAACACTAACACGTACCCTAATCCTAACCCGTACCCTAAACCGAGCCCTAACCCTAACACTAACCCTAACCCTAACCCTAACCCATACCCTACGCCGTACCCGCACCCCTCCCCGAACCCGTACCCTAAGCCGTACCCTAAGCCTCACCCTAAGCCTAACCTTATCCTAGGCTACCCTTGACTGCTTCTGCCTCCAATAGATTTCCTAAGCACTAGTGTTTTAAGGAACAGCTTAAAAAGAGAATCCTAATGTGATTTCTTTATAATGGGTGTGTTCCTTATCTTATCCTAGTGTCTAAACTCTTCTCCATGGCTGGACCCTCAAATAATATTCCTTTACGTGCTAAGGGGTATCTAGAGAGTGGGATAGGTTTAATAACTACCCTAACCCTAACGCGTACCCTAACCCTAACCCCTACCCTAACCCTAACACGTACCCTAATCCTAACCCGTACCCTAAACCGAGCCCTAACCCTAACACTAACCCTAACCCTAACCCTAACCCATACCCTACGCCGTACCCGCACCCCTCCCCGAACCCGTACCCTAAGCCGTACCCTAAGCCTAACCCTAAGCCTAACCCTAACCCTAGGCTACCCTTGACTGCTTCTGCCTCCAATTGATTTCCTAAGCAGTAGTGTTTTAAGGAACAGCTTAAAAAGAGAATCCTAAAGTGATTTCTTTATAATGGGTGTGTTCCTTATCTTATCCTAGTGTCTAAACTCTTCTCCATGGCTGGACCCCCAAATAATATTCCTTTACGTGCTAAGGGGGAGCTAGAGAGTGGGATAGGTTTACTAACTACCCTAGCCCTAACGCGTAACCTAACCCTAACCCCTACCCTAACCCTAACACGTACCCTAATCCTAACCCGTACCCTAAACCGAGCCCTAACCCTAACACTAACCGAAACCCTAACCCTAACCCATACCCTACGCCGTACACGAACACCTCCCCGAACCCATACCCCAAGCCGTACCCTAAACCTAACCCTAAGCCTAACCCTAACCCTAGGCTACCCTTGACTGCTTCTGCCTCCAATAGATTTCCTAAGCACTAGTGTTTTAAGGAACAGCTTAAAAAGAGAATCCTAATGTGATTTCTTTATAATGGGTGTGTTCCTTATCTTATCCTAGTGTCTAAACTCTTCTCCATGGCTGCACCCCCAAATAATATTGCCTTACGTGCTAAGGGGTATCTAGAGAGTGGGATAGGTTTAATAACTACCCTAACCCTAATGCGTACTCTAACCCTAACCCCTACCCTAACACTAACACGTACCCTAATCCTAACCCGTACCCTAAACCGAGCCCTAACCCTAACACTAACACTAACCCTAACCCTAACCCATACCCTACGCCGTACCTGAACCCCTCCCCAAACCCGTACCCTAAGCCGTACCCTAAGCCTAACCCTAAGCCTAACACTAACCCTAGGCTACCCTTGACTGCTTCTGCCTCCAATAGATTTCCTAAGCACTAGTGTTTTAAGCAACAGCTTAAAAAGAGAATCCTAATGTGATTTCTTTATAATGGGTGTGTTCCTTACCTTATCCTAGTGTCTAAACTCTTCTCCATGGCTGCACCCCCAAATAATATTCCCTTACGTGCTAAGGGGTATCTAGAGAGTGGGATAGGTTTAATAACTACCCTAACCCTAAAGCGTACCCTAACCCTAACCCCTACCCTAACCCTAACACGTACCCTAATCCTAACCCGTACCCTAAACCGAGCCCTAACCCTAACACTAACCCAAACCCTAACCCTAACCCATACCCTACGCCGTACACGAACACCTCCCCGAACCCATACCCCAAGCCGTACCCTAAACCTAACCCTAAGCCTAACCCTAACCCTAGGCTACCCTTGACTGCTTCTGCCTCCAATAGATTTCCTAAGCACTAGTGTTTTAAGGAACAGCTTAAAAAGAGAATCCTAATGTGATTTCTTTATAATGGGTGTGTTCCTTATCTTATCCTAGTGTCTAAACTCTTCTCCATGGCTGCACCCCCAAATAATATTGCCTTACGTGCTAAGGGGTATCTAGAGAGTGGGATAGGTTTAATAACTACCCTAACCCTAATGCGTACTCTAACCCTAACCCCTACCCTAACACTAACACGTACCCTAATCCTAACCCGTACCCTAAACCGAGCCCTAACCCTAACACTAACACTAACCCTAACCCTAACCCATACCCTACGCCGTACCTGAACCCCTCCCCAAACCCGTACCCTAAGCCGTACCCTAAGCCTAACCCTAAGCCTAACACTAACCCTAGGCTACCCTTGACTGCTTCTGCCTCCAATAGATTTCCTAAGCACTAGTGTTTTAAGCAACAGCTTAAAAAGAGAATCCTAATGTGATTTCTTTATAATGGGTGTGTTCCTTACCTTATCCTAGTGTCTAAACTCTTCTCCATGGCTGCACCCCCAAATAATATTCCCTTACGTGCTAAGGGGTATCTAGAGAGTGGGATAGGTTTAATAACTACCCTAACCCTAACGCGTACCCTAACCCTAACCCCTACCCTAACCCTAACACGTACCCTAATACTAACCTGTACCCTAAACCGAGCCCTAACCCTAACACTAACCCTTACCCTAACCCTAACCCATACCCTACGCCGTACCCGCACCCCTCCCCGAACCCGTACCCTAAGCCATACCCTAAACGTAACCCTAAGCCTAACCCTAACCCTAGGCTACCCTTGACTGCTTCTGCCTCCAATAGATTTCCTAAGCACTAGTGTTTTAAGGAACAGCTTAAAAAGAGAATCCTAATGTGATTTCTTTATAATGGGTGTGTTCCTTATCTTATCCTAGTGTCTAAACTCTTCTCCATGGCTGCACCCCCAAATAATATTGCCTTACGTGCTAAGGGGTATCTAGAGAGTGGGATAGGTTTAATAACTACCCTAACCCTAATGCGTACTCTAACCCTAACCCCTACCCTAACACTAACACGTACCCTAATCCTAACCCGTACCCTAAACCGAGCCCTAACCCTAACACTAACACTAACCCTAACCCTAACCCATACCCTACGCCGTACCTGAACCCCTCCCCAAACCCGTACCCTAAGCCGTACCCTAAGCCTAACCCTAAGCCTAACACTAACCCTAGGCTACCCTTGACTGCTTCTGCCTCCAATAGATTTCCTAAGCACTAGTGTTTTAAGCAACAGCTTAAAAAGAGAATCCTAATGTGATTTCTTTATAATGGGTGTGTTCCTTACCTTATCCTAGTGTCTAAACTCTTCTCCATGGCTGCACCCCCAAATAATATTCCCTTACGTGCTAAGGGGTATCTAGAGAGTGGGATAGGTTTAATAACTACCCTAACCCTAAAGCGTACCCTAACCCTAACCCCTACCCTAACCCTAACACGTACCCTAATCCTAACCCGTACCCTAAACCGAGCCCTAACCCTAACACTAACCCAAACCCTAACCCTAACCCATACCCTACGCCGTACACGAACACCTCCCCGAACCCATACCCCAAGCCGTACCCTAAACCTAACCCTAAGCCTAACCCTAACCCTAGGCTACCCTTGACTGCTTCTGCCTCCAATAGATTTCCTAAGCACTAGTGTTTTAAGGAACAGCTTAAAAAGAGAATCCTAATGTGATTTCTTTATAATGGGTGTGTTCCTTATCTTATCCTAGTGTCTAAACTCTTCTCCATGGCTGCACCCCCAAATAATATTGCCTTACGTGCTAAGGGGTATCTAGAGAGTGGGATAGGTTTAATAACTACCCTAACCCTAATGCGTACTCTAACCCTAACCCCTACCCTAACACTAACACGTACCCTAATCCTAACCCGTACCCTAAACCGAGCCCTAACCCTAACACTAACACTAACCCTAACCCTAACCCATACCCTACGCCGTACCTGAACCCCTCCCCAAACCCGTACCCTAAGCCGTACCCTAAGCCTAACCCTAAGCCTAACACTAACCCTAGGCTACCCTTGACTGCTTCTGCCTCCAATAGATTTCCTAAGCACTAGTGTTTTAAGCAACAGCTTAAAAAGAGAATCCTAATGTGATTTCTTTATAATGGGTGTGTTCCTTACCTTATCCTAGTGTCTAAACTCTTCTCCATGGCTGCACCCCCAAATAATATTCCCTTACGTGCTAAGGGGTATCTAGAGAGTGGGATAGGTTTAATAACTACCCTAACCCTAACGCGTACCCTAACCCTAACCCCTACCCTAACCCTAACACGTACCCTAATACTAACCTGTACCCTAAACCGAGCCCTAACCCTAACACTAACCCTTACCCTAACCCTAACCCATACCCTACGCCGTACCCGCACCCCTCCCCGAACCCGTACCCTAAGCCATACCCTAAACCTAACCCTAAGCCTAACACTAACCCTAGGCTACCCTTGACTGCTTCTGCCTCCAATTGATTTCCTAAGCAGTAGTGTTTTAAGGAACAGCTTAAAAAGAGAATCCTAATGTGATTTCTTTATAATGGGTGTGTTCCTTATCTTATCCTAGTGTCTAAACTCTTCTCCATGGCTGCACCCCCAAATAATATTGCCTTACGTGCTAAGGGGTATCTAGAGAGTGGGATAGGTTTAATAACTACCCTAACCCTAATGCGTACTCTAACCCTAACCCCTACCCTAACACTAACACGTACCCTAATCCTAACCCGTACCCTAAACCGAGCCCTAACCCTAACACTAACACTAACCCTAACCCTAACACATACCCTACGCTGTACCCGAACCCCTCCGCAAACCCGTACCCTAAGCCATACCATAAGCCTAACCTTAAGCCTAACACTAACCCTAGGCTACCCTTGACTGCTTCTGCCTCCAATAGATTTCCTAAGCACTAGTGTTTTAAGCAACAGCTTAAAAAGAGAATCCTAATGTGATTTCTTTATAATGGGTGTGTTCCTTATCTTATCCTAGTGTCTAAATTCTTCTCCATGGCTGGAACCCCAAATAATATTCCTTTACGTGCTAAGGGGTATCTAGAGAGTGGGATAGGTTTACTAACTACCCTAACCCTAACGCGTACCCTAACCCTAACCCCTACCCTAAACCTAACACGTACCCTAATCCTAACCGTACCCTAAACCGAGCCCTAACCCTAACACTAACCCTAACCCTAACCCTAACCCATACCCTACGCCGTACCCGAAACCCTCCCCGAACCCGTACCCTAAGCCGTACCCTAAGCCTAACCCTAAGCCTAACCCTAACCCTAGGCTACCCTTGACTGCTTCTGCCTCCAATAGATTTCCTAAGCACTAGTGTTTTAAGCAACAGCTTAAAAAGAGAATCCTAATGTGATTTCTTTATAATGGGTGTGTTCCTTATCTTATCCTAGTGTCTAAACTCTTCTCCATGGCTGGACCCTCAAATAATATTCCTTTACGTGCTAAGGGGTATCTAGAGAGTGGGATAGGTTTACTAACTACCCTAACCCTAACGCGTACCCTAACCCTAACCCCTACCCTAACCCTAACACGTACCCTAATACTAACCTGTACCCTAAACCGAGCCCTAACCCTAACACTAACCCAAACCCTAACCCTAACCCATACCCTACGCCGTACCCGCACCCCTCCCCGAACCCGTACCCTAAGCCGAACCCTAAGCCTAACCCTAACCCTAGGCTACCCTTGATTGCTTCTGCCTCCAATAGATTTCCTAAGAACTAGTGTTTTAAGGAACAGCTTAAAAAGAGAATCCTAATGTGATTTCTTTATAATGGGTGTGTTCCTTATCTTATCCTAGTGTCTAAACTCTTCTCCATGGCTGGACCCCCAAATAATATTCCTTTACGTGCTAAGGGGTATCTAGAGAGTGGGATAGGTTTAATAACTACCCTAACCCTAACGCATACCCTAACCCTAACCCCTACCCTAACCCTAACACGTACCCTAATCCTAACCCGTACCCTAAACCGAGCCCTAACCCTAACACTAACGCTAACCCTAACCCTAACCCATACCCTATGCCGTACCCGAACCCCTCCCCGAAACCATTCCCCAAGCCGTACCCTAAACCTAACCCTAAGCCTAACCCTAACCCTAGGCTACCCTTGACTGCTTCTGCCTCCAATAGATTTCCTAAGCACTAGTGTTTTAAGGAACAGCTTAAAAAGAGAATCCTAATGTGATTTCTTTATAATGGGTGTGTTCCTTATCTTATCCTAGTGTCTAAACTCTTCTCCATGGCTGGACCCCCAAATAATATTCCTTTACGTGCTAAGGGGTATCTAGAGAGTGGGATAGGTTTAATAACTACCCTAACCCTAACGCGTACCCTAACCCTAACCCCTACCCTAACCCTAACACGTACCCTAATCCTAACCCCTACCCTAAACCGAGCCCTAACCCTAACACTAACCCTAACCCTAACCCTAACCCATACCCTACACCGTACCCGAAACCCTCCCCGAACTCGTACCCTAAGCCGTACCCTAAGCCTAACCCTAAGCCTAACCGTAACCCTAGGCTACCCTTGACTGCTTCTGCCTCCAATAGATTTCCTAAGCACTAGTGTTTTAAGCAACAGCTTAAAAAGAGAATCCTAAAGTGATTTCTTTATAATGGGTGTGTTCCTTATCTTATCATAGTGTCTAAACTCTTCTCCATGGCTGGACCCCCAAATAATATTCCTTTACGTGCTAAGGGGTATCTAGAGAGTGGGATAGGTTTAATAACTACCCTAACCCTAACGCGTACCCTAACCCTAACCCCTACCCTAACCCTAACACGTACCCTAATCCTAACCCGTACCCTAAACCGAGCCCTAACCCTAACACTAACCCTAACCCTTACCCATACCCTACGCCGTACCCGAAACCCTCCCCGAACCCGTACCCTAAGCCGTACCCTAAGCCTCACCCTAAGCCTAAACTTATCCTAGGCTACCCTTGACTGCTTCTGCCTCCAATAGATTTCCTAAGCACTAGTGTTTTAAGGAACAGCTTAAAAAGAGAATCCTAATGTGATTTCTTTATAATGGGTGTGTTCCTTATCTTATCCTAGTGTCTAAACTCTTCTCCATGGCTGGACCCTCAAATAATATTCCTTTACGTGCTAAGGGGTATCTAGAGAGTGGGATAGGTTTAATAACTACCCTAACCCTAACGCGTACCCTAACCCTAACCCCTACCCTAACCCTAACACGTACCCTAATCCTAACCCGTATCCTAAACCGAGCCCTAACCCTAACACTAACCCTAACCCTAACCCTAACCCATACCCTACGCCGTACCCGCACCCGTCCCCGAACCCGTACCCTAAGCCGTACCCTAAGCCTAACCCTAAGCCTAACCCTAACCCTAGGCTACCCTTGACTGCTTCTGCCTCCAATAGATTTCCTAAGCACTAGTGTTTTAAGGAACAGCTTAAAAAGAGAATCCTAATGTGATTTCTTTATAATGGGTGTGTTCCTTATCTTATCCTAGTGTCTAAACTCTTCTCCATGGCTGGACCGCCAAATAATATTCCTTTACGTGCTAAGGGGTATCTAGAGAGTGGGATAGGTTTAATAACTACCCTAACCCTAACGCGTACCCTAACCCTAACCCCTACCCTAACCCTAACACGTACCCTAATCCTAACCCCTACCCTAAACCGAGCCCTAACCCTAACACTAACCCTAACCCTAACCCTAACCCATACCCTACGCCGTACCCGAAACCCTCCCCGAACTCGTACCCTAAGCCGTACCCTAAGCCTAACACTAAGCCTAACCCTAACCCTAGGCTACCCTTGACTGCTTCTGCCTCCAATAGATTTCCTAAGCCCTAGTGTTTTAAGAAACAGCTTAAAAAGAGAATCCTAATGTGATTTCTTTATAATGGGTGTGTTCCTTACCTTATCCTAGTGTCTAAACTCTTCTCCATGGCTGCACCCCCAAATAATATTCCCTTACGTGCTAAGGGGTATCTAGAGAGTGGGATAGGTTTAATAACTACCCTAACCCTAAAGCGTACCCTAACCCTAACCCCTACCCTAACCCTAACACGTACCCTAATCCTAACCCGTACCCTAAACCGAGCCCTAACCCTAACACTAACCCAAACCCTAACCCTAACCCATACCCTACGCCGTACACGAACACCTCCCCGAACCCATACCCCAAGCCGTACCCTAAACCTAACCCTAAGCCTAACCCTAACCCTAGGCTACCCTTGACTGCTTCTGCCTCCAATAGATTTCCTAAGCACTAGTGTTTTAAGGAACAGCTTAAAAAGAGAATCCTAATGTGATTTCTTTATAATGGGTGTGTTCCTTATCTTATCCTAGTGTCTAAACTCTTCTCCATGGCTGCACCCCCAAATAATATTGCCTTACGTGCTAAGGGGTATCTAGAGAGTGGGATAGGTTTAATAACTACCCTAACCCTAATGCGTACTCTAACCCTAACCCCTACCCTAACACTAACACGTACCCTAATCCTAACCCGTACCCTAAACCGAGCCCTAACCCTAACACTAACACTAACCCTAACCCTAACCCATACCCTACGCCGTACCTGAACCCCTCCCCAAACCCGTACCCTAAGCCGTACCCTAAGCCTAACCCTAAGCCTAACACTAACCCTAGGCTACCCTTGACTGCTTCTGCCTCCAATAGATTTCCTAAGCACTAGTGTTTTAAGCAACAGCTTAAAAAGAGAATCCTAATGTGATTTCTTTATAATGGGTGTGTTCCTTACCTTATCCTAGTGTCTAAACTCTTCTCCATGGCTGCACCCCCAAATAATATTCCCTTACGTGCTAAGGGGTATCTAGAGAGTGGGATAGGTTTAATAACTACCCTAACCCTAACGCGTACCCTAACCCTAACCCCTACCCTAACCCTAACACGTACCCTAATACTAACCTGTACCCTAAACCGAGCCCTAACCCTAACACTAACCCTTACCCTAACCCTAACCCATACCCTACGCCGTACCCGCACCCCTCCCCGAACCCGTACCCTAAGCCATACCCTAAACCTAACCCTAAGCCTAACACTAACCCTAGGCTACCCTTGACTGCTTCTGCCTCCAATTGATTTCCTAAGCAGTAGTGTTTTAAGGAACAGCTTAAAAAGAGAATCCTAATGTGATTTCTTTATAATGGGTGTGTTCCTTATCTTATCCTAGTGTCTAAACTCTTCTCCATGGCTGCACCCCCAAATAATATTGCCTTACGTGCTAAGGGGTATCTAGAGAGTGGGATAGGTTTAATAACTACCCTAACCCTAATGCGTACTCTAACCCTAACCCCTACCCTAACACTAACACGTACCCTAATCCTAACCCGTACCCTAAACCGAGCCCTAACCCTAACACTAACACTAACCCTAACCCTAACACATACCCTACGCTGTACCCGAACCCCTCCGCAAACCCGTACCCTAAGCCATACCATAAGCCTAACCTTAAGCCTAACACTAACCCTAGGCTACCCTTGACTGCTTCTGCCTCCAATAGATTTCCTAAGCACTAGTGTTTTAAGCAACAGCTTAAAAAGAGAATCCTAATGTGATTTCTTTATAATGGGTGTGTTCCTTATCTTATCCTAGTGTCTAAATTCTTCTCCATGGCTGGAACCCCAAATAATATTCCTTTACGTGCTAAGGGGTATCTAGAGAGTGGGATAGGTTTACTAACTACCCTAACCCTAACGCGTACCCTAACCCTAACCCCTACCCTAAACCTAACACGTACCCTAATCCTAACCGTACCCTAAACCGAGCCCTAACCCTAACACTAACCCTAACCCTAACCCTAACCCATACCCTACGCCGTACCCGAAACCCTCCCCGAACCCGTACCCTAAGCCGTACCCTAAGCCTAACCCTAAGCCTAACCCTAACCCTAGGCTACCCTTGACTGCTTCTGCCTCCAATAGATTTCCTAAGCACTAGTGTTTTAAGCAACAGCTTAAAAAGAGAATCCTAATGTGATTTCTTTATAATGGGTGTGTTCCTTATCTTATCCTAGTGTCTAAACTCTTCTCCATGGCTGGACCCTCAAATAATATTCCTTTACGTGCTAAGGGGTATCTAGAGAGTGGGATAGGTTTACTAACTACCCTAACCCTAACGCGTACCCTAACCCTAACCCCTACCCTAACCCTAACACGTACCCTAATACTAACCTGTACCCTAAACCGAGCCCTAACCCTAACACTAACCCAAACCCTAACCCTAACCCATACCCTACGCCGTACCCGCACCCCTCCCCGAACCCGTACCCTAAGCCGAACCCTAAGCCTAACCCTAACCCTAGGCTACCCTTGATTGCTTCTGCCTCCAATAGATTTCCTAAGAACTAGTGTTTTAAGGAACAGCTTAAAAAGAGAATCCTAATGTGATTTCTTTATAATGGGTGTGTTCCTTATCTTATCCTAGTGTCTAAACTCTTCTCCATGGCTGGACCCCCAAATAATATTCCTTTACGTGCTAAGGGGTATCTAGAGAGTGGGATAGGTTTAATAACTACCCTAACCCTAACGCATACCCTAACCCTAACCCCTACCCTAACCCTAACACGTACCCTAATCCTAACCCGTACCCTAAACCGAGCCCTAACCCTAACACTAACGCTAACCCTAACCCTAACCCATACCCTATGCCGTACCCGAACCCCTCCCCGAAACCATTCCCCAAGCCGTACCCTAAACCTAACCCTAAGCCTAACCCTAACCCTAGGCTACCCTTGACTGCTTCTGCCTCCAATAGATTTCCTAAGCACTAGTGTTTTAAGGAACAGCTTAAAAAGAGAATCCTAATGTGATTTCTTTATAATGGGTGTGTTCCTTATCTTATCCTAGTGTCTAAACTCTTCTCCATGGCTGGACCCCCAAATAATATTCCTTTACGTGCTAAGGGGTATCTAGAGAGTGGGATAGGTTTAATAACTACCCTAACCCTAACGCGTACCCTAACCCTAACCCCTACCCTAACCCTAACACGTACCCTAATCCTAACCCCTACCCTAAACCGAGCCCTAACCCTAACACTAACCCTAACCCTAACCCTAACCCATACCCTACACCGTACCCGAAACCCTCCCCGAACTCGTACCCTAAGCCGTACCCTAAGCCTAACCCTAAGCCTAACCGTAACCCTAGGCTACCCTTGACTGCTTCTGCCTCCAATAGATTTCCTAAGCACTAGTGTTTTAAGCAACAGCTTAAAAAGAGAATCCTAAAGTGATTTCTTTATAATGGGTGTGTTCCTTATCTTATCATAGTGTCTAAACTCTTCTCCATGGCTGGACCCCCAAATAATATTCCTTTACGTGCTAAGGGGTATCTAGAGAGTGGGATAGGTTTAATAACTACCCTAACCCTAACGCGTACCCTAACCCTAACCCCTACCCTAACCCTAACACGTACCCTAATCCTAACCCGTACCCTAAACCGAGCCCTAACCCTAACACTAACCCTAACCCTTACCCATACCCTACGCCGTACCCGAAACCCTCCCCGAACCCGTACCCTAAGCCGTACCCTAAGCCTCACCCTAAGCCTAAACTTATCCTAGGCTACCCTTGACTGCTTCTGCCTCCAATAGATTTCCTAAGCACTAGTGTTTTAAGGAACAGCTTAAAAAGAGAATCCTAATGTGATTTCTTTATAATGGGTGTGTTCCTTATCTTATCCTAGTGTCTAAACTCTTCTCCATGGCTGGACCCTCAAATAATATTCCTTTACGTGCTAAGGGGTATCTAGAGAGTGGGATAGGTTTAATAACTACCCTAACCCTAACGCGTACCCTAACCCTAACCCCTACCCTAACCCTAACACGTACCCTAATCCTAACCCGTATCCTAAACCGAGCCCTAACCCTAACACTAACCCTAACCCTAACCCTAACCCATACCCTACGCCGTACCCGCACCCGTCCCCGAACCCGTACCCTAAGCCGTACCCTAAGCCTAACCCTAAGCCTAACCCTAACCCTAGGCTACCCTTGACTGCTTCTGCCTCCAATAGATTTCCTAAGCACTAGTGTTTTAAGGAACAGCTTAAAAAGAGAATCCTAATGTGATTTCTTTATAATGGGTGTGTTCCTTATCTTATCCTAGTGTCTAAACTCTTCTCCATGGCTGGACCGCCAAATAATATTCCTTTACGTGCTAAGGGGTATCTAGAGAGTGGGATAGGTTTAATAACTACCCTAACCCTAACGCGTACCCTAACCCTAACCCCTACCCTAACCCTAACACGTACCCTAATCCTAACCCCTACCCTAAACCGAGCCCTAACCCTAACACTAACCCTAACCCTAACCCTAACCCATACCCTACGCCGTACCCGAAACCCTCCCCGAACTCGTACCCTAAGCCGTACCCTAAGCCTAACACTAAGCCTAACCCTAACCCTAGGCTACCCTTGACTGCTTCTGCCTCCAATAGATTTCCTAAGCCCTAGTGTTTTAAGAAACAGCTTAAAAAGAGAATCCTAATGTGATTTCTTTATAATGGGTGTGTTCCTTACCTTATCCTAGTGTCTAAACTCTTCTCCATGGCTGCACCCCCAAATAATATTCCCTTACGTGCTAAGGGGTATCTAGAGAGTGGGATAGGTTTAATAACTACCCTAACCCTAAAGCGTACCCTAACCCTAACCCCTACCCTAACCCTAACACGTACCCTAATCCTAACCCGTACCCTAAACCGAGCCCTAACCCTAACACTAACCCAAACCCTAACCCTAACCCATACCCTACGCCGTACACGAACACCTCCCCGAACCCATACCCCAAGCCGTACCCTAAACCTAACCCTAAGCCTAACCCTAACCCTAGGCTACCCTTGACTGCTTCTGCCTCCAATAGATTTCCTAAGCACTAGTGTTTTAAGGAACAGCTTAAAAAGAGAATCCTAATGTGATTTCTTTATAATGGGTGTGTTCCTTATCTTATCCTAGTGTCTAAACTCTTCTCCATGGCTGCACCCCCAAATAATATTGCCTTACGTGCTAAGGGGTATCTAGAGAGTGGGATAGGTTTAATAACTACCCTAACCCTAATGCGTACTCTAACCCTAACCCCTACCCTAACACTAACACGTACCCTAATCCTAACCCGTACCCTAAACCGAGCCCTAACCCTAACACTAACACTAACCCTAACCCTAACCCATACCCTACGCCGTACCTGAACCCCTCCCCAAACCCGTACCCTAAGCCGTACCCTAAGCCTAACCCTAAGCCTAACACTAACCCTAGGCTACCCTTGACTGCTTCTGCCTCCAATAGATTTCCTAAGCACTAGTGTTTTAAGCAACAGCTTAAAAAGAGAATCCTAATGTGATTTCTTTATAATGGGTGTGTTCCTTACCTTATCCTAGTGTCTAAACTCTTCTCCATGGCTGCACCCCCAAATAATATTCCCTTACGTGCTAAGGGGTATCTAGAGAGTGGGATAGGTTTAATAACTACCCTAACCCTAACGCGTACCCTAACCCTAACCCCTACCCTAACCCTAACACGTACCCTAATACTAACCTGTACCCTAAACCGAGCCCTAACCCTAACACTAACCCTTACCCTAACCCTAACCCATACCCTACGCCGTACCCGCACCCCTCCCCGAACCCGTACCCTAAGCCATACCCTAAACCTAACCCTAAGCCTAACACTAACCCTAGGCTACCCTTGACTGCTTCTGCCTCCAATTGATTTCCTAAGCAGTAGTGTTTTAAGGAACAGCTTAAAAAGAGAATCCTAATGTGATTTCTTTATAATGGGTGTGTTCCTTATCTTATCCTAGTGTCTAAACTCTTCTCCATGGCTGCACCCCCAAATAATATTGCCTTACGTGCTAAGGGGTATCTAGAGAGTGGGATAGGTTTAATAACTACCCTAACCCTAATGCGTACTCTAACCCTAACCCCTACCCTAACACTAACACGTACCCTAATCCTAACCCGTACCCTAAACCGAGCCCTAACCCTAACACTAACACTAACCCTAACCCTAACACATACCCTACGCTGTACCCGAACCCCTCCGCAAACCCGTACCCTAAGCCATACCATAAGCCTAACCTTAAGCCTAACACTAACCCTAGGCTACCCTTGACTGCTTCTGCCTCCAATAGATTTCCTAAGCACTAGTGTTTTAAGCAACAGCTTAAAAAGAGAATCCTAATGTGATTTCTTTATAATGGGTGTGTTCCTTATCTTATCCTAGTGTCTAAATTCTTCTCCATGGCTGGAACCCCAAATAATATTCCTTTACGTGCTAAGGGGTATCTAGAGAGTGGGATAGGTTTACTAACTACCCTAACCCTAACGCGTACCCTAACCCTAACCCCTACCCTAAACCTAACACGTACCCTAATCCTAACCGTACCCTAAACCGAGCCCTAACCCTAACACTAACCCTAACCCTAACCCTAACCCATACCCTACGCCGTACCCGAAACCCTCCCCGAACCCGTACCCTAAGCCGTACCCTAAGCCTAACCCTAAGCCTAACCCTAACCCTAGGCTACCCTTGACTGCTTCTGCCTCCAATAGATTTCCTAAGCACTAGTGTTTTAAGCAACAGCTTAAAAAGAGAATCCTAATGTGATTTCTTTATAATGGGTGTGTTCCTTATCTTATCCTAGTGTCTAAACTCTTCTCCATGGCTGGACCCTCAAATAATATTCCTTTACGTGCTAAGGGGTATCTAGAGAGTGGGATAGGTTTACTAACTACCCTAACCCTAACGCGTACCCTAACCCTAACCCCTACCCTAACCCTAACACGTACCCTAATACTAACCTGTACCCTAAACCGAGCCCTAACCCTAACACTAACCCAAACCCTAACCCTAACCCATACCCTACGCCGTACCCGCACCCCTCCCCGAACCCGTACCCTAAGCCGAACCCTAAGCCTAACCCTAACCCTAGGCTACCCTTGATTGCTTCTGCCTCCAATAGATTTCCTAAGAACTAGTGTTTTAAGGAACAGCTTAAAAAGAGAATCCTAATGTGATTTCTTTATAATGGGTGTGTTCCTTATCTTATCCTAGTGTCTAAACTCTTCTCCATGGCTGGACCCCCAAATAATATTCCTTTACGTGCTAAGGGGTATCTAGAGAGTGGGATAGGTTTAATAACTACCCTAACCCTAACGCATACCCTAACCCTAACCCCTACCCTAACCCTAACACGTACCCTAATCCTAACCCGTACCCTAAACCGAGCCCTAACCCTAACACTAACGCTAACCCTAACCCTAACCCATACCCTATGCCGTACCCGAACCCCTCCCCGAAACCATTCCCCAAGCCGTACCCTAAACCTAACCCTAAGCCTAACCCTAACCCTAGGCTACCCTTGACTGCTTCTGCCTCCAATAGATTTCCTAAGCACTAGTGTTTTAAGGAACAGCTTAAAAAGAGAATCCTAATGTGATTTCTTTATAATGGGTGTGTTCCTTATCTTATCCTAGTGTCTAAACTCTTCTCCATGGCTGGACCCCCAAATAATATTCCTTTACGTGCTAAGGGGTATCTAGAGAGTGGGATAGGTTTAATAACTACCCTAACCCTAACGCGTACCCTAACCCTAACCCCTACCCTAACCCTAACACGTACCCTAATCCTAACCCCTACCCTAAACCGAGCCCTAACCCTAACACTAACCCTAACCCTAACCCTAACCCATACCCTACACCGTACCCGAAACCCTCCCCGAACTCGTACCCTAAGCCGTACCCTAAGCCTAACCCTAAGCCTAACCGTAACCCTAGGCTACCCTTGACTGCTTCTGCCTCCAATAGATTTCCTAAGCACTAGTGTTTTAAGCAACAGCTTAAAAAGAGAATCCTAAAGTGATTTCTTTATAATGGGTGTGTTCCTTATCTTATCATAGTGTCTAAACTCTTCTCCATGGCTGGACCCCCAAATAATATTCCTTTACGTGCTAAGGGGTATCTAGAGAGTGGGATAGGTTTAATAACTACCCTAACCCTAACGCGTACCCTAACCCTAACCCCTACCCTAACCCTAACACGTACCCTAATCCTAACCCGTACCCTAAACCGAGCCCTAACCCTAACACTAACCCTAACCCTTACCCATACCCTACGCCGTACCCGAAACCCTCCCCGAACCCGTACCCTAAGCCGTACCCTAAGCCTCACCCTAAGCCTAAACTTATCCTAGGCTACCCTTGACTGCTTCTGCCTCCAATAGATTTCCTAAGCACTAGTGTTTTAAGGAACAGCTTAAAAAGAGAATCCTAATGTGATTTCTTTATAATGGGTGTGTTCCTTATCTTATCCTAGTGTCTAAACTCTTCTCCATGGCTGGACCCTCAAATAATATTCCTTTACGTGCTAAGGGGTATCTAGAGAGTGGGATAGGTTTAATAACTACCCTAACCCTAACGCGTACCCTAACCCTAACCCCTACCCTAACCCTAACACGTACCCTAATCCTAACCCGTATCCTAAACCGAGCCCTAACCCTAACACTAACCCTAACCCTAACCCTAACCCATACCCTACGCCGTACCCGCACCCGTCCCCGAACCCGTACCCTAAGCCGTACCCTAAGCCTAACCCTAAGCCTAACCCTAACCCTAGGCTACCCTTGACTGCTTCTGCCTCCAATAGATTTCCTAAGCACTAGTGTTTTAAGGAACAGCTTAAAAAGAGAATCCTAATGTGATTTCTTTATAATGGGTGTGTTCCTTATCTTATCCTAGTGTCTAAACTCTTCTCCATGGCTGGACCGCCAAATAATATTCCTTTACGTGCTAAGGGGTATCTAGAGAGTGGGATAGGTTTAATAACTACCCTAACCCTAACGCGTACCCTAACCCTAACCCCTACCCTAACCCTAACACGTACCCTAATCCTAACCCCTACCCTAAACCGAGCCCTAACCCTAACACTAACCCTAACCCTAACCCTAACCCATACCCTACGCCGTACCCGAAACCCTCCCCGAACTCGTACCCTAAGCCGTACCCTAAGCCTAACACTAAGCCTAACCCTAACCCTAGGCTACCCTTGACTGCTTCTGCCTCCAATAGATTTCCTAAGCCCTAGTGTTTTAAGAAACAGCTTAAAAAGAGAATCCTAATGTGATTTCTTTATAATGGGTGTGTTCCTTACCTTATCCTAGTGTCTAAACTCTTCTCCATGGCTGCACCCCCAAATAATATTCCCTTACGTGCTAAGGGGTATCTAGAGAGTGGGATAGGTTTAATAACTACCCTAACCCTAAAGCGTACCCTAACCCTAACCCCTACCCTAACCCTAACACGTACCCTAATCCTAACCCGTACCCTAAACCGAGCCCTAACCCTAACACTAACCCAAACCCTAACCCTAACCCATACCCTACGCCGTACACGAACACCTCCCCGAACCCATACCCCAAGCCGTACCCTAAACCTAACCCTAAGCCTAACCCTAACCCTAGGCTACCCTTGACTGCTTCTGCCTCCAATAGATTTCCTAAGCACTAGTGTTTTAAGGAACAGCTTAAAAAGAGAATCCTAATGTGATTTCTTTATAATGGGTGTGTTCCTTATCTTATCCTAGTGTCTAAACTCTTCTCCATGGCTGCACCCCCAAATAATATTGCCTTACGTGCTAAGGGGTATCTAGAGAGTGGGATAGGTTTAATAACTACCCTAACCCTAATGCGTACTCTAACCCTAACCCCTACCCTAACACTAACACGTACCCTAATCCTAACCCGTACCCTAAACCGAGCCCTAACCCTAACACTAACACTAACCCTAACCCTAACCCATACCCTACGCCGTACCTGAACCCCTCCCCAAACCCGTACCCTAAGCCGTACCCTAAGCCTAACCCTAAGCCTAACACTAACCCTAGGCTACCCTTGACTGCTTCTGCCTCCAATAGATTTCCTAAGCACTAGTGTTTTAAGCAACAGCTTAAAAAGAGAATCCTAATGTGATTTCTTTATAATGGGTGTGTTCCTTATCTTATCCTAGTGTCTAAACTCTTCTCCATGGCTGGACCCTCAAATAATATTCCTTTACGTGCTAAGGGGTATCTAGAGAGTGGGATAGGTTTAATAACTACCCTAACCCTAACGCGTACCCTAACCCTAACCCCTACCCTAACCCTAACACGTACCCTAATCCTAACCCGTACCCTAAACCGAGCCCTAACCCTAACACTAACCCTAACCCTAACCCTAACCCATACCCTACGCCGTACCCGCACCCCTCCCCGAACCCGTACCCTAAGCCGTACCCTAAGCCTCACCCTAAGCCTAACCTTATCCTAGGCTACCCTTGACTGCTTCTGCCTCCAATAGATTTCCTAAGCACTAGTGTTTTAAGGAACAGCTTAAAAAGAGAATCCTAATGTGATTTCTTTATAATGGGTGTGTTCCTTATCTTATCCTAGTGTCTAAACTCTTCTCCATGGCTGGACCCTCAAATAATATTCCTTTACGTGCTAAGGGGTATCTAGAGAGTGGGATAGGTTTAATAACTACCCTAACCCTAACGTGTACCCTAACCCTAACCCCTACCCTAACCCTAACACGTACCCTAATCCTAACCCGTACCCTAAACCGAGCCCTAACCCTAACACTAACCCTAACCCTAACCCTAACCCATACCCTACGCCGTACCCGAAACCCTCCCCGAACCTGAACCCTAAGCCGTACTCTAAGCCTAACCCTAAGCCTAACCCTAACCCTACGCTACCCTTGACTGCTTCTGCCTCCAATAGATTTCCTAAGCACTAGTGTTTTAAGGAACAGCTTAAAAAGAGAATCCTAATGTGATTTCTTTATAATGGGTGTGTTCCTTATCTTATCCTAGTGGCTAAACTCTTCTCCATGGCTGGACCCTCAAATAATATTCCTTTACGTGCTAAGGGGTATCTAGAGAGTGGGATAGGTTTAATAACTACCCTAACCCTAACGCGTAACCTAACCCTAACCCCTACCCTAACCCTAACACGTACCCTAATCCTAACCCGTACCCTAAACCGAGCCCTAACCCTAACACTAACCCAAACCCTAACCCTAACCCATACCCTACGCCGTACACGAACACCTCCCCGAACCCATACCCCAAGCCGTACCCTAAACCTAACCCTAAGCCTAACCCTAACACTAGGCTACCCTTGACTGCTTCTGCCTCCAATAGATTTCCTAAGCACTAGTGTTTTAAGGAACAGCTTAAAAAGAGAATCCTAATGTGATTTCTTTATAATGGGTGTGTTCCTTATCTTATCCTAGTGTCTAAACTCTTCTCCATGGCTGCACCCCCAAATAATATTGCCTTACGTGCTAAGGGGTATCTAGAGAGTGGGATAGGTTTAATAACTACCCTAACCCTAATGCGTACTCTAACCCTAACCCCTACCCTAACACTAACACGTACCCTAATCCTAACCCGTACCCTAAACCGAGCCCTAACCCTAACACTAACACTAACCCTAACCCTAACCCATACCCTACGCCGTACCTGAACCCCTCCCCAAACCCGTACCCTAAGCCGTACCCTAAGCCTAACCCTAAGCCTAACACTAACCCTAGGCTACCCTTGACTGCTTCTGCCTCCAATAGATTTCCTAAGCACTAGTGTTTTAAGCAACAGCTTAAAAAGAGAATCCTAATGTGATTTCTTTATAATGGGTGTGTTCCTTATCTTATCCTAGTGTCTAAACTCTTCTCCATGGCTGGAACCCCAAATAATATTCCTTTACGTGCTAAGGGGTATCTAGAGAGTGGGATAGGTTTACTAACTACCCTAACCCTAACGCGTACCCTAACCCTAACCCCTACCCTAAACCTAACACGTACCCTAATCCTAACCGTACCCTAAACCGAGCCCTAACCCTAACACTAACCCTAACCCTAACCCTAACCCATACCCTACGCCGTACCCGAAACCCTCCCCGAACCTGAACCCTAAGCCGTACCCTAAGCCTAACCCTAAGCCTAACCCTAACCCTAGGCTACCCTTGACTGCTTCTGCCTCCAATAGATTTCCTAAGCACTAGTGTTTTAAGGAACAGCTTAAAAAGAGAATCCTAATGTGATTTCTTTATAATGGGTGTGTTCCTTATCTTATCCTAGTGGCTAAACTCTTCTCCATGGCTGGACCCTCAAATAATATTCCTTTACGTGCTAAGGGGTATCTAGAGAGTGGGATAGGTTTAATAACTACCCTAACCCTAACGCGTACCCTAACCCTAACCCCTACCCTAACCCTAACACGTACCCTAATCCTAACCTGTACCCTAAACCGAGCCCTAAACCTAACACTAACCCTAACCCTAACCCTAACCCATACCCTACTCCGTACCCGAAACCCTCCCCGAACCCGTACCCTAAGCCGTACCCTAAGCCTAACCCTAAGCCTAACCCTAACCCTAGGCTACCCTTGACTGCTTCTGCCTCCAATAGATTTCCTAAGCACTAGTGTTTTAAGGAACAGCTTAAAAAGAGAATCCTAATGTGATTTCTTTATAATGGGTGTGTTCCTTATCTTATCCTAGTGTCTAAACTCTTCTCCATGGCTGCACCCCCAAATAATATTGCCTTACGTGCTAAGGGGTATCTAGAGAGTGGGATAGGTTTAATAACTACCCTAACCCTAATGCGTACTCTAACCCTAACCCCTACCCTAACACTAACACGTACCCTAATCCTAACCCGTACCCTAAACCGAGCCCTAACCCTAACACTAACACTAACCCTAACCCTAACCCATACCCTACGCCGTACCTGAACCCCTCCCCAAACCCGTACCCTAAGCCGTACCCTAAGCCTAACCCTAAGCCTAACACTAACCCTAGGCTACCCTTGACTGCTTCTGCCTCCAATAGATTTCCTAAGCACTAGTGTTTTAAGCAACAGCTTAAAAAGAGAATCCTAATGTGATTTCTTTATAATGGGTGTGTTCCTTATCTTATCCTAGTGTCTAAACTCTTCTCCATGGCTGGACCCTCAAATAATATTCCTTTACGTGCTAAGGGGTATCTAGAGAGTGGGATAGGTTTAATAACTACCCTAACCCTAACGCGTACCCTAACCCTAACCCCTACCCTAACCCTAACACGTACCCTAATCCTAACCCGTACCCTAAACCGAGCCCTAACCCTAACACTAACCCTAACCCTAACCCTAACCCATACCCTACGCCGTACCCGCACCCCTCCCCGAACCCGTACCCTAAGCCGTACCCTAAGCCTAACCCTAAGCCTAACCCTAACCCTAGGCTACCCTTGACTGCTTCTGCCTCCAATAGATTTCCTAAGCACTACTGTTTTAAGGAACAGCTTAAAAAGAGAATCCTAATGTGATTTCTTTATAATGGGTGTGTTCCTTATCTTATCCTAGTGTCTAAACTCTTCTCCATGGCTGCACCCCCAAATAATATTCCCTTACGTGCTAAGGGGTATCTAGAGAGTGGGATAGGTTTACTAACTACCCTAACCCTAACGCGTACCCTAACCCTAACCCCTACCCTAAACCTAACACGTACCCTAATCCTAACCGTACCCTAAACCGAGCCCTAACCCTAACACTAACCCTAACCCTAACCCTAACCCATACCCTACGCCGTACCCGAAACCCTCCCCGAACCTGAACCCTAAGCCGTACTCTAAGCCTAACCCTAAGCCTAACCCTAACCCTACGCTACCCTTGACTGCTTCTGCCTCCAATAGATTTCCTAAGCACTAGTGTTTTAAGGAACAGCTTAAAAAGAGAATCCTAATGTGATTTCTTTATAATGGGTGTGTTCCTTATCTTATCCTAGTGGCTAAACTCTTCTCCATGGCTGGACCCTCAAATAATATTCCTTTACGTGCTAAGGGGTATCTAGAGAGTGGGATAGGTTTAATAACTACCCTAACCCTAACGCGTACCCTAACCCTAACCCCTACCCTAACCCTAACACGTACCCTAATCCTAACCCGTACCCTAAACCGAGCCCTAACCCTAACACTAACCCTAACCCTAAACCTAACCCATACCCTACGCCGTACCCGCACCCCTCCCCGAACCCGTAACCTAAGCCGTACCCTAAGCCTAACCCTAAGCCTAACCCTAACCCTAGGCTACCCTTGACTGCTTCTGCCTCCAATAGATTTCCTAAGCACTAGTGTTTTAAGGAACAGCTTAAAAAGAGAATCCTAATGTGATTTCTTTATAATGGGTGTGTTCCTTATCTTATCCTAGTGTCTAAACTCTTCTCCATGGCTGCACCCCCAAATAATATTGCCTTACGTGCTAAGGGGTATCTAGAGAGTGGGATAGGTTTAATAACTACCCTAACCCTAATGCGTACTCTAACCCTAACCCCTACCCTAACACTAACACGTACCCTAATCCTAACCCGTACCCTAAACCGAGCCCTAACCCTAACACTAACACTAACCCTAACCCTAACCCATACCCTACGCCGTACCTGAACCCCTCCCCAAACCCGTACCCTAAGCCGTACCCTAAGCCTAACCCTAAGCCTAACACTAACCCTAGGCTACCCTTGACTGCTTCTGCCTCCAATAGATTTCCTAAGCACTAGTGTTTTAAGCAACAGCTTAAAAAGAGAATCCTAATGTGATTTCTTTATAATGGGTGTGTTCCTTATCTTATCCTAGTGTCTAAACTCTTCTCCATGGCTGGACCCTCAAATAATATTCCTTTACGTGCTAAGGGGTATCTAGAGAGTGGGATAGGTTTAATAACTACCCTAACCCTAACGCGTACCCTAACCCTAACCCCTACCCTAACCCTAACACGTACCCTAATCCTAACCCGTACCCTAAACCGAGCCCTAACCCTAACACTAACCCTAACCCTAACCCTAACCCATACCCTACGCCGTACCCGCACCCCTCCCCGAACCCGTACCCTAAGCCGTACCCTAAGCCTAACCCTAAGCCTAACCCTAACCCTAGGCTACCCTTGACTGCTTCTGCCTCCAATAGATTTCCTAAGCACTACTGTTTTAAGGAACAGCTTAAAAAGAGAATCCTAATGTGATTTCTTTATAATGGGTGTGTTCCTTATTTTATCCTAGTGTCTAAACTCTTCTCCATGGCTGCACCCCCAAATAATATTCCCTTACGTGCTAAGGGGTATCTAGAGAGTGGGATAGGTTTAATAACTACCCTAACCCTAACGCGTACCCTAACCCTAACCCCTACCCTAACCCTAACACGTACCCTAATCCTAACCTGTACCCTAAACCGAGCCCTAAACCTAACACTAACCCTAACCCTAACCCTAACCCATACCCTACTCCGTACCCGAAACCCTCCCCGAACCCGTACCCTAAGCCGTACCCTAAGCCTAACCCTAAGCCTAACCCTAACCCTAGGCTACCCTTGACTGCTTCTGCCTCCAATAGATTTCCTAAGCACTAGTGTTTTAAGGAACAGCTTAAAAAGAGAATCCTAATGTGATTTCTTTATAATGGGTGTGTTCCTTATCTTATCCTAGTGTCTAAACTCTTCTCCATGGCTGGACCCTCAAATAATATTCCTTTACGTGCTAAGGGGTATCTAGAGAGTGGGATAGGTTTAATAACTACCCTAACCCTAACGCGTACCCTAACCCTAACCCCTACCCTAACCCTAACACGTACCCTAATACTAACCCCTACCCTAACCCTAACACGTACCCTAATCCTAACCCGTACCCTAAACCGAGCCCTAACCCTAACACTAACCCAAACCCTAACCCTAACCCATACCCTACGCCGTACCCGAAACCCTCCCCGAACCCGTACCCTAAGCCGTACCCTAAGCCTAACCCTAAGCCTAACCCTAACCCTAGGCTACCCTTGACTGCTTCTGCCTCCAATAGATTTCCTAAGCACTAGTGTTTTAAGGAACAGCTTAAAAAGAGAATCCTAATGTGATTTCTTTATAATTGGTGTGTTCCTTATCTTATCCTAGTGTCTAAACTCTTCTCCATGGCTGGACCCTCAAATAATATTCCTTTACGTGCTAAGGGGTATCTAGAGAGTGGGATAGGTTTAATAACTACCCTAACCCTAACGCGTACCCTAACCCTAACCCCTACCCTAACCCTAACACGTACCCTAATACTAACCTGTACCCTAAACCGAGCCCTAACCCTAAAACTAACCCAAACCCTAACCCTAACCCATACCCTACGCCGTACCCGCACCCCTCCCCGAACCCGTACCCTAAGCCGAACCCTAAGCCTAACCCTAACCCTAGGCTACCCTTGATTGCTTCTGCCTCCAATAGATTTCCTAAGAACTAGTGTTTTAAGGAACAGCTTAAAAAGAGAATCCTAATGTGATTTCTTTATAATGGGTGTGTTCCTTATCTTATCCTAGTGTCTAAACTCTTCTCCATGGCTGGACCCCCAAATAATATTCCTTTACGTGCTAAGGGGTATCTAGAGAGTGGGATAGGTTTAATAACTACCCTAACCCTAACGCATACCCTAACCCTAACCCCTACCCTAACCCTAACACGTACCCTAATCCTAACCCGTACCCTAAACCGAGCCCTAACCCTAACACTAACGCTAACCCTAACCCTAACCCATACCCTATGCCGTACCCGAACCCCTCCCCGAACCCATTCCCCAAGCCGTACCCTAAACCTAACCCTAAGCCTAACCCTAACCCTAGGCTACCCTTGACTGCTTCTGCCTCCAATAGATTTCCTAAGCACTAGTGTTTTAAGGAACAGCTTAAAAAGAGAATCCTAATGTGATTTCTTTATAATGGGTGTGTTCCTTATCTTATCCTAGTGTCTAAACTCTTCTCCATGGCTGGACCCCCAAATAATATTCCTTTACGTGCTAAGGGGTATCTAGAGAGTGGGATAGGTTTAATAACTACCCTAACCCTAACGCGTACCCTAACCCTAACCCCTACCCTAACCCTAACACGTACCCTAATCCTAACCCCTACCCTAAACCGAGCCCTAACCCTAACACTAACCCTAACCCTAACCCTAACCCATACCCTACACCGTACCCGAAACCCTCCCCGAACTCGTACCCTAAGCCGTACCCTAAGCCTAACCCTAAGCCTAACCGTAACCCTAGGCTACCCTTGACTGCTTCTGCCTCCAATAGATTTCCTAAGCACTAGTGTTTTAAGAAACAGCTTAAAAAGAGAATCCTAATGTGATTTCTTTATAATGGGTGTGTTCCTTATCTTATCCTAGTGTCTAAACTCTTCTCCATGGCTGGACCCTCAAATAATATTCCTTTACGTGCTAAGGGGTATCTAGAGATTGGGATAGGTTTAATAACTACCCTAACCCTAACGCGTACCCTAACCCTAACCCCTACCCTAACCCTAACACATACCCTAATCCTAACCCGTACCCTAAACCGAGCCCTAACCCTAACACTAACCCTAACCCTAACCCTAACCCATACCCTACGCCGTACCCGCACCCCTCCCTGAACCCGTACCCTAAGCCGTACCCTAAGCCTAACCCTAAGCCTAACCCTAACCCTAGGCTACCCTTGACTGCTTCTGCCTCCAATAGATTTCCTAAGCACTAGTGTTTTAACGAACAGCTTAAAAAGAGAATCCTAAAGTGATTTCTTTATAATGGGTGTGTTCCTTATCTTATCCTAGTGTCTAAACTCTTCTCCATGGCTGGACCCCCAAATAATATTCCTTTACGTGCTAAGGGGTATCTAGAGAGTGGGATAGGTTTAATAACTACCCTAACCCTAACGCGTACCCTAACCCTAACCCCTACCCTAACCCTAACACGTACCCTAATCCTAACCCGTACCCTAAACCGAGCCCTAACCCTAACACTAACCCTAACCCTAACCCATACCCTACGCCGTACCCGAAACCCTCCCCGAACCCGTACCCTACGCCGTACCCTAAGCCTCACCCTAAGCCTAACCTTATCCTAGGCTACCCTTGACTGCTTCTGCCTCCAATAGATTTCCTAAGCACTAGTGTTTTAAGTAACAGCTTAAAAAGAGAATCCTAATGTGATTTCTTTATAATGGGTGTGTTCCTTATCTTATCCTAGTGTCTAAACTCTTCTCCATGGCTGGACCCTCAAATAATATTCCTTTACGTGCTAAGGGGTATCTAGAGAGTGGGATAGGTTTAATAACTACCCTAACCCTAACGCGTACCCTAACCCTAACCCCTACCCTAACCCTAACACGTACCCTAATCCTAACCCGTATCCTAAACCGAGCCCTAACCCTAACACTAACCCTAACCCTAACCCTAACCCATACCCTACGCCGTACCCGCACCCGTCCCCGAACCCGTACCCTAAGCCGTACCCTAAGCCTAACCCTAAGCCTAACCCTAACCCTAGGCTACCCTTGACTGCTTCTGCCTCCAATAGATTTCCTAAGCACTAGTGTTTTAAGGAACAGCTTAAAAAGAGAATCCTAATGTGATTTCTTTATAATGGGTGTGTTCCTTATCTTATCCTAGTGTCTAAACTCTTCTCCATGGCTGGACCCCCAAATAATATTCCTTTACGTGCTAAGGGGTATCTAGAGAGTGGGATAGGTTTAATAACTACCCTAACCCTAACGCGTACCCTAACCCTAACCCCTACCCTAACCCTAACACGTACCCTAATCCTAACCCCTACCCTAAACCGAGCCCTAACCCTAACACTAACCCTAACTCTAACCCTAACCCATACCCTACGCCGTACCCGAAACCCTCCCCGAACTCGTACCCTAAGCCGTACCCTAAGCCTAACACTAAGCCTAACCCTAACCCTAGGCTACCCTTGACTGCTTCTGCCTCCAATAGATTTCCTAAGCACTAGTGTTTTAAGAAACAGCTTAAAAAGAGAATCCTAATGTGATTTCTTTATAATGGGTGTGTTCCTTATCTTATCCTAGTGTCTAAACTCTTCTCCATGGCTGCACCCCCAAATAATATTGCCTTACGTGCTAAGGGGTATCTAGAGAGTGGGATAGGTTTAATAACTACCCTAACCCTAATGCGTACTCTAACCCTAACCCCTACCCTAACACTAACACGTACCCTAATCCTAACCCGTACCCTAAACCGAGCCCTAACCCTAACACTAACACTAACCCTAACCCTAACCCATACCCTACGCCGTACCTGAACCCCTCCCCAAACCCGTACCCTAAGCCGTACCCTAAGCCTAACCCTAAGCCTAACCCTAACCCTAGGCTACCCTTGACTGCTTCTGCCTCCAATAGATTTCCTAAGCACTAGTGTTTTAAGGAACAGCTTAAAAAGAGAATCCTAATGTGATTTCTTTATAATGGGTGTGTTCCTTATCTTATCCTAGTGTCTAAACTCTTCTCCATGGCTGCACCCCCAAATAATATTGCCTTACGTGCTAAGGGGTATCTAGAGAGTGGGATAGGTTTAATAACTACCCTAACCCTAACGCGTACCCTAACCCTAACCCCTACCCTAACCCTAACACGTACCCTAATCCTAACCTGTACCCTAAACCGAGCCCTAAACCTAACACTAACCCTAACCCTAACCCTAACCCATACCCTACGCCGTACCCGCACCCCTCCCCGAACCCGTACCCTAAGCCATACCCTAAACCTAACCCTAAGCCTAACCCTAACCCTAGGCTACCCTTGACTGCTTCTGCCTCCAATTGATTTCCTAAGCAGTAGTGTTCTAAGGAACAGCTTAAAAAGAGAATCCTAAAGTGATTTCTTTATAATGGGTGTGTTCCTTATCTTATCCTAGTGTCTAAACTCTTCTCCATGGCTGGACCCCCAAATAATATTCCTTTACGTGCTAAGGGGGAGCTAGAGAGTGGGATAGGTTTACTAACTACCCTAGCCCTAACGCGTAACCTAACCCTAACCCCTACCCTAACCCTAACACGTACCCTAATCCTAACCCGTACCGTAAACCGAGCCCTAACCCTAACACTAACCCAAACCCTAACCCTAACCCATACCCTACGCCGTACACGAACACCTCCCCGAACCCATACCCCAAGCCGTACCCTAAACCTAACCCTAAGCCTAACCCTAACCCTAGGCTACCCTTGACTGCTTCTGCCTCCAATAGATTTCCTAAGCACTAGTGTTTTAAGGAACAGCTTAAAAAGAGAATCCTAATGTGATTTCTTTATAATGGGTGTGTTCCTTATCTTATCCTAGTGTCTAAACTCTTCTCCATGGCTGCACCCCTAAATAATATTGCCTTACGTGCTAAGGGGTATCTAGAGAGTGGGATATGTTTAATAACTACCCTAACCCTAATGCGTACTCTAATCCTAACCCCTAACCTAACACTAACACGTACCCTAATCCTAACCCGTACCCTAAACCGAGCCCTAACCCTAACACTAACCCTAACCCTAACCCTAACCCATACCCTACGCCGTACCCGCACCCCTCCCCGAACCCGTACCCTAAGCCGTACCCTAAGCCTCACCCTAAGCCTAACCTTATCCTAGGCTACCCTTGACTGCTTCTGCCTCCAATAGATTTCCTAAGCACTAGTGTTTTAAGGAACAGCTTAAAAAGAGAATCCTAATGTGATTTCTTTATAATGGGTGTGTTCCTTATCTTATCCTAGTGTCTAAACTCTTCTCCATGGCTGGACCCTCAAATAATATTCCTTTACGTGCTAAGGGGTATCTAGAGAGTGGGATAGGTTTAATAACTACCCTAACCCTAACGCGTACCCTAACCCTAACCCCTACCCTAACCCTAACACGTACCCTAATACTAACCTGTACCCTAAACCGAGCCCTAACCCTAACACTAACCCTAACCCTAACCCTAACCCATACCCTACGCCGTACCCGCACCCCTCCCCGAACCCGTACCCTAAGCCGTACCCTAAGCCTAACCCTAAGCCTAACCCTAACCCTAGGCTACCCTTGACTGCTTCTGCCTCCAATTGATTTCCTAAGCAGTAGTGTTTTAAGGAACAGCTTAAAAAGAGAATCCTAAAGTGATTTCTTTATAATGGGTGTGTTCCTTATCTTATCCTAGTGTCTAAACTCTTCTCCATGGCTGGACCCCCAAATAATATTCCTTTACGTGCTAAGGGGGAGCTAGAGAGTGGGATAGGTTTACTAACTACCCTAGCCCTAACGCGTAACCTAACCCTAACCCCTACCCTAACCCTAACACGTACCCTAATCCTAACCCGTACCCTAAACCGAGCCCTAACCCTAACACTAACCCAAAACCTAACCCTAACCCATACCCTACGCCGTACACGAACACCTCCCCGAACCCACACCCCAAGCCGTACCCTAAACCTAACCCTAAGCCTAACCCTAACACTAGGCTACCCTTGACTGCTTCTGCCTCCAATAGATTTCCTAAGCACTAGTGTTTTAAGGAACAGCTTAAAAAGAGAATCCTAATGTGATTTCTTTATAATGGGTGTGTTCCTTATCTTATCCTAGTGTCTAAACTCTTCTCCATGGCTGCACCCCCAAATAATATTGTCTTACGTGCTAAGGGGTATCTAGAGAGTGGGATAGGTTTAATAACTACCCTAACCCTAATGCGTACTCTAACCCTAACCCCTACCCTAACACTAACACGTACCCTAATCCTAACCCGTACCCTAAACCGAGCCCTAACCCTAACACTAACACTAACCCTAACCCTAACCCATACCCTACGCCGTACCTGAACCCCTCCCCAAACCCGTACCCTAAGCCGTACCCTAAGCCTAACCCTAAGCCTAACACTAACCCTAGGCTACCCTTGACTGCTTCTGCCTCCAATAGATTTCCTAAGCACTAGTGTTTTAAGCAACAGCTTAAAAAGAGAATCCTAATGTGATTTCTTTATAATGGGTGTGTTCCTTATCTTATCCTAGTGTCTAAATTCTTCTCCATTGCTGGAACCCCAAATAATATTCCTTTACGTGCTAAGGGGTATCTAGAGAGTGGGATAGGTTTACTAACTACCCTAACCCTAACGCGTACCCTAACCCTAACCCCTACCCTAAACCTAACACGTACCCTAATCCTAACCGTACCCTAAACCGAGCCCTAACCCTAACACTAACCCTAACCCTAACCCTAACCCATACCCTACGCCGTACCCGCACCCCTCCCCGAACCCGTACCCTAAGCCGTACCCTAAGCCTAACCCTAAGCCTAACCCTAACCCTAGGCTACCCTTGACTGCTTCTGCCTCCAATAGATTTCCTAAGCACTAGTGTTTTAAGGAACAGCTTAAAAAGAGAATCCTAATGTGATTTCTTTATAATGGGTGTGTTCCTTATCTTATCCTAGTGTCTAAACTCTTCTCCATGGCTGCACCCCCAAATAATATTCCCTTACGTGCTAAGGGGTATCTAGAGAGTGGGATAGGTTTAATAACTACCCTAACCCTAACGCGTACCCTAACCGTAACCCCTACCCTAACCCTAACACGTACCCTAATCCTAACCTGTACCCTAAACCGAGCCCTAAACCTAACACTAACCCTAACCCTAACCCTAACCCATACCCTACGCCGTACCCGAAACCCTCCCCGAACCCGTACCCTAAGCCGTACCCTAAGCCTAACCCTAAGCCTAACCCTAACCCTAGGCTACCCTTGACTGCTTCTGCCTCCAATAGATTTCCTAAGCACTAGTGTTTTAAGGAACAGCTTAAAAAGAGAATCCTAATGTGATTTCTTTATAATGGGTGTGTTCCTTATCTTATCCTAGTGTCTAAACTCTTCTCCATGGCTGGACCCTCAAATAATATTCCTTTACGTGCTAAGGGGTATCTAGAGAGTGGGATAGGTTTAATAACTACCCTAACCCTAACGCGTACCCTAACCCTAACCCCTACCCTAACCCTAACACGTACCCTAATACTAACCTGTACCCTAAACCGAGCCCTAACCCTAACACTAACCCTAACCCTAACCCTAACCCATACCCTACGCCGTACCCGCACCCCTCCCCGAACCCGTACCCTAAGCCGTACCCTAAGCCTAACCCTAAGCCTAACCCTAACCCTAGGCTACCCTTGACTGCTTCTGCCTCCAATAGATTTCCTAAGCACTAGTGTTTTAAGGAACAGCTTAAAAAGAGAATCCTAATGTGATTTCTTTATAAAGGGTGTGTTCCTTATCTTATCCTAGTGTCTAAACTCTTCTCCATGGCTGGACCCCCAAATAATATTCCTTTACGTGCTAAGGGGTATCTAGAGAGTGGGATAGGTTTAATAACTACCCTAACCCTAACGCATACCCTAACCCTAACCCCTACCCTAACCCTAACACGTACCCTAATCCTAACCCGTACCCTAAACCGAGCCATAACCCTAACACTAACCCTAACCCTAACCCTAACCCATACCCTACGCCGTACCCGAACCCCTCTCCGAACCCATTCCCCAAGCCGTACCCTAAACCTAACCCTAAGCCTAACCCTAACCCTAGGCTACCCTTGACTGCTTCTGCCTCCAATAGATTTCCTAAGCACTAGTGTTTTAAGGAACAGCTTAAAAAGAGAATCCTAATGTGATTTCTTTATAATGGGTGTGTTCCTTATCTTATCCTAGTGTCTAAACTCTTCTCCATGGCTGCACCCCCAAGTAATATTGCCTTACGTGCTAAGGGGTATCTAGAGAGTGGGATAGGTTTAATAACTACCCTAACCCTAATGCGTACTCTAACCCTAACCCCTACCCTAACACTAACACGTACCCTAATCCTAACCCGTACTCTAAACCGAGCCCTAAACCTAACACTAACACTAACCCTAACCCTAACCCATACCCTACGCCGTACCTGAACCCCTCCCCAAACCCGTACCGTAAGCCGTACCCTAAGCCTAACCCTAAGCCTAACACTAACCCTAGGCTACCCTTGACTGCTTCTGCCTCCAATAGATTTCCTAAGCACTAGTGTTTTAAGCAACAGCTTAAAAAGAGAATCCTAATGTGATTTCTTTATAATGGGTGTGTTCCTTATCTTATCCTAGTGTCTAAATTCTTCTCCATGGCTGGAACCCCAAATAATATTCCTTTACGTGCTAAGGGGTATCTAGAGAGTGGGATAGGTTTACTAACTACCCTAACCCTAACGCGTACCCTAACCCTAACCGCTACCCTAAAGCTAACACGTACCCTAATCCTAACCGTACCCTAAACCGAGCCCTAACCCTAACACTAACCCTAACCCTAACCCTAACCCATACCCTACGCCGTACCCGAAACCCTCCCCGAACCCGTACCCTAAGCCGTACCCTAAGCCTAACCCTAAGCCTAACCCTAACCCTAGGCTACCCTTGACTGCTTCTGCCTCCAATAGATTTCCTAAGCACTAGTGTTTTAAGGAACAGCTTAAAAAGAGAATCCTAATGTGATTTCTTTATAATGGGTGTGTTCCTTATCTTATCCTAGTGTCTAAACTCTTCTCCATGGCTGGACCCCCAAATAATATTCCTTTACGTGCTAAGGGGTATCTAGAGAGTGGGATAGGTTTAATAACTACCCTAACCCTAACGCGTACCCTAACCCTAACCCCTACCCTAACCCTAACACGTACCCTAATCCTAACCCGTACCCTAAACCGAGCCCTAACCCTAACACTAACCCTAACCCTAACCCTAACCCATACCCTACGCCGTACCCGCACCCCTCCCCGAACCCGTACCCTAAGCCGTACCCTAAGCCTAACCCTAAGCCTAACCCTAACCCTAGGCTACCCTTGACTGCTTCTGCCTCCAATAGATTTCCTAAGCACTAGTGTTTTAAGGAACAGCTTAAAAAGGGAATCCTAATGTGATTTCTTTATAATGGGTGTGTTCCTTATCTTATCCTAGTGTCTAAACTCTTCTCCATGGCTGGACCCCCAAATAATATTCCTTTACGTGCTAAGGGGTATCTAGAGAGTGGGATAGGTTTAATAACTACCCTAACCATAACGCATACCCTAACCCTAACCCCTACCCTAACCCTAACACGTACCCTAATCCTAACCCGTACCCTAAACCGAGCCCTAACCCTAACACTAACCCTAACCCTAACCCTAACCCATACCCTACGCCGTACCCGAACCCCTCCCCGAACCCATTCCCCAAGCCGTACCCTAAACCTAACCCTAAGCCTAACCCTAACCCTAGGCTACCCTTGACTGCTTCTGCCTCCAATAGATTTCCTAAGCACTAGTGTTTTAAGGAACAGCTTAAAAAGAGAATCCTAATGTGATTTCTTTATAATGGGTGTGTTCCTTATCTTATCCTAGTGTCTAAACTCTTCTCCATGGCTGCACCCCCAAATAATATTGCCTTACGTGCTAAGGGGTATCTAGAGAGTGGGATAGGTTTAATAACTACCCTAAACCTAATGCGTACTCTAACCCTAACCCCTACCCTAACACTAACACGTACCCTAATCCTAACCCGTACCCTAAACCGAGCCCTAACCCTAACACTAACCCTAACCCTAACCCTAACCCATACCCTACGCCGTACCCGCACCCCTCCCCGAACCCGTACCCTAAGCCGTACCCTAAGCCTAACCCTAAGCCTAACACTAACCCTAGGCTACCCTTGACTGCTTCTGCCTCCAATAGATTTCCTAAGCACTAGTGTTTTAAGCAACAGCTTAAAAAGAGAATCCTAATGTGATTTCTTTATAATGGGTGTGTTCCTTATCTTATCCTAGTGTCTAAATTCTTCTCCATTGCTGGAACCCCAAATAATATTCCTTTACGTGCTAAGGGGTATCTAGAGAGTGGGATAGGTTTACTAACTACCCTAACCCTAACGCGTACCCTAACCCTAACCCCTACCCTAAACCTAACACGTACCCTAATCCTAACCGTACCCTAAACCGAGCCCTAACCCTAACACTAACCCTAACCCTAACCCTAACCCATACCCTACGCCGTACCCGAAACCCTCCCCGAACCCGTACCCTAAGCCGTACCCTAAGCCTAACCCTAAGCCTAACCCAAACCCTACGCTACCCTTGACTGCTTCTGCCTCCAATAGATTTCCTAAGCACTAGTGTTTTAAGGAACAGCTTAAAAAGAGAATCCTAATGTGATTTCTTTATAATGGGTGTGTTCCTTATCTTATCCTAGTGTCTAAACTCTTCTCCATGGCTGGACCCTCAAATAATATTCCTTTACGTGCTAAGGGGTATCTAGAGAGTGGGATAGGTTTAATAACTACCCTAACCCTAACGCGTACCCTAACCCTAACCCCTACCCTAACCCTAACACGTACCCTAATCCTAACCCGTACCCTAAACCGAGCCCTAACCCTAACACTAACCCTAACCCTAACCCATACCCTACGCCGTACCCGCACCCCTCCCCGAACCCGTACCCTAAGCCGTACCCTAAGCCTAACCCTAAGCCTAACCCTAACCCTAGGCTACCCTTGACTGCTTCTGCCTCCAATAGATTTCCTAAGCACTAGTGTTTTAAGGAACAGCTTAAAAAGAGAATCCTAATGTGATTTCTTTATAATGGGTGTGTTCCTTACCTTATCCTAGTGTCTAAACTCTTCTCCATGGCTGCACCCCCAAATAATATTCCCTTACGTGCTAAGGGGTATCTAGAGAGTGGGATAGGTTTAATAACTACCCTAACCCTAACGCGTACCCTAACCCTAACCCCTACCCTAACCCTAACACGTACCCTAATACTAACCTGTACCCTAAACCGAGCCCTAACCCTAACACTAACCCTAACCCTAACCCTAACCCATACCCTACGCCGTACCCGCACCCCTCCCCGAACCCGTACCCTAAGCCATACCCTAAACCTAACCCTAAGCCTAACCCTAACCCTAGGCTACCCTTGACTGCTTCTGCCTCCAATTGATTTCCTAAGCAGTAGTGTTTTAAGGAACAGCTTAAAAAGAGAATCCTAATGTGATTTCTTTATAATGGGTGTGTTCCTTATCTTATCCTAGTGTCTAAACACTTCTCCATGGCTGGACCCCCAAATAATATTCCTTTACGTGCTAAGGGGGAGCTAGAGAGTGGGATAGGTTTACTAACTACCCTAGCCCTAACGCGTAACCTAACCCTAACCCCTACCCTAACCCTAACACGTACCCTAATCCTAACCCGTACCCTAAACCGAGCCCTAACCCTAACACTAACCCAAACCCTAACCCTAACCCATACCCTACGCCGTACACGAACACCTCCCCGAACCCATACCCCAAGCCGTACCCTAACCCTAACCCTAAGCCTAACCCTTACCCTAGGCTACCCTTGACTGCTTCTGCCTCCAATAGATTTCCTAAGCCCTAGTGTTTTAAGGAACAGCTTAAAAAGAGAATCCTAATGTGATTTCTTTATAATGGGTGTGTTCCTTATCTTATCCTAGTGTCTAAACTCTTCTCCATGGCTGGACCCCCAAATAATATTCCTTTACGTGCGAAGGGGTATCTAGAGAGTGGGATAAGTTTACTAACTACCCTATCCCTAACGCGTACCCTAACCCTAACCCCTACCCTAAATCTAACACGTACCCTAATCCTAACCGTACCCTAAACCGAGCCCTAACCCTAACACTAACCCTAACCCTAACCCTAACCCATACCCTACGCCGTAACCGAAACCCTCCCCGAACCCGTACCCTAAGCCGTACCCTAAGCCTAACCCTAACCCTAGGCTACCCTTGACTGCTTCTGCCTCCAATTGATTTCCTAAGCACTAGTGTTTTAAGGAACAGCTGAAAAAGAGAATCCTAATGTGATTTCTTTATAATGGGTGTGTTCCTTATCTTATCCTAGTGTCAAAACTCTTCTCCATGGCTGGACCCCCAAATAATATTCCTTTACGTGCTAAGGGGTATCTAGAGAGTGGGATAGGTTTAATAACTACCCTAAACCTAACGCGTACCCTAACCCTAACCCCTACCCTAACCCTAACACGTACCCTAATCCTAACCCGTACCCTAAACCGAGCCCTAACCCTAACACTAACCCTAACCCTAACCCTAACCCATACCCTACGCCGTACCCGAAACCCTCCCCGAACCCGTACCCTAAGCCGTACCCTAAGCCTAACCCTAAGCCTAACCCTAACCCTAGGCTACCCTTGACTGCTTCTGCCTCCAATAGATTTCCTAAGCACTAGTGTTTTAAGGAACAGCTTAAAAAGAGAATCCTAATGTGATTTCTTTATAATGGGTGTGTTCCTTATCTTATCCTAGTGTCTAAACTCTTCTCCATGGCTGGACCCCCAAATAATATTCCTTTACGTGCTAAGGGGTATCTAGAGAGTGGGATAGGTTTAATAACTACCCTAACCCTAACGCATACCCTAACCCTAACCCCTACCCTAACCCTAACCCGTACCCTAAACCGAGCCATAACCCTAACACTAACCCTAACCCTAACCCTAACCCATACCCTACGCCGTACCCGAAACCCTCCCCGAACTCGTACCCTAAGCCGTACCCTAAGCCTAACCCTAAGCCTAACCCTAACCCTAGGCTACCCTTGACTGCTTCTGCCTCCAATAGATTTCCTAAGCACTAGTGTTTTAAGGAACAGCTTAAAAAGAGAATCCTAATGTGATTTCTTTATAATGGGTGTGTTCCTTATCTTATCCTAGTGTCTAAACTCTTCTCGATGGCTGGACCCCCAAATAATATTCCTTTACGTGCTAAGGGGTATCTAGAGAGTGGGATAGGTTTAATAACTACCCTAACCCTAACGCGTACCCTAACCCTAACCGCTACCCTAAACCTAACACGTACCCTAATCCTAACCGTACCCTAAACCGAGCCCTAACCCTAACACTAACCCTAACCCTAACCCTAACCCATACCCTACGCCGTACCCGAAACCCTCCCCGAACCCGTACCCTAAGCCGTACCCTAAGCCTAACCCTAAGCCTAACCCTAACCCTAGGCTACCCTTGACTGCTTCTGCCTCCAATAGATTTCCTAAGCACTAGTGTTTTAAGGAACAGCTTAAAAAGAGAATCCTAATGTGATTTCTTTATAATGGCTGTGTTCCTTATCTTATCCTAGTGTCTAAACTCTTCTCCATGGCTGGACCCCCAAATACTATTCCTTTACGTGCTAAGGGGTATCTAGAGAGTGGGATAGGTTTAATAACTACCCTAACCCTAACGCGTACCCTAACCCTAACCCCTACCCTAACCCTAACACATACCCTAATCCTAACCCGTACCCTAAACCGAGCCCTAACCCTAACACTAACCCTAACCCTAACCCTAACCCATACCCTACGCCGTACCCGCACCCCTCCCCGAACCCGTACCCTAAGCCGTACCCTAAGCCTAACCCTAAGCCTAACCCTAACCCTAGGCTACCCTTGACTGCTTCTGCCTCCAATAGATTTCCTAAGCACTAGTGTTTTAAGGAACAGCTTAAAAAGGGAATCCTAATGTGATTTCTTTATAATGGGTGTGTTCCTTATCTTATCCTAGTGTCTAAACTCTTCTCCATGGCTGGACCCCCAAATAATATTCCTTTACGTGCTAAGGGGTATCTAGAGAGTGGGATAGGTTTAATAACTACCCTAACCATAACGCATACCCTAACCCTAACCCCTACCCTAACCCTAACACGTACCCTAATCCTAACCCGTACCCTAAACCGAGCCCTAACCCTAACACTAACCCTAACCCTAACCCTAACCCATACCCTACGCCGTACCCGAACCCCTCCCCGAACCCATTCCCCAAGCCGTACCCTAAACCTAACCCTAAGCCTAACCCTAACCCTAGGCTACCCTTGACTGCTTCTGCCTCCAATAGATTTCCTAAGCACTAGTGTTTTAAGGAACAGCTTAAAAAGAGAATCCTAATGTGATTTCTTTATAATGGGTGTGTTCCTTATCTTATCCTAGTGTCTAAACTCTTCTCCATGGCTGCACCTCCAAATAATATTGCCTTACGTGCTAAGGGGTATCTAGAGAGTGGGATAGGTTTAATAACTACCCTAAACCTAATGCGTACTCTAACCCTAACCCCTACCCTAACACTAACACGTACCCTAATCCTAACCCGTACCCTAAACCGAGCCCTAACCCTAACACTAACACTAACCCTAACCCTAACCCATACCCTACGCCGTACCTGAACCCCTCCCCAAACCCGTACCCTAAGCCGTACCCTAAGCCTAACCCTAAGCCTAACACTTACCATAGGCAACCCTTGACTGCTTCTGCCTCCAATAGATTTCCTAAGCACTAGTGTTTTAAGCAACAGCTTAAAAAGAGAATCCTAATGTGATTTCTTTATAATGGGTGTGTTCCTTATCTTATCCTAGTGTCTAAATTCTTCTCCATGGCTGGAACCCCAAATAATATTCCTTTACGTGCTAAGGGGTATCTAGAGAGTGGGATAGGTTTACTAACTACCCTAACCCTAACGCGTACCCTAACCCTAACCCCTACCCTAACCCTAACACGTACCCTAATCCTAACCCGTACCTTAAACCGAGCCCTAACCCTAACGCTAACCCTAACCCTAACCCTAACCCATACCCTATGCCGTACCCGAACCCCTCCCCGAACCCATTCCCCAAGCCGTACCCTAAACCTAACCCTAAGCCTAACCCTAACCCTAGGCTACCCTTGACTGCTTCTGCCTCCAATAGATTTCCTAAGCACTAGTGTTTTAAGGAACAGCTTAAAAAGAGAATCCTAATGTGATTTCTTTATAATGGGTGTGTTCCTTATCTTATCCTAGTGTCTAAATTCTTCTCCATGGCTGGAACCCCAAATAATATTCCTTTACGTGCTAAGGGGTATCTAGAGAGTGGGATAGGTTTACTAACTACCCTAACCCTAACGCGTACCCTAACCCTAACCCCTACCCTAAACCTAACACGTACCCTAATCCTAACCGTACCCTAAACCGAGCCCTAACCCTAACACTAACCCTAACCCTAACCCTAACCCATACCCTACGCCGTACCCGAAACCCTCCCCGAACCCGTACCCTAAGCCGTACCCTAAGCCTAACCCTAAGCCTAACCCTAACCCTAGGCTACCCTTGACTGCTTCTGCCTCCAAGAGATTTCCTAAGCACTAGTGTTTTAAGGAACAGCTTAAAAAGAGAATCCTAATGTGATTTCTTTATAATGGGTGTGTTCCTTATCTTATCCTAGTGTCTAAACTCTTCTCCATGGCTGGACCCTCAAATAATATTCCTTTACGTGCTAAGGGGTATCTAGAGAGTGGGATAGGTTTAATAACTACCCTAACCCTAACGCGTACCCTAACCCTAACCCCTACCCTAACCCTAACACGTACCCTAATACTAACCTGTACCCTAAACCGAGCCCTAACCCTAACACTAACCCTAACCCTAACCCTAACCCATACCCTACGCCGTACCCGCACCCCTCCCCGAACCCGTACCCTAAGCCGTACCCTAAGCCTAACCCTAAGCCTAACCCTAACCCTAGGCTACCCTTGACTGCTTCTGCCTCCAATAGATTTCCTAAGCACTAGTGTTTTAAGGAACAGCTTAAAAAGGGAATCCTAATGTGATTTCTTTATAATGGGTGTGTTCCTTATCTTATCCTAGTGTCTAAACTCTTCTCCATGGCTGGACCCCCAAATAATATTCCTTTACGTGCTAAGGGGTATCTAGAGAGTGGGATAGGTTTAATAACTACCCTAACCATAACGCATACCCTAACCCTAACCCCTACCCTAACCCTAACACGTACCCTAATCCTAACCCGTACCCTAAACCGAGCCCTAACCCTAACACTAACCCTAACCCTAACCCTAACCCATACCCTACGCCGTACCCGAACCCCTCCCCGAACCCATTCCCCAAGCCGTACCCTAAACCTAACCCTAAGCCTAACCCTAACCCTAGGCTACCCTTGACTGCTTCTGCCTCCAATAGATTTCCTAAGCACTAGTGTTTTAAGGAACAGCTTAAAAAGAGAATCCTAATGTGATTTCTTTATAATGGGTGTGTTCCTTATCTTATCCTAGTGTCTAAACTCTTCTCCATGGCTGCACCTCCAAATAATATTGCCTTACGTGCTAAGGGGTATCTAGAGAGTGGGATAGGTTTAATAACTACCCTAAACCTAATGCGTACTCTAACCCTAACCCCTACCCTAACACTAACACGTACCCTAATCCTAACCCGTACCCTAAACCGAGCCCTAACCCTAACACTAACACTAACCCTAACCCTAACCCATACCCTACGCCGTACCTGAACCCCTCCCCAAACCCGTACCCTAAGCCGTACCCTAAGCCTAACCCTAAGCCTAACACTTACCATAGGCAACCCTTGACTGCTTCTGCCTCCAATAGATTTCCTAAGCACTAGTGTTTTAAGCAACAGCTTAAAAAGAGAATCCTAATGTGATTTCTTTATAATGGGTGTGTTCCTTATCTTATCCTAGTGTCTAAATTCTTCTCCATGGCTGGAACCCCAAATAATATTCCTTTACGTGCTAAGGGGTATCTAGAGAGTGGGATAGGTTTACTAACTACCCTAACCCTAACGCGTACCCTAACCCTAACCCCTACCCTAACCCTAACACGTACCCTAATCCTAACCCGTACCTTAAACCGAGCCCTAACCCTAACGCTAACCCTAACCCTAACCCTAACCCATACCCTATGCCGTACCCGAACCCCTCCCCGAACCCATTCCCCAAGCCGTACCCTAAACCTAACCCTAAGCCTAACCCTAACCCTAGGCTACCCTTGACTGCTTCTGCCTCCAATAGATTTCCTAAGCACTAGTGTTTTAAGGAACAGCTTAAAAAGAGAATCCTAATGTGATTTCTTTATAATGGGTGTGTTCCTTATCTTATCCTAGTGTCTAAACTCTTCTCCATGGCTGCACCCCCAAATAATATTGCCTTACGTGCTAAGGGGTATCTAGAGAGTGGGATAGGTTTAATAACTACCCTAACCCTAACGCGTACCCTAACCCTAACCCCTACCCTAACCCTAACACGTACCCTAATCCTAACCTGTACCCTAAACCGAGCCCTAAACCTAACACTAACCCTAACCCTAACCCTAACCCATACCCTACGCCGTACCCGCACCCCTCCCCGAACCCGTACCCTAAGCCATACCCTAAACCTAACCCTAAGCCTAACCCTAACCCTAGGCTACCCTTGACTGCTTCTGCCTCCAATTGATTTCCTAAGCAGTAGTGTTCTAAGGAACAGCTTAAAAAGAGAATCCTAAAGTGATTTCTTTATAATGGGTGTGTTCCTTATCTTATCCTAGTGTCTAAACTCTTCTCCATGGCTGGACCCCCAAATAATATTCCTTTACGTGCTAAGGGGGAGCTAGAGAGTGGGATAGGTTTACTAACTACCCTAGCCCTAACGCGTAACCTAACCCTAACCCCTACCCTAACCCTAACACGTACCCTAATCCTAACCCGTACCGTAAACCGAGCCCTAACCCTAACACTAACCCAAACCCTAACCCTAACCCATACCCTACGCCGTACACGAACACCTCCCCGAACCCATACCCCAAGCCGTACCCTAAACCTAACCCTAAGCCTAACCCTAACCCTAGGCTACCCTTGACTGCTTCTGCCTCCAATAGATTTCCTAAGCACTAGTGTTTTAAGGAACAGCTTAAAAAGAGAATCCTAATGTGATTTCTTTATAATGGGTGTGTTCCTTATCTTATCCTAGTGTCTAAACTCTTCTCCATGGCTGCACCCCTAAATAATATTGCCTTACGTGCTAAGGGGTATCTAGAGAGTGGGATATGTTTAATAACTACCCTAACCCTAATGCGTACTCTAATCCTAACCCCTAACCTAACACTAACACGTACCCTAATCCTAACCCGTACCCTAAACCGAGCCCTAACCCTAACACTAACCCTAACCCTAACCCTAACCCATACCCTACGCCGTACCCGCACCCCTCCCCGAACCCGTACCCTAAGCCGTACCCTAAGCCTCACCCTAAGCCTAACCTTATCCTAGGCTACCCTTGACTGCTTCTGCCTCCAATAGATTTCCTAAGCACTAGTGTTTTAAGGAACAGCTTAAAAAGAGAATCCTAATGTGATTTCTTTATAATGGGTGTGTTCCTTATCTTATCCTAGTGTCTAAACTCTTCTCCATGGCTGGACCCTCAAATAATATTCCTTTACGTGCTAAGGGGTATCTAGAGAGTGGGATAGGTTTAATAACTACCCTAACCCTAACGCGTACCCTAACCCTAACCCCTACCCTAACCCTAACACGTACCCTAATACTAACCTGTACCCTAAACCGAGCCCTAACCCTAACACTAACCCTAACCCTAACCCTAACCCATACCCTACGCCGTACCCGCACCCCTCCCCGAACCCGTACCCTAAGCCGTACCCTAAGCCTAACCCTAAGCCTAACCCTAACCCTAGGCTACCCTTGACTGCTTCTGCCTCCAATTGATTTCCTAAGCAGTAGTGTTTTAAGGAACAGCTTAAAAAGAGAATCCTAAAGTGATTTCTTTATAATGGGTGTGTTCCTTATCTTATCCTAGTGTCTAAACTCTTCTCCATGGCTGGACCCCCAAATAATATTCCTTTACGTGCTAAGGGGGAGCTAGAGAGTGGGATAGGTTTACTAACTACCCTAGCCCTAACGCGTAACCTAACCCTAACCCCTACCCTAACCCTAACACGTACCCTAATCCTAACCCGTACCCTAAACCGAGCCCTAACCCTAACACTAACCCAAAACCTAACCCTAACCCATACCCTACGCCGTACACGAACACCTCCCCGAACCCACACCCCAAGCCGTACCCTAAACCTAACCCTAAGCCTAACCCTAACACTAGGCTACCCTTGACTGCTTCTGCCTCCAATAGATTTCCTAAGCACTAGTGTTTTAAGGAACAGCTTAAAAAGAGAATCCTAATGTGATTTCTTTATAATGGGTGTGTTCCTTATCTTATCCTAGTGTCTAAACTCTTCTCCATGGCTGCACCCCCAAATAATATTGTCTTACGTGCTAAGGGGTATCTAGAGAGTGGGATAGGTTTAATAACTACCCTAACCCTAATGCGTACTCTAACCCTAACCCCTACCCTAACACTAACACGTACCCTAATCCTAACCCGTACCCTAAACCGAGCCCTAACCCTAACACTAACACTAACCCTAACCCTAACCCATACCCTACGCCGTACCTGAACCCCTCCCCAAACCCGTACCCTAAGCCGTACCCTAAGCCTAACCCTAAGCCTAACACTAACCCTAGGCTACCCTTGACTGCTTCTGCCTCCAATAGATTTCCTAAGCACTAGTGTTTTAAGCAACAGCTTAAAAAGAGAATCCTAATGTGATTTCTTTATAATGGGTGTGTTCCTTATCTTATCCTAGTGTCTAAATTCTTCTCCATTGCTGGAACCCCAAATAATATTCCTTTACGTGCTAAGGGGTATCTAGAGAGTGGGATAGGTTTACTAACTACCCTAACCCTAACGCGTACCCTAACCCTAACCCCTACCCTAAACCTAACACGTACCCTAATCCTAACCGTACCCTAAACCGAGCCCTAACCCTAACACTAACCCTAACCCTAACCCTAACCCATACCCTACGCCGTACCCGCACCCCTCCCCGAACCCGTACCCTAAGCCGTACCCTAAGCCTAACCCTAAGCCTAACCCTAACCCTAGGCTACCCTTGACTGCTTCTGCCTCCAATAGATTTCCTAAGCACTAGTGTTTTAAGGAACAGCTTAAAAAGAGAATCCTAATGTGATTTCTTTATAATGGGTGTGTTCCTTATCTTATCCTAGTGTCTAAACTCTTCTCCATGGCTGCACCCCCAAATAATATTCCCTTACGTGCTAAGGGGTATCTAGAGAGTGGGATAGGTTTAATAACTACCCTAACCCTAACGCGTACCCTAACCGTAACCCCTACCCTAACCCTAACACGTACCCTAATCCTAACCTGTACCCTAAACCGAGCCCTAAACCTAACACTAACCCTAACCCTAACCCTAACCCATACCCTACGCCGTACCCGAAACCCTCCCCGAACCCGTACCCTAAGCCGTACCCTAAGCCTAACCCTAAGCCTAACCCTAACCCTAGGCTACCCTTGACTGCTTCTGCCTCCAATAGATTTCCTAAGCACTAGTGTTTTAAGGAACAGCTTAAAAAGAGAATCCTAATGTGATTTCTTTATAATGGGTGTGTTCCTTATCTTATCCTAGTGTCTAAACTCTTCTCCATGGCTGGACCCTCAAATAATATTCCTTTACGTGCTAAGGGGTATCTAGAGAGTGGGATAGGTTTAATAACTACCCTAACCCTAACGCGTACCCTAACCCTAACCCCTACCCTAACCCTAACACGTACCCTAATACTAACCTGTACCCTAAACCGAGCCCTAACCCTAACACTAACCCTAACCCTAACCCTAACCCATACCCTACGCCGTACCCGCACCCCTCCCCGAACCCGTACCCTAAGCCGTACCCTAAGCCTAACCCTAAGCCTAACCCTAACCCTAGGCTACCCTTGACTGCTTCTGCCTCCAATAGATTTCCTAAGCACTAGTGTTTTAAGGAACAGCTTAAAAAGAGAATCCTAATGTGATTTCTTTATAAAGGGTGTGTTCCTTATCTTATCCTAGTGTCTAAACTCTTCTCCATGGCTGGACCCCCAAATAATATTCCTTTACGTGCTAAGGGGTATCTAGAGAGTGGGATAGGTTTAATAACTACCCTAACCCTAACGCATACCCTAACCCTAACCCCTACCCTAACCCTAACACGTACCCTAATCCTAACCCGTACCCTAAACCGAGCCATAACCCTAACACTAACCCTAACCCTAACCCTAACCCATACCCTACGCCGTACCCGAACCCCTCTCCGAACCCATTCCCCAAGCCGTACCCTAAACCTAACCCTAAGCCTAACCCTAACCCTAGGCTACCCTTGACTGCTTCTGCCTCCAATAGATTTCCTAAGCACTAGTGTTTTAAGGAACAGCTTAAAAAGAGAATCCTAATGTGATTTCTTTATAATGGGTGTGTTCCTTATCTTATCCTAGTGTCTAAACTCTTCTCCATGGCTGCACCCCCAAGTAATATTGCCTTACGTGCTAAGGGGTATCTAGAGAGTGGGATAGGTTTAATAACTACCCTAACCCTAATGCGTACTCTAACCCTAACCCCTACCCTAACACTAACACGTACCCTAATCCTAACCCGTACTCTAAACCGAGCCCTAAACCTAACACTAACACTAACCCTAACCCTAACCCATACCCTACGCCGTACCTGAACCCCTCCCCAAACCCGTACCGTAAGCCGTACCCTAAGCCTAACCCTAAGCCTAACACTAACCCTAGGCTACCCTTGACTGCTTCTGCCTCCAATAGATTTCCTAAGCACTAGTGTTTTAAGCAACAGCTTAAAAAGAGAATCCTAATGTGATTTCTTTATAATGGGTGTGTTCCTTATCTTATCCTAGTGTCTAAATTCTTCTCCATGGCTGGAACCCCAAATAATATTCCTTTACGTGCTAAGGGGTATCTAGAGAGTGGGATAGGTTTACTAACTACCCTAACCCTAACGCGTACCCTAACCCTAACCGCTACCCTAAAGCTAACACGTACCCTAATCCTAACCGTACCCTAAACCGAGCCCTAACCCTAACACTAACCCTAACCCTAACCCTAACCCATACCCTACGCCGTACCCGAAACCCTCCCCGAACCCGTACCCTAAGCCGTACCCTAAGCCTAACCCTAAGCCTAACCCTAACCCTAGGCTACCCTTGACTGCTTCTGCCTCCAATAGATTTCCTAAGCACTAGTGTTTTAAGGAACAGCTTAAAAAGAGAATCCTAATGTGATTTCTTTATAATGGGTGTGTTCCTTATCTTATCCTAGTGTCTAAACTCTTCTCCATGGCTGGACCCCCAAATAATATTCCTTTACGTGCTAAGGGGTATCTAGAGAGTGGGATAGGTTTAATAACTACCCTAACCCTAACGCGTACCCTAACCCTAACCCCTACCCTAACCCTAACACGTACCCTAATCCTAACCCGTACCCTAAACCGAGCCCTAACCCTAACACTAACCCTAACCCTAACCCTAACCCATACCCTACGCCGTACCCGCACCCCTCCCCGAACCCGTACCCTAAGCCGTACCCTAAGCCTAACCCTAAGCCTAACCCTAACCCTAGGCTACCCTTGACTGCTTCTGCCTCCAATAGATTTCCTAAGCACTAGTGTTTTAAGGAACAGCTTAAAAAGGGAATCCTAATGTGATTTCTTTATAATGGGTGTGTTCCTTATCTTATCCTAGTGTCTAAACTCTTCTCCATGGCTGGACCCCCAAATAATATTCCTTTACGTGCTAAGGGGTATCTAGAGAGTGGGATAGGTTTAATAACTACCCTAACCATAACGCATACCCTAACCCTAACCCCTACCCTAACCCTAACACGTACCCTAATCCTAACCCGTACCCTAAACCGAGCCCTAACCCTAACACTAACCCTAACCCTAACCCTAACCCATACCCTACGCCGTACCCGAACCCCTCCCCGAACCCATTCCCCAAGCCGTACCCTAAACCTAACCCTAAGCCTAACCCTAACCCTAGGCTACCCTTGACTGCTTCTGCCTCCAATAGATTTCCTAAGCACTAGTGTTTTAAGGAACAGCTTAAAAAGAGAATCCTAATGTGATTTCTTTATAATGGGTGTGTTCCTTATCTTATCCTAGTGTCTAAACTCTTCTCCATGGCTGCACCCCCAAATAATATTGCCTTACGTGCTAAGGGGTATCTAGAGAGTGGGATAGGTTTAATAACTACCCTAAACCTAATGCGTACTCTAACCCTAACCCCTACCCTAACACTAACACGTACCCTAATCCTAACCCGTACCCTAAACCGAGCCCTAACCCTAACACTAACCCTAACCCTAACCCTAACCCATACCCTACGCCGTACCCGCACCCCTCCCCGAACCCGTACCCTAAGCCGTACCCTAAGCCTAACCCTAAGCCTAACACTAACCCTAGGCTACCCTTGACTGCTTCTGCCTCCAATAGATTTCCTAAGCACTAGTGTTTTAAGCAACAGCTTAAAAAGAGAATCCTAATGTGATTTCTTTATAATGGGTGTGTTCCTTATCTTATCCTAGTGTCTAAATTCTTCTCCATTGCTGGAACCCCAAATAATATTCCTTTACGTGCTAAGGGGTATCTAGAGAGTGGGATAGGTTTACTAACTACCCTAACCCTAACGCGTACCCTAACCCTAACCCCTACCCTAAACCTAACACGTACCCTAATCCTAACCGTACCCTAAACCGAGCCCTAACCCTAACACTAACCCTAACCCTAACCCTAACCCATACCCTACGCCGTACCCGAAACCCTCCCCGAACCCGTACCCTAAGCCGTACCCTAAGCCTAACCCTAAGCCTAACCCAAACCCTACGCTACCCTTGACTGCTTCTGCCTCCAATAGATTTCCTAAGCACTAGTGTTTTAAGGAACAGCTTAAAAAGAGAATCCTAATGTGATTTCTTTATAATGGGTGTGTTCCTTATCTTATCCTAGTGTCTAAACTCTTCTCCATGGCTGGACCCTCAAATAATATTCCTTTACGTGCTAAGGGGTATCTAGAGAGTGGGATAGGTTTAATAACTACCCTAACCCTAACGCGTACCCTAACCCTAACCCCTACCCTAACCCTAACACGTACCCTAATCCTAACCCGTACCCTAAACCGAGCCCTAACCCTAACACTAACCCTAACCCTAACCCATACCCTACGCCGTACCCGCACCCCTCCCCGAACCCGTACCCTAAGCCGTACCCTAAGCCTAACCCTAAGCCTAACCCTAACCCTAGGCTACCCTTGACTGCTTCTGCCTCCAATAGATTTCCTAAGCACTAGTGTTTTAAGGAACAGCTTAAAAAGAGAATCCTAATGTGATTTCTTTATAATGGGTGTGTTCCTTACCTTATCCTAGTGTCTAAACTCTTCTCCATGGCTGCACCCCCAAATAATATTCCCTTACGTGCTAAGGGGTATCTAGAGAGTGGGATAGGTTTAATAACTACCCTAACCCTAACGCGTACCCTAACCCTAACCCCTACCCTAACCCTAACACGTACCCTAATACTAACCTGTACCCTAAACCGAGCCCTAACCCTAACACTAACCCTAACCCTAACCCTAACCCATACCCTACGCCGTACCCGCACCCCTCCCCGAACCCGTACCCTAAGCCATACCCTAAACCTAACCCTAAGCCTAACCCTAACCCTAGGCTACCCTTGACTGCTTCTGCCTCCAATTGATTTCCTAAGCAGTAGTGTTTTAAGGAACAGCTTAAAAAGAGAATCCTAATGTGATTTCTTTATAATGGGTGTGTTCCTTATCTTATCCTAGTGTCTAAACACTTCTCCATGGCTGGACCCCCAAATAATATTCCTTTACGTGCTAAGGGGGAGCTAGAGAGTGGGATAGGTTTACTAACTACCCTAGCCCTAACGCGTAACCTAACCCTAACCCCTACCCTAACCCTAACACGTACCCTAATCCTAACCCGTACCCTAAACCGAGCCCTAACCCTAACACTAACCCAAACCCTAACCCTAACCCATACCCTACGCCGTACACGAACACCTCCCCGAACCCATACCCCAAGCCGTACCCTAACCCTAACCCTAAGCCTAACCCTTACCCTAGGCTACCCTTGACTGCTTCTGCCTCCAATAGATTTCCTAAGCCCTAGTGTTTTAAGGAACAGCTTAAAAAGAGAATCCTAATGTGATTTCTTTATAATGGGTGTGTTCCTTATCTTATCCTAGTGTCTAAACTCTTCTCCATGGCTGGACCCCCAAATAATATTCCTTTACGTGCGAAGGGGTATCTAGAGAGTGGGATAAGTTTACTAACTACCCTATCCCTAACGCGTACCCTAACCCTAACCCCTACCCTAAATCTAACACGTACCCTAATCCTAACCGTACCCTAAACCGAGCCCTAACCCTAACACTAACCCTAACCCTAACCCTAACCCATACCCTACGCCGTAACCGAAACCCTCCCCGAACCCGTACCCTAAGCCGTACCCTAAGCCTAACCCTAACCCTAGGCTACCCTTGACTGCTTCTGCCTCCAATTGATTTCCTAAGCACTAGTGTTTTAAGGAACAGCTGAAAAAGAGAATCCTAATGTGATTTCTTTATAATGGGTGTGTTCCTTATCTTATCCTAGTGTCAAAACTCTTCTCCATGGCTGGACCCCCAAATAATATTCCTTTACGTGCTAAGGGGTATCTAGAGAGTGGGATAGGTTTAATAACTACCCTAAACCTAACGCGTACCCTAACCCTAACCCCTACCCTAACCCTAACACGTACCCTAATCCTAACCCGTACCCTAAACCGAGCCCTAACCCTAACACTAACCCTAACCCTAACCCTAACCCATACCCTACGCCGTACCCGAAACCCTCCCCGAACCCGTACCCTAAGCCGTACCCTAAGCCTAACCCTAAGCCTAACCCTAACCCTAGGCTACCCTTGACTGCTTCTGCCTCCAATAGATTTCCTAAGCACTAGTGTTTTAAGGAACAGCTTAAAAAGAGAATCCTAATGTGATTTCTTTATAATGGGTGTGTTCCTTATCTTATCCTAGTGTCTAAACTCTTCTCCATGGCTGGACCCCCAAATAATATTCCTTTACGTGCTAAGGGGTATCTAGAGAGTGGGATAGGTTTAATAACTACCCTAACCCTAACGCATACCCTAACCCTAACCCCTACCCTAACCCTAACCCGTACCCTAAACCGAGCCATAACCCTAACACTAACCCTAACCCTAACCCTAACCCATACCCTACGCCGTACCCGAAACCCTCCCCGAACTCGTACCCTAAGCCGTACCCTAAGCCTAACCCTAAGCCTAACCCTAACCCTAGGCTACCCTTGACTGCTTCTGCCTCCAATAGATTTCCTAAGCACTAGTGTTTTAAGGAACAGCTTAAAAAGAGAATCCTAATGTGATTTCTTTATAATGGGTGTGTTCCTTATCTTATCCTAGTGTCTAAACTCTTCTCGATGGCTGGACCCCCAAATAATATTCCTTTACGTGCTAAGGGGTATCTAGAGAGTGGGATAGGTTTAATAACTACCCTAACCCTAACGCGTACCCTAACCCTAACCGCTACCCTAAACCTAACACGTACCCTAATCCTAACCGTACCCTAAACCGAGCCCTAACCCTAACACTAACCCTAACCCTAACCCTAACCCATACCCTACGCCGTACCCGAAACCCTCCCCGAACCCGTACCCTAAGCCGTACCCTAAGCCTAACCCTAAGCCTAACCCTAACCCTAGGCTACCCTTGACTGCTTCTGCCTCCAATAGATTTCCTAAGCACTAGTGTTTTAAGGAACAGCTTAAAAAGAGAATCCTAATGTGATTTCTTTATAATGGCTGTGTTCCTTATCTTATCCTAGTGTCTAAACTCTTCTCCATGGCTGGACCCCCAAATACTATTCCTTTACGTGCTAAGGGGTATCTAGAGAGTGGGATAGGTTTAATAACTACCCTAACCCTAACGCGTACCCTAACCCTAACCCCTACCCTAACCCTAACACATACCCTAATCCTAACCCGTACCCTAAACCGAGCCCTAACCCTAACACTAACCCTAACCCTAACCCTAACCCATACCCTACGCCGTACCCGCACCCCTCCCCGAACCCGTACCCTAAGCCGTACCCTAAGCCTAACCCTAAGCCTAACCCTAACCCTAGGCTACCCTTGACTGCTTCTGCCTCCAATAGATTTCCTAAGCACTAGTGTTTTAAGGAACAGCTTAAAAAGGGAATCCTAATGTGATTTCTTTATAATGGGTGTGTTCCTTATCTTATCCTAGTGTCTAAACTCTTCTCCATGGCTGGACCCCCAAATAATATTCCTTTACGTGCTAAGGGGTATCTAGAGAGTGGGATAGGTTTAATAACTACCCTAACCATAACGCATACCCTAACCCTAACCCCTACCCTAACCCTAACACGTACCCTAATCCTAACCCGTACCCTAAACCGAGCCCTAACCCTAACACTAACCCTAACCCTAACCCTAACCCATACCCTACGCCGTACCCGAACCCCTCCCCGAACCCATTCCCCAAGCCGTACCCTAAACCTAACCCTAAGCCTAACCCTAACCCTAGGCTACCCTTGACTGCTTCTGCCTCCAATAGATTTCCTAAGCACTAGTGTTTTAAGGAACAGCTTAAAAAGAGAATCCTAATGTGATTTCTTTATAATGGGTGTGTTCCTTATCTTATCCTAGTGTCTAAACTCTTCTCCATGGCTGCACCTCCAAATAATATTGCCTTACGTGCTAAGGGGTATCTAGAGAGTGGGATAGGTTTAATAACTACCCTAAACCTAATGCGTACTCTAACCCTAACCCCTACCCTAACACTAACACGTACCCTAATCCTAACCCGTACCCTAAACCGAGCCCTAACCCTAACACTAACACTAACCCTAACCCTAACCCATACCCTACGCCGTACCTGAACCCCTCCCCAAACCCGTACCCTAAGCCGTACCCTAAGCCTAACCCTAAGCCTAACACTTACCATAGGCAACCCTTGACTGCTTCTGCCTCCAATAGATTTCCTAAGCACTAGTGTTTTAAGCAACAGCTTAAAAAGAGAATCCTAATGTGATTTCTTTATAATGGGTGTGTTCCTTATCTTATCCTAGTGTCTAAATTCTTCTCCATGGCTGGAACCCCAAATAATATTCCTTTACGTGCTAAGGGGTATCTAGAGAGTGGGATAGGTTTACTAACTACCCTAACCCTAACGCGTACCCTAACCCTAACCCCTACCCTAACCCTAACACGTACCCTAATCCTAACCCGTACCTTAAACCGAGCCCTAACCCTAACGCTAACCCTAACCCTAACCCTAACCCATACCCTATGCCGTACCCGAACCCCTCCCCGAACCCATTCCCCAAGCCGTACCCTAAACCTAACCCTAAGCCTAACCCTAACCCTAGGCTACCCTTGACTGCTTCTGCCTCCAATAGATTTCCTAAGCACTAGTGTTTTAAGGAACAGCTTAAAAAGAGAATCCTAATGTGATTTCTTTATAATGGGTGTGTTCCTTATCTTATCCTAGTGTCTAAATTCTTCTCCATGGCTGGAACCCCAAATAATATTCCTTTACGTGCTAAGGGGTATCTAGAGAGTGGGATAGGTTTACTAACTACCCTAACCCTAACGCGTACCCTAACCCTAACCCCTACCCTAAACCTAACACGTACCCTAATCCTAACCGTACCCTAAACCGAGCCCTAACCCTAACACTAACCCTAACCCTAACCCTAACCCATACCCTACGCCGTACCCGAAACCCTCCCCGAACCCGTACCCTAAGCCGTACCCTAAGCCTAACCCTAAGCCTAACCCTAACCCTAGGCTACCCTTGACTGCTTCTGCCTCCAAGAGATTTCCTAAGCACTAGTGTTTTAAGGAACAGCTTAAAAAGAGAATCCTAATGTGATTTCTTTATAATGGGTGTGTTCCTTATCTTATCCTAGTGTCTAAACTCTTCTCCATGGCTGGACCCTCAAATAATATTCCTTTACGTGCTAAGGGGTATCTAGAGAGTGGGATAGGTTTAATAACTACCCTAACCCTAACGCGTACCCTAACCCTAACCCCTACCCTAACCCTAACACGTACCCTAATACTAACCTGTACCCTAAACCGAGCCCTAACCCTAACACTAACCCTAACCCTAACCCTAACCCATACCCTACGCCGTACCCGCACCCCTCCCCGAACCCGTACCCTAAGCCGTACCCTAAGCCTAACCCTAAGCCTAACCCTAACCCTAGGCTACCCTTGACTGCTTCTGCCTCCAATAGATTTCCTAAGCACTAGTGTTTTAAGGAACAGCTTAAAAAGGGAATCCTAATGTGATTTCTTTATAATGGGTGTGTTCCTTATCTTATCCTAGTGTCTAAACTCTTCTCCATGGCTGGACCCCCAAATAATATTCCTTTACGTGCTAAGGGGTATCTAGAGAGTGGGATAGGTTTAATAACTACCCTAACCATAACGCATACCCTAACCCTAACCCCTACCCTAACCCTAACACGTACCCTAATCCTAACCCGTACCCTAAACCGAGCCCTAACCCTAACACTAACCCTAACCCTAACCCTAACCCATACCCTACGCCGTACCCGAACCCCTCCCCGAACCCATTCCCCAAGCCGTACCCTAAACCTAACCCTAAGCCTAACCCTAACCCTAGGCTACCCTTGACTGCTTCTGCCTCCAATAGATTTCCTAAGCACTAGTGTTTTAAGGAACAGCTTAAAAAGAGAATCCTAATGTGATTTCTTTATAATGGGTGTGTTCCTTATCTTATCCTAGTGTCTAAACTCTTCTCCATGGCTGCACCTCCAAATAATATTGCCTTACGTGCTAAGGGGTATCTAGAGAGTGGGATAGGTTTAATAACTACCCTAAACCTAATGCGTACTCTAACCCTAACCCCTACCCTAACACTAACACGTACCCTAATCCTAACCCGTACCCTAAACCGAGCCCTAACCCTAACACTAACACTAACCCTAACCCTAACCCATACCCTACGCCGTACCTGAACCCCTCCCCAAACCCGTACCCTAAGCCGTACCCTAAGCCTAACCCTAAGCCTAACACTTACCATAGGCAACCCTTGACTGCTTCTGCCTCCAATAGATTTCCTAAGCACTAGTGTTTTAAGCAACAGCTTAAAAAGAGAATCCTAATGTGATTTCTTTATAATGGGTGTGTTCCTTATCTTATCCTAGTGTCTAAATTCTTCTCCATGGCTGGAACCCCAAATAATATTCCTTTACGTGCTAAGGGGTATCTAGAGAGTGGGATAGGTTTACTAACTACCCTAACCCTAACGCGTACCCTAACCCTAACCCCTACCCTAACCCTAACACGTACCCTAATCCTAACCCGTACCTTAAACCGAGCCCTAACCCTAACGCTAACCCTAACCCTAACCCTAACCCATACCCTATGCCGTACCCGAACCCCTCCCCGAACCCATTCCCCAAGCCGTACCCTAAACCTAACCCTAAGCCTAACCCTAACCCTAGGCTACCCTTGACTGCTTCTGCCTCCAATAGATTTCCTAAGCACTAGTGTTTTAAGGAACAGCTTAAAAAGAGAATCCTAATGTGATTTCTTTATAATGGGTGTGTTCCTTATCTTATCCTAGTGTCTAAATTCTTCTCCATGGCTGGAACCCCAAATAATATTCCTTTACGTGCTAAGGGGTATCTAGAGAGTGGGATAGGTTTACTAACTACCCTAACCCTAACGCGTACCCTAACCCTAACCCCTACCCTAAACCTAACACGTACCCTAATCCTAACCGTACCCTAAACCGAGCCCTAACCCTAACACTAACCCTAACCCTAACCCTAACCCATACCCTACGCCGTACCCGAAACCCTCCCCGAACCCGTACCCTAAGCCGTACCCTAAGCCTAACCCTAAGCCTAACCCTAACCCTAGGCTACCCTTGACTGCTTCTGCCTCCAAGAGATTTCCTAAGCACTAGTGTTTTAAGGAACAGCTTAAAAAGAGAATCCTAATGTGATTTCTTTATAATGGGTGTGTTCCTTATCTTATCCTAGTGTCTAAACTCTTCTCCATGGCTGGACCCTCAAATAATATTCCTTTACGTGCTAAGGGGTATCTAGAGAGTGGGATAGGTTTAATAACTACCCTAACCCTAACGCGTACCCTAACCCTAACCCCTACCCTAACCCTAACACGTACCCTAATACTAACCTGTACCCTAAACCGAGCCCTAACCCTAACACTAACCCTAACCCTAACCCTAACCCATACCCTACGCCGTACCCGCACCCCTCCCCGAACCCGTACCCTAAGCCTAACCCTAACCCTAGGCTACCCTTGACTGCTTCTGCCTCCAATAGATTTCCTAAGCACTAGTGTTTTAAGGAACAGCTTAAAAAGAGAATCCTAATGTGATTTCTTTATAATGGGTGTGTTCCTTATCTTATCCTAGTGTCTAAATTCTTCTCCATAGCTGGAACCCCAAATAATATTCCTTTACGTGCTAAGGGGTATCTAGAGAGTGGGATAGGTTTACTAACTACCCTAACCCTAACGCGTACCCTAACCCTAACCGCTACCCTAAACCTAACACGTACCCTAATCCTAACCGTACCCTAAACCGAGCCCTAACCCTAACACTAACCCTAACCCTAACCCTAACCCATACCCTACGCCGTACCCGAAACCCTCCCCGAACCCGTACCCTAAGCCGTACCCTAAGCCTAACCCTAAGCCTAACCCTAACCCTAGGCTACCCTTGACTGCTTCTGCCTCCAATAGATTTCCTAAGCACTAGTGTTTTAAGGAACAGCTTAAAAAGAGAATCCTAATGTGATTTCTTTATAATGGGTGTGTTCCTTATCTTATCCTAGTGTCTAAACTCTTCTCCATGGCTGGACCCCCAAATACTATTCCTTTACGTGCTAAGGGGTATCTAGAGAGTGGGATAGGTTTAATAACTACCCTAACCCTAACGCGTACCCTAACCCTAACCCCTACCCTAACCCTAACACGTACCCTAATCCTAACCCGTACCCTAAACCGAGCCCTAACCCTAACACTAACCCTAACCCTAACCCTAACCCATACCCTACGCCGTACCCGCACCCCTCCCCGAACCCGTACCCTAAGCCGTACCCTAAGCCTAACCCTAAGCCTAACCCTAACCCTAGGCTACCCTTGACTGCTTCTGCCTCCAATAGATTTCCTAAGCACTAGTGTTTTAAGGAACAGCTTAAAAAGGGAATCCTAATGTGATTTCTTTATAATGGGTGTGTTCCTTATCTTATCCTAGTGTCTAAACTCTTCTCCATGGCTGGACCCCCAAATAATATTCCTTTACGTGCTAAGGGGTATCTAGAGAGTGGGATAGGTTTAATAACTACCCTAACCATAACGCATACCCTAACCCTAACCCCTACCCTAACCCTAACACGTACCCTAATCCTAACCCGTACCCTAAACCGAGCCCTAACCCTAACACTAACCCTAACCCTAACCCTAACCCATACCCTACGCCGTACCCGAACCCCTCCCCGAACCCATTCCCCAAGCCGTACCCTAAACCTAACCCTAAGCCTAACCCTAACCCTAGGCTACCCTTGACTGCTTCTGCCTCCAATAGATTTCCTAAGCACTAGTGTTTTAAGGAACAGCTTAAAAAGAGAATCCTAATGTGATTTCTTTATAATGGGTGTGTTCCTTATCTTATCCTAGTGTCTAAACTCTTCTCCATGGCTGCACCCCCAAATAATATTGCCTTACGTGCTAAGGGGTATCTAGAGAGTGGGATAGGTTTAATAACTACCCTAAACCTAATGCGTACTCTAACCCTAACCCCTACCCTAACACTAACACGTACCCTAATCCTAACCCGTACCCTAAACCGAGCCCTAACCCTAACACTAACACTAACCCTAACCCTAACCCATACCCTACGCCGTACCTGAAACCCTCCCCAAACCCGTACCCTAAGCCGTACCCTAAGCCTAACCCTAAGCCTAACACTTACCATAGGCAACCCTTGACTGCTTCTGCCTCCAATAGATTTCCTAAGCACTAGTGTTTTAAGCAACAGCTTAAAAAGAGAATCCTAATGTGATTTCTTTATAATGGGTGTGTTCCTTATCTTATCCTAGTGTCTAAATTCTTCTCCATGGCTGGAACCCCAAATAATATTCCTTTACGTGCTAAGGGGTATCTAGAGAGTGGGATAGGTTTACTAACTACCCTAACCCTAACGCGTACCCTAACCCTAACCCCTACCCTAACCCTAACACGTACCCTAATCCTAACCCGTACCCTAAACCGAGCCCTAACCCTAACGCTAACCCTAACCCTAACCCTAACCCATACCCTACGCCGTACCCGAACCCCTCCCCGAACCCATTCCCCAAGCCGTACCCTAAACCTAACCCTAAGCCTAAGCCTAACCCTAGGCTACCCTTGACTGCTTCTGCCTCCAATAGATTTCCTAAGCACTAGTGTTTTAAGGAACAGCTTAAAAAGAGAATCCTAATGTGATTTCTTTATAATGGGTGTGTTCCTTATCTTATCCTAGTGTCTAAATTCTTCTCCATGGCTGGAACCCCAAATAATATTCCTTTACGTGCTAAGGGGTATCTAGAGAGTGGGATAGGTTTACTAACTACCCTAACCCTAACGCGTACCCTAACCCTAACCCCTACCCTAAACCTAACACGTACCCTAATCCTAACCGTACCCTAAACCGAGCCCTAACCCTAACACTAACCCTAACCCTAACCCTAACCCATACCCTACGCCGTACCCGAAACCCTCCCCGAACCCGTACCCTAAGCCGTACCCTAAGCCTAACCCTAAGCCTAACCCTAACCCTAGGCTACCCTTGACTGCTTCTGCCTCCAATAGATTTCCTAAGCACTAGTGTTTTAAGGAACAGCTTAAAAAGAGAATCCTAATGTGATTTCTTTATAATGGGTGTGTTCCTTATCTTATCCTAGTGTCTAAACTCTTCTCCATGGCTGGACCCCCAAATAATATTCCTTTACGTGCTAAGGGGTATCTAGAGAGTGGGATAGGTTTAATAACTACCCTAACCCTAACGCGTACCCTAACCCTAACCCCTACCCTAACCCTAACACGTACCCTAATCCTAACCCGTACCCTAAACCGAGGCCTAACCCTAACACTAACCCTAACCCTAACCCTAACCCATACCCTACGCCGTACCCGAAACCCTCCCCGAACCCGTACCCTAAGCCGTACCCTAAGCCTAACCCTAAGCCTAACCCTAACCCTAGGCTACCCTTGACTGCTTCTGCCTCCAATAGATTTCCTAAGCACTAGTGTTTTAAGGAACAGCTTAAAAAGAGAATCCTAATGTGATTTCTTTATAATGGGTGTGTTCCTTATCTTATCCTAGTGTCTAAACTCTTCTCCATGGCTGGACCCTCAAATAATATTCCTTTACGTGCTAAGGGGTATCTAGAGAGTGGGATAGGTTTAATAACTACCCTAACCCTAACGCGTACCCTAACCCTAACCCCTACCCTAACCCTAACACGTACCCTAATACTAACCTGTACCCTAAACCGAGCCCTAACCCTAACACTAACCCTAACCCTAACCCTAACCCATACCCTACGCCGTACCCGCACCCCTCCCCGAACCCGTACCCTAAGCCGTACCCTAAGCCTAACCCTAAGCCTAACCCTAACCCTAGGCTACCCTTGACTGCTTCTGCCTCCAATAGATTTCCTAAGCACTAGTGTTTTAAGGAACAGCTTAAAAAGAGAATCCTAATGTGATTTCTTTATAATGGGTGTGTTCCTTATCTTATCCTAGTGTCTAAACTCTTCTCCATGGCTGGACCCCCAAATAATATTGCCTTACGTGCTAAGGGGTATCTAGAGAGTGGGATAGGTTTAATAACTACCCTAAACCTAATGCGTACTCTAACCCTAACCCCTACCCTAACACTAACACGTACCCTAATCCTAACCCGTACCCTAAACCGAGCCCTAACCCTAACACTAACACTAACCCTAACCCTAACCCATACCCTACGCCGTACCTGAACCCCTCCCCAAACCCGTACCCTAAGCCGTACCCTAAGCCTAACCCTAAGCCTAACACTTACCATAGGCAACCCTTGACTGCTTCTGCCTCCAATAGATTTCCTAAGCACTAGTGTTTTAAGCAACAGCTTAAAAAGAGAATCCTAATGTGATTTCTTTATAATGGGTGTGTTCCTTATCTTATCCTAGTGTCTAAATTCTTCTCCATGGCTGGAACCCCAAATAATATTCCTTTACGTGCTAAGGGGTATCTAGAGAGTGGGATAGGTTTACTAACTACCCTAACCCTAACGCGTACCCTAACCCTAACCCCTACCCTAACCCTAACACGTACCCTAATCCTAACCCGTACCCTAAACCGAGCCCTAACCCTAACGCTAACCCTAACCGTAACCCTAACCCATACCCTACGCCGTACCCGAACCCCTCCCCGAACCCATTCCCCAAGCCGTACCCTAAACCTAACCCTAAGCCTAACCCTAACCCTAGGCTACCCTTGACTGCTTCTGCCTCCAATAGATTTCCTAAGCACTAGTGTTTTAAGGAACAGCTTAAAAAGAGAATCCTAATGTGATTTCTTTATAATGGGTGTGTTCCTTATCTTATCCTAGTGTCTAAACTCTTCTCCATGGCTGCACCCCCAAATAATATTGCCTTACGTGCTAAGGGGTATCTAGAGAGTGGGATAGGTTTAATAACTACCCTAAACCTAATGCGTACTCTAACCCTAACCCCTACCCTAACACTAACACGTACCCTAATCCTAACCCGTACCCTAAACCGAGCCCTAACCCTAACACTAACACTAACCCTAACCCTAACCCATACCCTACGCCGTACCTGAACCCCTCCCCAAACCCGTACCCTAAGCCGTACCCTAAGCCTAACCCTAAGCCTAACACTTACCATAGGCAACCCTTGACTGCTTCTGCCTCCAATAGATTTCCTAAGCACTAGTGTTTTAAGCAACAGCTTAAAAAGAGAATCCTAATGTGATTTCTTTATAATGGGTGTGTTCCTTATCTTATCCTAGTGTCTAAATTCTTCTCCATGGCTGGAACCCCAAATAATATTCCTTTACGTGCTAAGGGGTATCTAGAGAGTGGGATAGGTTTAATAACTACCCTAACCCTAACGCATACCCTAACCCTAACCCCTACCCTAACCCTAACACGTACCCTAATCCTAACCCGTACCCTAAACCGAGCCCTAACCCTAACGCTAACCCTAACCCTAACCCTAACCCATACCCTACGCCGTACCCGAAACCCTCCCCGAACCCATTCCCCAAGCCGTACCCTAAACCTAACCCTAAGCCTAACCCTAACCCTAGGCTACCCTTGACTGCTTCTGCCTCCAATAGATTTCCTAAGCACTAGTGTTTTAAGGAACAGCTTAAAAAGAGAATCCTAATGTGATTTCTTTATAATGGGTGTGTTCCTTATCTTATCCTAGTGTCTAAATTCTTCTCCATGGCTGGAACCCCAAATAGTATTCCTTTACGTGCTAAGGGGTATCTAGAGAGTGGGATAGGTTTACTAACTACCCTAACCCTAACGCGTACCCTAACCCTAACCCCTACCCTAAACCTAACACGTACCCTAATCCTAACCGTACCCTAAACCGAGCCCTAACCCTAACACTAACCCTAACCCTAACCCTAACCCATACCCTACGCCGTACCCGAAACCCTCCCCGAACCCGTACCCTAAGCCGTACCCTAAGCCTAACCCTAAGCCTAACCCTAACCCTAGGCTACCCTTGACTGCTTCTGCCTCCAATAGATTTCCTAAGCACTAGTGTTTTAAGGAACAGCTTAAAAAGAGAATCCTAATGTGATTTCTTTATAATGGGTGTGTTCATTATCTTATCCTAGTGTCTAAACTCTTCTCCATGGCTGGACCCCCAAATAATATTCCTTTACGTGCTAAGGGGTATCTAAAGAGTGGGATAGGTTTAATAACTACCCTAACCCTAACGCGTACCCTAACCCTAACCCCTACCCTAACCCTAACACGTACCCTAATCCTAACCCGTACCCTAAACCGAGCCCTAACCCTAATACTAACCCTAACCCTAACCCTAACCCATACCCTACGCCGTACCCGAAACCCTCCCCGAACCCGTACCCTAAGCCGTACCCTAAGCCTAACCCTAAGCCTAACCCTAACCCTACGCTACCCTTGACTGCTTCTGCCTCCAATAGATTTCCTAAGCACTAGTGTTTTAAGGAACAGCTTAAAAAGAGAATCCTAATGTGATTTCTTTATAATGGGTGTGTTCCTTATCTTATCCTAGTGTCTAAACTCTTCTCCATGGCTGGACCCTCAAATAATATTCCTTTACGTGCTAAGGGGTATCTAGAGAGTGGGATAGGTTTAATAACTACCCTAACCCTAACGCGTACCCTAACCCTAACCCCTACCCTAACCCTAACACGTACCCTAATACTAACCTGTACCCTAAACCGAGCCCTAACCCTAACACTAACCCTAACCCTAACCCATACCCTACGCCGTACCCGCACCCCTCCCCGAACCCGTACCCTAAGCCGTACCCTAAGCCTAACCCTAAGCCTAACCCTAACCCTAGGCTACCCTTGACTGCTTCTGCCTCCAATAGATTTCCTAAGCACTAGTGTTTTAAGGAACAGCTTAAAAAGAGAATCCTAATGTGATTTCTTTATAATGGGTGTGTTCCTTATCTTATCCTAGTGTCTAAACTCTTCTCCATGGCTGGACCCTCAAATAATATTCCTTTACGTGCTAAGGGGTATCTAGAGAGTGGGATAGGTTTAATAACTACCCTAACCCTAACGCGTACCCTAACCCTAACCCCTACCCTAACCCTAACACGTACCCTAATACTAACCTGTACCCTAAACCGAGCCCTAACCCTAACACTAACCCTAACCCTAACCCTAACCCATACCCTACGCCGTACCCGCACCCCTCCCCGAACCCGTACCCTAAGCCGTACCCTAAGCCTAACCCTAAGCCTAACCCTAACCCTAGGCTACCCTTGACTGCTTCTGCCTCCAATAGATTTCCTAAGCACTAGTGTTTTAAGGAACAGCTTAAAAAGAGAATCCTAATGTGATTTCTTTATAATGGGTGTGTTCCTTATCTTATCCTAGTGTCTAAACTCTTCTCCATGGCTGGACCCTCAAATAATATTCCTTTACGTGCTAAGGGGTATCTAGAGAGTGGGATAGGTTTAATAACTACCCTAACCCTAACGCGTACCCTAACCCTAACCCCTACCCTAACCCTAACACGTACCCTAATACTAACCTGTACCCTAAACCGAGCCCTAACCCTAACACTAACCCTAACCCTAACCCTAACCCATACCCTACGCCGTACCCGCACCCCTCCCCGAACCCGTACCCTAAGCCGTACCCTAAGCCTAACCCTAAGCCTAACCCTAACCCTAGGCTACCCTTGACTGCTTCTGCCTCCAATAGACTTCCTAAGCACTAGTGTTTTAAGGAACAGCTTAAAAAGGGAATCCTAATGTGATTTCTTTATAATGGGTGTGTTCCTTATCTTATCCTAGTGTCTAAACTCTTCTCCATGGCTGGACCCCCAAATAATATTCCTTTACGTGCTAAGGGGTATCTAGAGAGTGGGATAGGTTTAATAACTACCCTAACCCTAACGCATACCCTAACCCTAACCCCTACCCTAACCCTAACACGTACCCTAATCCTAACCCGTACCCTAAACCGAGCCCTAACCCTAACACTAACCCTAACCCTAACCCTAACCCATACCCTACGCCGTACCCGAACCCCTCCCCGAACCCATTCCCCAAGCCGTACCCTAAACCTAACCCTAAGCCTAACCCTAACCCTAGGCTACCCTTGACTGCTTCTGCCTCCAATAGATTTCCTAAGCACTAGTGTTTTAAGGAACAGCTTAAAAAGAGAATCCTAATGTGATTTCTTTATAATGGGTGTGTTCCTTATCTTATCCTAGTGTCTAAACTCTTCTCCATGGCTGCACCCCCAAATAATATTGCCTTACGTGCTAAGGGGTATCTAGAGAGTGGGATAGGTTTAATAACTACCCTAAACCTAATGCGTACTCTAACCCTAACCCCTACCCTAACACTAACACGTACCCTAATCCTAACCCGTACCCTAAACCGAGCCCTAACCCTAACACTAACACTAACCCTAACCCTAACCCATACCCTACGCCGTACCTGAACCCCTCCCCAAACCCGTACCCTAAGCCGTACCCTAAGCCTAACCCTAAGCCTAACACTTACCATAGGCAACCCTTGACTGCTTCTGCCTCCAATAGATTTCCTAAGCACTAGTGTTTTAAGCAACAGCTTAAAAAGAGAATCCTAATGTGATTTCTTTATAATGGGTGTGTTCCTTATCTTATCCTAGTGTCTAAATTCTTCTCCATGGCTGGAACCCCAAATAATATTCCTTTACGTGCTAAGGGGTATCTAGAGAGTGGGATAGGTTTACTAACTACCCTAACCCTAACGCGTACCCTAACCCTAACCCCTACCCTAAACCTAACACGTACCCTAATCCTAACCGTACCCTAAACCGAGCCCTAACCCTAACACTAACCCTAACCCTAACCCTAACCCATACCCTACGCCGTACCCGAAACCCTCCCCGAACCCGTACCCTAAGCCGTACCCTAAGCCTAACCCTAAGCCTAACCCTAACCCTAGGCTACCCTTGACTGCTTCTGCCTCCAATAGATTTCCTAAGCACTAGTGTTTTAAGGAACAGCTTAAAAAGAGAATCCTAATGTGATTTCTTTATAATGGGTGTGTTCCTTATCTTATCCTAGTGTCTAAACTCTTCTCCATGGCTGGACCCCCAAATAATATTCCTTTACGTGCTAAGGGGTATCTAGAGAGTGGGATAGGTTTAATAACTACCCTAACCCTAACGCGTACCCTAACCCTAACCCCTACCCTAACACTAACACGTACCCTAATCCTAACCCGTACCCTAAACCGAGCCCTAACCCTAACACTAACCCTAACCCTAACCCTAACCCATACCCTACGCCGTACCCGAAACCCTCCCCGAACCCGTACCCTAAGCCGTACCCTAAGCCTAACCCTAAGCCTAACCCTAACCCTAGGCTACCCTTGACTGCTTCTGCCTCCAATAGATTTCCTAAGCACTAGTGTTTTAAGGAACAGCTTAAAAAGAGAATCCTAATGTGATTTCTTTATAATGGGTGTGTTCCTTATCTTATCCTAGTGTCTAAACTCTTCTCCATGGCTGGACCCTCAAATAATATTCCTTTACGTGCTAAGGGGTATCTAGAGAGTGGGATAGGTTTAATAACTACCCTAACCCTAATGCGTACCCTAACCCTAACCCCTACCCTAACCCTAACACGTACCCTAATACTAACCTGTACCCTAAACCGAGCCCTAACCCTAACACTAACCCTAACCCTAACCCTAACCCATACCGTACGCCGTACCCGCACCCCTCCCCGAACCCGTACCCTAAGCCGTACCCTAAGCCTAACCCTAAGCCTAACCCTAACCCTAGGCTACCCTTGACTGCTTCTGCCTCCAATAGATTTCCTAAGCACTAGTGTTTTAAGGAACAGCTTAAAAAGAGAATCCTAATGTGATTTCTTTATAATGGGTGTGTTCCTTATCTTATCCTAGTGTCTAAACTCTTCTCCATGGCTGGACCCCCAAATAATATTCCTTTACGTGCTAAGGGGTATCTAGAGAGTGGGATAGGTTTAATAACTACCCTAACCCTAACGCATACCCTAACCCTAACCCCTACCCTAACCCTAACACGTACCCTAATCCTAACCCGTACCCTAAACCGAGCCCTAACCCTAACACTAACCCTAACCCTAACCCTAACCCATACCCTACGCCGTACCCGAACCCCTCCCCGAACCCATTCCCCAAGCCGTACCCTAAACCTAACCCTAAGCCTAACCCTAACCCTAGGCTACCCTTGACTGCTTCTGCCTCCAATAGATTTCCTAAGCACTAGTGTTTTAAGGAACAGCTTAAAAAGAGAATCCTAATGTGATTTCTTTATAATGGGTGTGTTCCTTATCTTATCCTAGTGTCTAAACTCTTCTCCATGGCTGGACCCTCAAATAATATTCCTTTACGTGCTAAGGGGTATCTAGAGAGTGGGATAGGTTTAATAACTACCCTAACCCTAATGCGTACCCTAACCCTAACCCCTACCCTAACCCTAACACGTACCCTAATACTAACCTGTACCCTAAACCGAGCCCTAACCCTAACACTAACCCTAACCCTAACCCATACCGTACGCCGTACCCGCACCCCTCCCCGAACCCGTACCCTAAGCCGTACTCTAAGCCTAACCCTAAGCCTAACCCTAACCCTAGGCTACCCTTGACTGCTTCTGCCTCCAATAGATTTCCTAAGCACTAGTGTTTTAAGGAACAGCTTAAAAAGAGAATCCTAATGTGATTTCTTTATAATGGGTGTGTTCCTTATCTTATCCTAGTGTCTAAACTCTTCTCCATGGCTGGACCCCCAAATAATATTCCTTTACGTGCTAAGGGGTATCTAGAGAGTGGGATAGGTTTAATAACTACCCTAACCCTAACGCATACCCTAACCCTAACCCCTACCCTAACCCTAACACGTACCCTAATCCTAACCCGTACCCTAAACCGAGCCCTAACCCTAACACTAACCCTAACCCTAACCCTAACCCATACCCTACGCCGTACCCGAACCCCTCCCCGAACCCATTCCCCAAGCCGTACCCTAAACCTAACCCTAAGCCTAACCCTAACCCTAGGCTACCCTTGACTGCTTCTGCCTCCAATAGATTTCCTAAGCACTAGTGTTTTAAGGAACAGCTTAAAAAGAGAATCCTAATGTGATTTCTTTATAATGGGTGTGTTCCTTATCTTATCCTAGTGTCTAAATTCTTCTCCATGGCTGGAACCCCAAATAATATTCCTTTACGTGCTAAGGGGTATCTAGAGAGTGGGATAGGTTTACTAACTACCCTAACTCTAACGCGTACCCTAACCCTAACCCCTACCCTAAACCTAACACGTACCCTAATCCTAACCGTACCCTAAACCGAGCCCTAACCCTAACACTAACCCTAACCCTAACCCTAACCCATACCCTACGCCGTACCCGAAACCCTCCCCGAACCCGTACCCTAAGCCGTACCCTAAGCCTAACCCTAAGCCTAACCCTAACCCTAGGCTACCCTTGACTGCTTCTGCCTCCAATAGATTTCCTAAGCACTACTGTTTTAAGGAACAGCTTAAAAAGAGAATCCTAATGTGATGTCTTTATAATGGGTGTGTTCCTTATCTTATCCTAGTGTCTAAACTCTTCTCCATGGCTGGACCCCCAAATAATATTCCTTTACGTGCTAAGGGGTATCTAAAGAGTGGGATAGGTTTAATAACTACCCTAACCCTAACGCGTACCCTAACCCTAACCCCTACCCTAACCCTAACACGTACCCTAATCCTAACCCGTACCCTAAACCGAGCCCTAACCCTAACACTAACCCTAACCCTAACCCTAACCCATACCCTACGCCGTACCCGAAACCCTCCCCGAACCCGTACCCTACGCCGTACCCTAAGCCTAACCCTAAGCCTAACCCTAACCCTAGGCTACCTTTGACTGCTTCTGCCTCCAATAGATTTCCTAAGCACTAGTGTTTTAAGGAACAGCTTAAAAAGAGAATCCTAATGTGATTTCTTTATAATGGGTGTGTTTCTTATCTTATCCTAGTGTCTAAACTCTTCTCCATGGCTGGACCCTCAAATAATATTCCTTTACGTGCTAAGGGGTATCTAGAGAGTGGGATAGGTTTAATAACTACCCTAACCCTAACGCGTACCCTAACCCTAACCCCTACCCTAACCCTAACACGTACCCTAATACTAACCTGTACCCTAAACCGAGCCCTAACCCTAACACTAACCCTAACCCTAACCCTAACCCATACCCTACGCCGTACCCGCACCCCTCCCCGAACCCGTACCCTAAGCCGTACCCTAAGCCTAACCCTAAGCCTAACCCTAACCCTAGGCTACCCTTGACTGCTTCTGCCTCCAATAGATTTCCTAAGCACTAGTGTTTTAAGGAACAGCTTAAAAAGGGAATCCTAATGTGATTTCTTTATAATGGGTGTGTTCCTTATCTTATCCTAGTGTCTAAACTCTTCTCCATGGCTGGACCCCCAAATAATATTCCTTTACGTGCTAAGGGGTATCTAGAGAGTGGGATAGGTTTAATAACTACCCTAACCCTAACGCATACCCTAACCCTAACCCCTACCCTAACCCTAACACGTACCCTAATCCTAACCCGTACCCTAAACCGAGCCCTAACCCTAACACTAACCCTAACCCTAACCCTAACCCATACCCTACGCCGTACCCGAACCCCTCCCCGAACCCATTCCCCAAGCCGTACCCTAAACCTAACCCTAAGCCTAACCCTAACCCTAGGCTACCCTTGACTGCTTCTGCCTCCAATAGATTTCCTAAGCACTAGTGTTTTAAGGAACAGCTTAAAAAGAGAATCCTAATGTGATTTCTTTATAATGGGTGTGTTCCTTATCTTATCCTAGTGTCTAAACTCTTCTCCATGGCTGCACCCCCAAATAATATTGCCTTACGTGCTAAGGGGTATCTAGAGAGTGGGATAGGTTTAATAACTACCCTAAACCTAATGCGTACTCTAACCCTAACCCCTACCCTAACACTAACACGTACCCTAATCCTAACCCGTACCCTAAACCGAGCCCTAACCCTAACACTAACACTAACCCTAACCCTAACCCATACCCTACGCCGTACCTGAACCCCTCCCCAAACCCGTACCCTAAGCCGTACCCTAAGCCTAACCCTAAGCCTAACACTTACCATAGGCAACCCTTGACTGCTTCTGCCTCCAATAGATTTCCTAAGCACTAGTGTTTTAAGCAACAGCTTAAAAAGAGAATCCTAATGTGATTTCTTTATAATGGGTGTGTTCCTTATCTTATCCTAGTGTCTAAATTCTTCTCCATGGCTGGAACCCCAAATAATATTCCTTTACGTGCTAAGGGGTATCTAGAGAGTGGGATAGGTTTACTAACTACCCTAACCCTAACGCGTACCCTAACCCTAACCCCTACCCTAAACCTAACACGTACCCTAATCCTAACCGTACCCTAAACCGAGCCCTAACCCTAACACTAACCCTAACCCTAACCCTAACCCATACCCTACGCCGTACCCGAAACCCTCCCCGAACCCGTACCCTAAGCCGTACCCTAAGCCTAACCCTAAGCCTAACCCTAACCCTAGGCTACCCTTGACTGCTTCTGCCTCCAATAGATTTCCTAAGCACTAGTGTTTTAAGGAACAGCTTAAAAAGAGAATCCTAATGTGATTTCTTTATAATGGGTGTGTTCCTTATCTTATCCTAGTGTCTAAACTCTTCTCCATGGCTGGACCCCCAAATAATATTCCTTTACGTGCTAAGGGGTATCTAGAGAGTGGGATAGGTTTAATAACTACCCTAACCCTAACGCGTACCCTAACCCTAACCCCTACCCTAACCCTAACACTTACCCTAATCCTAACCCGTACCCTAAACCGAGGCCTAACCCTAACACTAACCCTAACCCTAACCCTAACCCATACCCTACGCCGTACCCGAAACCCTCCCCGAACCCGTACCCTAAGCCGTACCCTAAGCCTAACCCTAAGCCTAACCCTAACCCTAGGCTACCCTTGACTGCTTCTGCCTCCAATAGATTTCCTAAGCACTAGTGTTTTAAGGAACAGCTTAAAAAGAGAATCCTAATGTGATTTCTTTATAATGGGTGTGTTCCTTATCTTATCCTAGTGTCTAAACTCTTCTCCATGGCTGGACCCTCAAATAATATTCCTTTACGTGCTAAGGGGTATCTAGAGAGTGGGATAGGTTTAATAACTACCCTAACCCTAATGCGTACCCTAACCCTAACCCCTACCCTAACCCTAACACGTACCCTAATACTAACCTGTACCCTAAACCGAGCCCTAACCCTAACACTAACCCTAACCCTAACCCATACCGTACGCCGTACCCGCACCCCTCCCCGAACCCGTACCCTAAGCCGTACCCTAAGCCTAACCCTAAGCCTAACCCTAACCCTAGGCTACCCTTGACTGCTTCTGCCTCCAATAGATTTCCTAAGCACTAGTGTTTTAAGGAACAGCTTAAAAAGAGAATCCTAATGTGATTTCTTTATAATGGGTGTGTTCCTTATCTTATCCTAGTGTCTAAACTCTTCTCCATGGCTGGACCCCCAAATAATATTCCTTTACGTGCTAAGGGGTATCTAGAGAGTGGGATAGGTTTAATAACTACCCTAACCCTAACGCATACACTAACCCTAACCCCTACCCTAACCCTAACACGTACCCTAATCCTAACCCGTACCCTAAACCGAGCCCTAACCCTAACACTAACCCTAAACCTAACCCTAACCCATACCCTACGCCGTACCCGAACCCCTCCCCGAACCCATTCCCCAAGCCGTACCCTAAACCTAACCCTAAGCCTAACCCTAACCCTAGGCTACCCTTGACTGCTTCTGCCTCCAATAGATTTCCTAAGCACTAGTGTTTTAAGGAACAGCTTAAAAAGAGAATCCTAATGTGATTTCTTTATAATGGGTGTGTTCCTTATCTTATCCTAGTGTCTAAACTCTTCTCCATGGCTGGACCCTCAAATAATATTCCTTTACGTGCTAAGGGGTATCTAGAGAGTGGGATAGGTTTAATAACTACCCTAACCCTAATGCGTACCCTAACCCTAACCCCTACCCTAACCCTAACACGTACCCTAATACTAACCTGTACCCTAAACCGAGCCCTAACCCTAACACTAACCCTAACCCTAACCCATACCGTACGCCGTACCCGCACCCCTCCCCGAACCCGTACCCTAAGCCGTACCCTAAGCCTAACCCTAAGCCTAACCCTAACCCTAGGCTACCCTTGACTGCTTCTGCCTCCAATAGATTTCCTAAGCACTAGTGTTTTAAGGAACAGCTTAAAAAGAGAATCCTAATGTGATTTCTTTATAATGGGTGTGTTCCTTATCTTATCCTAGTGTCTAAACTCTTCTCCATGGCTGGACCCCCAAATAATATTCCTTTACGTGCTAAGGGGTATCTAGAGAGTGGGATAGGTTTAATAACTACCCTAACCCTAACGCATACCCTAACCCTAACCCCTACCCTAACCCTAACACGTACCCTAATCCTAACCCGTACCCTAAACCGAGCCCTAACCCTAACACTAACCCTAACCCTAACCCTAACCCATACCCTACGCCGTACCCGAACCCCTCCCCGAACCCATTCCCCAAGCCGTACCCTAAACCTAACCCTAAGCCTAACCCTAACCCTAGGCTACCCTTGACTGCTTCTGCCTCCAATAGATTTCCTAAGCACTAGTGTTTTAAGGAACAGCTTAAAAAGAGAATCCTAATGTGATTTCTTTATAATGGGTGTGTTCCTTATCTTATCCTAGTGTCTAAATTCTTCTCCATGGCTGGAACCCCAAATAATATTCCTTTACGTGCTAAGGGGTATCTAGAGAGTGGGATAGGTTTACTAACTACCCTAACTCTAACGCGTACCCTAACCCTAACCCCTACCCTAAACCTAACACGTACCCTAATCCTAACCGTACCCTAAACCGAGCCCTAACCCTAACACTAACCCTAACCCTAACCCTAACCCATACCCTACGCCGTACCCGAAACCCTCCCCGAACCCGTACCCTAAGCCGTACCCTAAGCCTAACCCTAAGCCTAACCCTAACCCTAGGCTACCCTTGACTGCTTCTGCCTCCAATAGATTTCCTAAGCACTACTGTTTTAAGGAACAGCTTAAAAAGAGAATCCTAATGTGATGTCTTTATAATGGGTGTGTTCCTTATCTTATCCTAGTGTCTAAACTCTTCTCCATGGCTGGACCCCCAAATAATATTCCTTTACGTGCTAAGGGGTATCTAAAGAGTGGGATAGGTTTAATAACTACCCTAACCCTAACGCGTACCCTAACCCTAACCCCTACCCTAACCCTAACACGTACCCTAATCCTAACCCGTACCCTAAACCGAGCCCTAACCCTAACACTAACCCTAACCCTAACCCTAACCCATACCCTACGCCGTACCCGAAACCCTCCCCGAACCCGTACCCTACGCCGTACCCTAAGCCTAACCCTAAGCCTAACCCTAACCCTAGGCTACCTTTGACTGCTTCTGCCTCCAATAGATTTCCTAAGCACTAGTGTTTTAAGGAACAGCTTAAAAAGAGAATCCTAATGTGATTTCTTTATAATGGGTGTGTTTCTTATCTTATCCTAGTGTCTAAACTCTTCTCCATGGCTGGACCCTCAAATAATATTCCTTTACGTGCTAAGGGGTATCTAGAGAGTGGGATAGGTTTAATAACTACCCTAACCCTAACGCGTACCCTAACCCTAACCCCTACCCTAACCCTAACACGTACCCTAATACTAACCTGTACCCTAAACCGAGCCCTAACCCTAACCCTAACCCTAACCCTAACCCATACCCTACGCCGTACCCGCACCCCTCCCCGAACCCGTACCCTAAGCCGTACCCTAAGCCTAACCCTAAGCCTAACCCTAACCCTAGGCTACCCTTGACTGCTTCTGCCTCCAATAGATTTCCTAAGCACTAGTGTTTTAAGGAACAGCTTAAAAAGAGAATCCTAATGTGATTTCTTTATAATGGGTGTGTTCCGTATCTTATCCTAGTGTCTAAACTCTTCTCCATGGCTGGACCCTCAAATAATATTCCTTTACGTGCTAAGGGGTATCTAGAGAGTGGGATAGGTTTAATAACTACCCTAACCCTAACGCGTACCCTAACCCTAACCCCTACCCTAACCCTAACACGTACCCTAATACTAACCTGTACCCTAAACCGAGCCCTAACCCTAACACTAACCCTAACCCTAACCCTAACCCATACCCTACGCCGTACCCGCACCCCTCCCCGAACCCGTACCCTAAGCCGTACCCTAAGCCTAACCCTAAGCCTAACCCTAACCCTAGGCTACCCTTGACTGCTTCTGCCTCCAATAGATTTCCTAAGCACTAGTGTTTTAAGGAACAGCTTAAAAAGGGAATCCTAATGTGATTTCTTTATAATGGGTGTGTTCCTTATCTTATCCTAGTGTCTAAACTCTTCTCCATGGCTGGACCCCCAAATAATATTCCTTTACGTGCTAAGGGGTATCTAGAGAGTGGGATAGGTTTAATAACTACCCTAACCCTAACGCATACCCTAACCCTAACCCCTACCCTAACCCTAACACGTACCCTAATCCTAACCCGTACCCTAAACCGAGCCCTAACCCTAACACTAACCCTAACCCTAACCCTAACCCATACCCTACGCCGTACCCGAACCCCTCCCCGAACCCATTCCCCAAGCCGTACCCTAAACCTAACCCTAAGCCTAACCCTAACCCTAGGCTACCCTTGACTGCTTCTGCCTCCAATAGATTTCCTAAGCACTAGTGTTTTAAGGAACAGCTTAAAAAGAGAATCCTAATGTGATTTCTTTATAATGGGTGTGTTCCTTATCTTATCCTAGTGTCTAAACTCTTCTCCATGGCTGCACCCCCAAATAATATTGCCTTACGTGCTAAGGGGTATCTAGAGAGTGGGATAGGTTTAATAACTACCCTAAACCTAATGCGTACTCTAACCCTAACCCCTACCCTAACACTAACACGTACCCTAATCCTAACCCGTACCCTAAACCGAGCCCTAACCCTAACACTAACACTAACCCTAACCCTAACCCATACCCTACGCCGTACCTGAACCCCTCCCCAAACCCGTACCCTAAGCCGTACCCTAAGCCTAACCCTAAGCCTAACACTTACCATAGGCAACCCTTGACTGCTTCTGCCTCCAATAGATTTCCTAAGCACTAGTGTTTTAAGCAACAGCTTAAAAAGAGAATCCTAATGTGATTTCTTTATAATGGGTGTGTTCCTTATCTTATCCTAGTGTCTAAATTCTTCTCCATGGCTGGAACCCCAAATAATATTCCTTTACGTGCTAAGGGGTATCTAGAGAGTGGGATAGGTTTACTAACTACCCTAACCCTAACGCGTACCCTAACCCTAACCCCTACCCTAAACCTAACACGTACCCTAATCCTAACCGTACCCTAAACCGAGCCCTAACCCTAACACTAACCCTAACCCTAACCCTAACCCATACCCTACGCCGTACCCGAAACCCTCCCCGAACCCGTACCCTAAGCCGTACCCTAAGCCTAACCCTAAGCCTAACCCTAACCCTAGGCTACCCTTGACTGCTTCTGCCTCCAATAGATTTCCTAAGCACTAGTGTTTTAAGGAACAGCTTAAAAAGAGAATCCTAATGTGATTTCTTTATAATGGGTGTGTTCCTTATCTTATCCTAGTGTCTAAACTCTTCTCCATGGCTGGACCCCCAAATAATATTCCTTTACGTGCTAAGGGGTATCTAGAGAGTGGGATAGGTTTAATAACTACCCTAACCCTAACGCGTACCCTAACCCTAACCCCTACCCTAACCCTAACACTTACCCTAATCCTAACCCGTACCCTAAACCGAGGCCTAACCCTAACACTAACCCTAACCCTAACCCTAACCCATACCCTACGCCGTACCCGAAACCCTCCCCGAACCCGTACCCTAAGCCGTACCCTAAGCCTAACCCTAAGCCTAACCCTAACCCTAGGCTACCCTTGACTGCTTCTGCCTCCAATAGATTTCCTAAGCACTAGTGTTTTAAGGAACAGCTTAAAAAGAGAATCCTAATGTGATTTCTTTATAATGGGTGTGTTCCTTATCTTATCCTAGTGTCTAAACTCTTCTCCATGGCTGGACCCTCAAATAATATTCCTTTACGTGCTAAGGGGTATCTAGAGAGTGGGATAGGTTTAATAACTACCCTAACCCTAATGCGTACCCTAACCCTAACCCCTACCCTAACCCTAACACGTACCCTAATACTAACCTGTACCCTAAACCGAGCCCTAACCCTAACACTAACCCTAACCCTAACCCATACCGTACGCCGTACCCGCACCCCTCCCCGAACCCGTACCCTAAGCCGTACCCTAAGCCTAACCCTAAGCCTAACCCTAACCCTAGGCTACCCTTGACTGCTTCTGCCTCCAATAGATTTCCTAAGCACTAGTGTTTTAAGGAACAGCTTAAAAAGAGAATCCTAATGTGATTTCTTTATAATGGGTGTGTTCCTTATCTTATCCTAGTGTCTAAACTCTTCTCCATGGCTGGACCCCCAAATAATATTCCTTTACGTGCTAAGGGGTATCTAGAGAGTGGGATAGGTTTAATAACTACCCTAACCCTAACGCATACACTAACCCTAACCCCTACCCTAACCCTAACACGTACCCTAATCCTAACCCGTACCCTAAACCGAGCCCTAACCCTAACACTAACCCTAAACCTAACCCTAACCCATACCCTACGCCGTACCCGAACCCCTCCCCGAACCCATTCCCCAAGCCGTACCCTAAACCTAACCCTAAGCCTAACCCTAACCCTAGGCTACCCTTGACTGCTTCTGCCTCCAATAGATTTCCTAAGCACTAGTGTTTTAAGGAACAGCTTAAAAAGAGAATCCTAATGTGATTTCTTTATAATGGGTGTGTTCCTTATCTTATCCTAGTGTCTAAATTCTTCTCCATGGCTGGAACCCCAAATAATATTCCTTTACGTGCTAAGGGGTATCTAGAGAGTGGGATAGGTTTACTAACTACCCTAACCCTAACGCGTACCCTAACCCTAACCCCTACCCTAAACCTAACACGTACCCTAATCCTAACCCGTACCCTAAACCGAGCCCTAACCCTAACACTAACCCTAACACTAACCCTAACCCATACCCTACGCCGTACCCGAAACCCTCCCCGAACTCGTACCCTAAGCCGTACCCTAAGCCTAACCCTAAGCCTAACCCTAACCCTAGGCTACCCTTGACTGCTTCTGCCTCCAATAGATTTCCTAAGCACTAGTGTTTTAAGGAACAGCTTAAAAAGAGAATCCTAATGTGATTTCTTTATAATGGGTGTATTCCTTATCTTATCCTAGTGTCTAAACTTTTCTCCATGGCTGGACCCTCAAATAATATTCCTTTACGTGCTAAGGGGTATCTAGAGATTGGGATAGGTTTAATAACTACCCTAACCCTAACGCGTACCCTAACCCTAACCCCTACCCTAACCCTAACACGTACCCTAATCCTAACCCGTACCCTAAACCGAGCCCTAACCCTAACACTAACCCTAACCCTAACCCTAACCCATACCCTACGCCGTACCCGCACCCCTCCCTGAACCCGTACCCTAAGCCGTACCCTAAGCCTAACCCTAAGCCTAACCCTAACCCTAGGCTACCCTTGACTGCTTCTGCCTCCAATAGATTTCCTAAGCACTAGTGTTTTAACGAACAGCTTAAAAAGAGAATCCTAAAGTGATTTCTTTATAATGGGTGTGTTCCTTATCTTATCCTAGTGTCTAAACTCTTCTCCATGGCTGGACCCCCAAATAATATTCCTTTACGTGCTAAGGGGTATCTAGAGAGTGGGATAGGTTTAATAACTACCCTAACCCTAACGCGTACCCTAACCCTAACCCCTACCCTAACCCTAACACGTACCCTAATCCTAACCCGTACCCTAAACCGAGCCCTAACCCTAACACTAACCCTAACCCTAACCCATACCCTATGCCGTACCCGAAACCCTCCCCGAACCCGTACCCTAAGCCTTACCCTAAGCCTCACCCTAAGCCTAACCTTATCCTAGGCTACCCTTGACTGCTTCTGCCTCCAATAGATTTCCTAAGCACTAGTGTTTTAAGGAACAGCTTAAAAAGAGAATCCTAATGTGATTTCTTTATAATGGGTGTGTTCCTTATCTTATCCTAGTGTCTAAACTCTTCTCCATGGCTGCACCCCCAAATAATATTGCCTTACGTGCTAAGGGGTATCTAGAGAGTGGGATAGGTTTAATAACTACCCTAAACCTAATGCGTACTCTAACCCTAACCCCTACCCTAACACTAACACGTACCCTAATCCTAACCCGTACCCTAAACCGAGCCCTAACCCTAACACTAACACTAACCCTAACCCTAACCCATACCCTATGCCGTACCTGAACCCCTCCCCAAACCCGTACCCTAAGCCGTACCCTAAGCCTAACCCTAAGCCTAACACTAACCCTAGGCTACCCTTGACTGCTTCTGCCTCCAATAGATTTCCTAAGCACTAGTGTTTTAAGCAACAGCTTAAAAAGAGAATCCTAATGTGATTTCTTTATAATGGGTGTGTTCCTTATCTTATCCTAGTGTCTAAATTCTTCTCCATGGCTGGAACCCCAAATAATATTCCTTTACGTGCTAAGGGGTATCTAGAGAGTGGGATAGGTTTACTAACTACCCTAACCCTAACGCGTACCCTAACCCTAACCCCTACCCTAACCCTAACACGTACCCTAATCCTAACCCGTACCCTAAACCGAGCCCTAACCCTAACAATAACCCTAACCCTAAACCTAACCCATACCCTACGCCGTACCCGAAACCCTCCCCGATCCCGTACCCTAAGCCGTACCCTAAGCCTAACCCTAAGCCTAACCCTAACCCTAGGTTACCCTTGACTGCTTCTGCCTCCAATAGATTTCCTAAGCACTAGTGTTTTAAGGAACAGCTTAAAAAGAGAATCCTAATGTGATTTCTTTATAATGGGTGTGTTCCTTATCTTATCCTAGTGTCTAAATTCTTCTCCATGGCTGGACCCTCAAATAATATTCCTTTACGTGCTAAGGGGTATCTAGAGAGTGGGATAGGTTTAATAACTACCCTAACCCTAACGCGTACCCTAACCCTAACCCCTACCCTAACCCTAACACGTACCCTAATCCTAACCCGTACCCTAAACCGAGCCCTAACCCTAACACTAACCCTAACCCTAACCCTAACCCATACCCTACGCCGTACCCGCACCCCTCCCTGAACCCGTACCCTAAGCCGTACCCTAAGCCTAACCCTAAGCCTAACCCTAACCCTAGGCTACCCTTGACTGCTTCTGCCTCCAATAGATTTCCTAAGCACTAGTGTTTTAACGAACAGCTTAAAAAGAGAATCCTAAAGTGATTTCTTTATAATGGGTGTGTTCCTTATCTTATCCTAGTGTCTAAACTCTTCTCCATGGCTGGACCCCCAAATAATATTCCTTTACGTGCTAAGGGGTATCTAGAGAGTGGGATAGGTTTAATAACTACCCTAACCCTAACGCGTACCCTAACCCTAACCCCTACCCTAACCCTAACACGTACCCTAATCCTAACCCGTACCCTAAACCGAGCCCTAACCCTAACACTAACCCTAACCCTAACCCATACCCTACGCCGTACCCGAAACCCTCCCCGAACCCGTACCCTAAGCCGTACCCTAAGCCTCACCCTAAGCCTAACCTTATCCTAGGCTACCCTTGACTGCTTCTGCCTCCAATAGATTTCCTAAGCACTAGTGTTTTAAGGAACAGCTTAAAAAGAGAATCCTAATGTGATTTCTTTATAATGGGTGTGTTCCTTATCTTATCCTAGTGTCTAAACTCTTCTCCATGGCTGGACCCCCAAATAATATTCCTTTACGTGCTAAGGGGTATCTAGAGAGTGGGATAGGTTTAATAACTACCCTAACCCTAACGCGTACCCTAACCCTAACCCCTACCCTAACCCTAACACGTACCCTAATCCTAACCCGTACCCTAAACCGAGCCCTAACCCTAACAATAACCCTAACCCTAACCCTAACCCATACCCTACGCCGTACCCGAAACCCTCCCCGAACCCGTACCCTAAGCCGTACCCTAAGCCTAACCCTAAGCCTAACCCTAACCCTAGGTTACCCTTGACTGCTTCTGCCTCCAATAGATTTCCTAAGCACTAGTGTTTTAAGGAACAGCTTAAAAAGAGAATCCTAATGTGATTTCTTTATAATGGGTGTGTTCCTTATCTTATCCTAGTGTCTAAACTCTTCTCCATGGCTGGACCCTCAAATAATATTCCTTTACGTGCTAAGGGGTATCTAGAGAGTGGGATAGGTTTAATAACTACCCTAACCCTAACGCGTACCCTAACCCTAACCCCTACCCTAACCCTAACACGTACCCTAATACTAACCTGTACCCTAAACCGAGCCCTAACCCTAACACTAACCCTAACCCTAACCCATACCCTACGCCGTACCCGCACCGCTCCCCGAACCCGTACCCTAAGCCGTACCCTAAGCCTAACCCTAAGCCTAACCCTAACCCTAGGCTACCCTTGACTGCTTCTGCCTCCAATAGATTTCCTAAGCACTAGTGTTTTAAGGAACAGCTTAAAAAGAGAATCCTAATGTGATTTCTTTATAATGGGTGTGTTCCTTATCTTATCCTAGTGTCTAAACTCTTCTCCATGGCTGGACCCCCAAATAATATTCCTTTACGTGCTAAGGGGTATCTAGAGAGTGGGATAGGTTTAATAACTACCCTAACCCTAACGCATACCCTAACCCTAAACCCTACCCTAACCCTAACACGTACCCTAATCCTAACCCGTACCCTAAACCGAGCCCTAACCCTAACACTAACCCTAACCCTAACCCTAACCCATACCCTACGCCGTACCCGAACCCCTCCCCGAACCCATTCCCCAAGCCGTACCCTAAACCTAACCCTAAGCCTAACCCTAACCCTAGGCTACCCTTGACTGCTTCTGCCTCCAATAGATTTCCTAAGCACTAGTGTTTTAAGGAACAGCTTAAAAAGAGAATCCTAATGTGATTTCTTTATAATGGGTGTGTTCCTTATCTTATCCTAGTGTCTAAACTCTTCTCCATGGCTGGACCCCCAAATAATATTCCTTTACGTGCTAAGGGGTATCTAAAGAGTGGGATAGGTTTAATAACTACCCTAACCCTAACGCGTACCCTAACCCTAACCCCTACCCTAACCCTAACACGTACCCTAATCCTAACCCGTACCCTAAACCGAGCCCTAACCCTAACACTAACCCTAACCCTAACCCTAACCCATACCCTACGCCGTACCCGAAACCCTCCCCGAACCCGTACCCTAAGCCGTACCCTAAGCCTAACCCTAAGCCTAACCCTAACCCTAGGCTACCTTTGACTGCTTCTGCCTCCAATAGATTTCCTAAGCACTAGTGTTTTAAGGAACAGCTTAAAAAGAGAATCCTAATGTGATTTCTTTATAATGGGTGTGTTCCTTATCTTATCCTAGTGTCTAAACTCTTCTCCATGGCTGGACCCCCAAATAATATTCCTTTACGTGCTAAGGGGGAGCTAGAGAGTGGGATAGGTTTACTAACTACCCTAGCCCTAACTCGTAACCTAACCCTAACCCCTACCCTAAACCTAACACGTTCCCTAATCCTAACCCGTACCCTAAACCGAGCCCTAACCCTAACACTAACCCTAACCCAAACCCTACGCCGTACACGAACACCTCCCCGAACCCATACCCCAAGCCGTACCCTAACCCTAACCCTAAGCCTAACCCTAACCCTAGGCTACCCTTGACTGCTTCTGCCTCCAATAGATTTCCTAAGCACTACTGTTTTAAGGAACAGCTTAAAAAGAGAATCCTAAAGTGATTTCTTTATAATGGGTGTGTTCCTTATCTTATCCTAGTGTCTAAACTCTTCTCCATGGCTGGACCCCCAAATAATATTCCTTTACGTGCTAAGGGGTATCTAGAGAGTGGGATAGGTTTAATAACTACCCTAACCCTAACGCGTACCCTAACCCTAACCCCTACCCTAACCCTAACACGTACCCTAATCCTAACCCGTACCCTAAACCGAGCCCTAACCCTAACACTAACCCTAACACTAACCCTAACCCATACCCTACGCCGTACCCGAAACCCTCCCCGAACTCGTACCCTAAGCCGTACCCTAAGCCTAACCCTAAGCCTAACCCTAACCCTAGGCTACCCTTGACTGCTTCTGCCTCCAATAGATTTCCTAAGCACTAGTGTTTTAAGGAACAGCTTAAAAAGAGAATCCTAATGTGATTTCTTTATAATGGGTGTATTCCTTATCTTATCCTAGTGTCTAAATTTTTCTCCATGGCTGGACCCTCAAATAATATTCCTTTACGTGCTAAGGGGTATCTAGAGATTGGGATAGGTTTAATAACTACCCTAACCCTAACGCGTACCCTAACCCTAACCCCTACCCTAACCCTAACACGTACCCTAATCCTAACCCGTACCCTAAACCGAGCCCTAACCCTAACACTAACCCTAACCCTAACCCTAACCCATACCCTACGCCGTACCCGCACCCCTCCCTGAACCCGTACCCTAAGCCGTACCCTAAGCCTAACCCTAAGCCTAACCCTAACCCTAGGCTACCCTTGACTGCTTCTGCCTCCAATAGATTTCCTAAGCACTAGTGTTTTAACGAACAGCTTAAAAAGAGAATCCTAAAGTGATTTCTTTATAATGGGTGTGTTCCTTATCTTATCCTAGTGTCTAAACTCTTCTCCATGGCTGGACCCCCAAATAATATTCCTTTACGTGCTAAGGGGTATCTAGAGAGTGGGATAGGTTTAATAACTACCCTAACCCTAACGCGTACCCTAACCCTAACCCCTACCCTAACCCTAACACGTACCCTAATCCTAACCCGTACCCTAAACCGAGCCCTAACCCTAACACTAACCCTAACCCTAACCCATACCCTACGCCGTACCCGAAACCCTCCCCGAACCCGTACCCTAAGCCGTACCCTAAGCCTCACCCTAAGCCTAACCTTATCCTAGGCTACCCTTGACTGCTTCTGCCTCCAATAGATTTCCTAAGCACTAGTGTTTTAAGGAACAGCTTAAAAAGAGAATCCTAATGTGATTTCTTTATAATGGGTGTGTTCCTTATCTTATCCTAGTGTCTAAACTCTTCTCCATGGCTGGACCCCCAAATAATATTCCTTTACGTGCTAAGGGGTATCTAGAGAGTGGGATAGGTTTAATAACTACCCTAACCCTAACGCGTACCCTAACCCTAACCCCTACCCTAACACTAACACGTACCCTAATCCTAACCCGTACCCTAAACCGAGCCCTAACCCTAACACTAACCCTAACCCTAACCCTAACCCATACCCTACGCCGTACCCGAAACCCTCCCCGAACCCGTACCCTAAGCCGTACCCTAAGCCTAACCCTAAGCCTAACCCTAACCCTAGGCTACCCTTGACTGCTTCTGCCTCCAATAGATTTCCTAAGCACTAGTGTTTTAAGGAACAGCTTAAAAAGAGAATCCTAATGTGATTTCTTTATAATGGGTGTGTTCCTTATCTTATCCTAGTGTCTAAACTCTTCTCCATGGCTGGACCCTCAAATAATATTCCTTTACGTGCTAAGGGGTATCTAGAGAGTGGGATAGGTTTAATAACTACCCTAACCCTAATGCGTACCCTAACCCTAACCCCTACCCTAACCCTAACACGTACCCTAATACTAACCTGTACCCTAAACCGAGCCCTAACCCTAACACTAACCCTAACCCTAACCCTAACCCATACCGTACGCCGTACCCGCACCCCTCCCCGAACCCGTACCCTAAGCCGTACCCTAAGCCTAACCCTAAGCCTAACCCTAACCCTAGGCTACCCTTGACTGCTTCTGCCTCCAATAGATTTCCTAAGCACTAGTGTTTTAAGGAACAGCTTAAAAAGAGAATCCTAATGTGATTTCTTTATAATGGGTGTGTTCCTTATCTTATCCTAGTGTCTAAACTCTTCTCCATGGCTGGACCCCCAAATAATATTCCTTTACGTGCTAAGGGGTATCTAGAGAGTGGGATAGGTTTAATAACTACCCTAACCCTAACGCATACCCTAACCCTAACCCCTACCCTAACCCTAACACGTACCCTAATCCTAACCCGTACCCTAAACCGAGCCCTAACCCTAACACTAACCCTAACCCTAACCCTAACCCATACCCTACGCCGTACCCGAACCCCTCCCCGAACCCATTCCCCAAGCCGTACCCTAAACCTAACCCTAAGCCTAACCCTAACCCTAGGCTACCCTTGACTGCTTCTGCCTCCAATAGATTTCCTAAGCACTAGTGTTTTAAGGAACAGCTTAAAAAGAGAATCCTAATGTGATTTCTTTATAATGGGTGTGTTCCTTATCTTATCCTAGTGTCTAAACTCTTCTCCATGGCTGGACCCTCAAATAATATTCCTTTACGTGCTAAGGGGTATCTAGAGAGTGGGATAGGTTTAATAACTACCCTAACCCTAATGCGTACCCTAACCCTAACCCCTACCCTAACCCTAACACGTACCCTAATACTAACCTGTACCCTAAACCGAGCCCTAACCCTAACACTAACCCTAACCCTAACCCATACCGTACGCCGTACCCGCACCCCTCCCCGAACCCGTACCCTAAGCCGTACTCTAAGCCTAACCCTAAGCCTAACCCTAACCCTAGGCTACCCTTGACTGCTTCTGCCTCCAATAGATTTCCTAAGCACTAGTGTTTTAAGGAACAGCTTAAAAAGAGAATCCTAATGTGATTTCTTTATAATGGGTGTGTTCCTTATCTTATCCTAGTGTCTAAACTCTTCTCCATGGCTGGACCCCCAAATAATATTCCTTTACGTGCTAAGGGGTATCTAGAGAGTGGGATAGGTTTAATAACTACCCTAACCCTAACGCATACCCTAACCCTAACCCCTACCCTAACCCTAACACGTACCCTAATCCTAACCCGTACCCTAAACCGAGCCCTAACCCTAACACTAACCCTAACCCTAACCCTAACCCATACCCTACGCCGTACCCGAACCCCTCCCCGAACCCATTCCCCAAGCCGTACCCTAAACCTAACCCTAAGCCTAACCCTAACCCTAGGCTACCCTTGACTGCTTCTGCCTCCAATAGATTTCCTAAGCACTAGTGTTTTAAGGAACAGCTTAAAAAGAGAATCCTAATGTGATTTCTTTATAATGGGTGTGTTCCTTATCTTATCCTAGTGTCTAAATTCTTCTCCATGGCTGGAACCCCAAATAATATTCCTTTACGTGCTAAGGGGTATCTAGAGAGTGGGATAGGTTTACTAACTACCCTAACTCTAACGCGTACCCTAACCCTAACCCCTACCCTAAACCTAACACGTACCCTAATCCTAACCGTACCCTAAACCGAGCCCTAACCCTAACACTAACCCTAACCCTAACCCTAACCCATACCCTACGCCGTACCCGAAACCCTCCCCGAACCCGTACCCTAAGCCGTACCCTAAGCCTAACCCTAAGCCTAACCCTAACCCTAGGCTACCCTTGACTGCTTCTGCCTCCAATAGATTTCCTAAGCACTACTGTTTTAAGGAACAGCTTAAAAAGAGAATCCTAATGTGATGTCTTTATAATGGGTGTGTTCCTTATCTTATCCTAGTGTCTAAACTCTTCTCCATGGCTGGACCCCCAAATAATATTCCTTTACGTGCTAAGGGGTATCTAAAGAGTGGGATAGGTTTAATAACTACCCTAACCCTAACGCGTACCCTAACCCTAACCCCTACCCTAACCCTAACACGTACCCTAATCCTAACCCGTACCCTAAACCGAGCCCTAACCCTAACACTAACCCTAACCCTAACCCTAACCCATACCCTACGCCGTACCCGAAACCCTCCCCGAACCCGTACCCTACGCCGTACCCTAAGCCTAACCCTAAGCCTAACCCTAACCCTAGGCTACCTTTGACTGCTTCTGCCTCCAATAGATTTCCTAAGCACTAGTGTTTTAAGGAACAGCTTAAAAAGAGAATCCTAATGTGATTTCTTTATAATGGGTGTGTTTCTTATCTTATCCTAGTGTCTAAACTCTTCTCCATGGCTGGACCCTCAAATAATATTCCTTTACGTGCTAAGGGGTATCTAGAGAGTGGGATAGGTTTAATAACTACCCTAACCCTAACGCGTACCCTAACCCTAACCCCTACCCTAACCCTAACACGTACCCTAATACTAACCTGTACCCTAAACCGAGCCCTAACCCTAACACTAACCCTAACCCTAACCCTAACCCATACCCTACGCCGTACCCGCACCCCTCCCCGAACCCGTACCCTAAGCCGTACCCTAAGCCTAACCCTAAGCCTAACCCTAACCCTAGGCTACCCTTGACTGCTTCTGCCTCCAATAGATTTCCTAAGCACTAGTGTTTTAAGGAACAGCTTAAAAAGGGAATCCTAATGTGATTTCTTTATAATGGGTGTGTTCCTTATCTTATCCTAGTGTCTAAACTCTTCTCCATGGCTGGACCCCCAAATAATATTCCTTTACGTGCTAAGGGGTATCTAGAGAGTGGGATAGGTTTAATAACTACCCTAACCCTAACGCATACCCTAACCCTAACCCCTACCCTAACCCTAACACGTACCCTAATCCTAACCCGTACCCTAAACCGAGCCCTAACCCTAACACTAACCCTAACCCTAACCCTAACCCATACCCTACGCCGTACCCGAACCCCTCCCCGAACCCATTCCCCAAGCCGTACCCTAAACCTAACCCTAAGCCTAACCCTAACCCTAGGCTACCCTTGACTGCTTCTGCCTCCAATAGATTTCCTAAGCACTAGTGTTTTAAGGAACAGCTTAAAAAGAGAATCCTAATGTGATTTCTTTATAATGGGTGTGTTCCTTATCTTATCCTAGTGTCTAAACTCTTCTCCATGGCTGCACCCCCAAATAATATTGCCTTACGTGCTAAGGGGTATCTAGAGAGTGGGATAGGTTTAATAACTACCCTAAACCTAATGCGTACTCTAACCCTAACCCCTACCCTAACACTAACACGTACCCTAATCCTAACCCGTACCCTAAACCGAGCCCTAACCCTAACACTAACACTAACCCTAACCCTAACCCATACCCTACGCCGTACCTGAACCCCTCCCCAAACCCGTACCCTAAGCCGTACCCTAAGCCTAACCCTAAGCCTAACACTTACCATAGGCAACCCTTGACTGCTTCTGCCTCCAATAGATTTCCTAAGCACTAGTGTTTTAAGCAACAGCTTAAAAAGAGAATCCTAATGTGATTTCTTTATAATGGGTGTGTTCCTTATCTTATCCTAGTGTCTAAATTCTTCTCCATGGCTGGAACCCCAAATAATATTCCTTTACGTGCTAAGGGGTATCTAGAGAGTGGGATAGGTTTACTAACTACCCTAACCCTAACGCGTACCCTAACCCTAACCCCTACCCTAAACCTAACACGTACCCTAATCCTAACCGTACCCTAAACCGAGCCCTAACCCTAACACTAACCCTAACCCTAACCCTAACCCATACCCTACGCCGTACCCGAAACCCTCCCCGAACCCGTACCCTAAGCCGTACCCTAAGCCTAACCCTAAGCCTAACCCTAACCCTAGGCTACCCTTGACTGCTTCTGCCTCCAATAGATTTCCTAAGCACTAGTGTTTTAAGGAACAGCTTAAAAAGAGAATCCTAATGTGATTTCTTTATAATGGGTGTGTTCCTTATCTTATCCTAGTGTCTAAACTCTTCTCCATGGCTGGACCCCCAAATAATATTCCTTTACGTGCTAAGGGGTATCTAGAGAGTGGGATAGGTTTAATAACTACCCTAACCCTAACGCGTACCCTAACCCTAACCCCTACCCTAACCCTAACACTTACCCTAATCCTAACCCGTACCCTAAACCGAGGCCTAACCCTAACACTAACCCTAACCCTAACCCTAACCCATACCCTACGCCGTACCCGAAACCCTCCCCGAACCCGTACCCTAAGCCGTACCCTAAGCCTAACCCTAAGCCTAACCCTAACCCTAGGCTACCCTTGACTGCTTCTGCCTCCAATAGATTTCCTAAGCACTAGTGTTTTAAGGAACAGCTTAAAAAGAGAATCCTAATGTGATTTCTTTATAATGGGTGTGTTCCTTATCTTATCCTAGTGTCTAAACTCTTCTCCATGGCTGGACCCTCAAATAATATTCCTTTACGTGCTAAGGGGTATCTAGAGAGTGGGATAGGTTTAATAACTACCCTAACCCTAATGCGTACCCTAACCCTAACCCCTACCCTAACCCTAACACGTACCCTAATACTAACCTGTACCCTAAACCGAGCCCTAACCCTAACACTAACCCTAACCCTAACCCATACCGTACGCCGTACCCGCACCCCTCCCCGAACCCGTACCCTAAGCCGTACCCTAAGCCTAACCCTAAGCCTAACCCTAACCCTAGGCTACCCTTGACTGCTTCTGCCTCCAATAGATTTCCTAAGCACTAGTGTTTTAAGGAACAGCTTAAAAAGAGAATCCTAATGTGATTTCTTTATAATGGGTGTGTTCCTTATCTTATCCTAGTGTCTAAACTCTTCTCCATGGCTGGACCCCCAAATAATATTCCTTTACGTGCTAAGGGGTATCTAGAGAGTGGGATAGGTTTAATAACTACCCTAACCCTAACGCATACACTAACCCTAACCCCTACCCTAACCCTAACACGTACCCTAATCCTAACCCGTACCCTAAACCGAGCCCTAACCCTAACACTAACCCTAAACCTAACCCTAACCCATACCCTACGCCGTACCCGAACCCCTCCCCGAACCCATTCCCCAAGCCGTACCCTAAACCTAACCCTAAGCCTAACCCTAACCCTAGGCTACCCTTGACTGCTTCTGCCTCCAATAGATTTCCTAAGCACTAGTGTTTTAAGGAACAGCTTAAAAAGAGAATCCTAATGTGATTTCTTTATAATGGGTGTGTTCCTTATCTTATCCTAGTGTCTAAACTCTTCTCCATGGCTGGACCCTCAAATAATATTCCTTTACGTGCTAAGGGGTATCTAGAGAGTGGGATAGGTTTAATAACTACCCTAACCCTAATGCGTACCCTAACCCTAACCCCTACCCTAACCCTAACACGTACCCTAATACTAACCTGTACCCTAAACCGAGCCCTAACCCTAACACTAACCCTAACCCTAACCCATACCGTACGCCGTACCCGCACCCCTCCCCGAACCCGTACCCTAAGCCGTACCCTAAGCCTAACCCTAAGCCTAACCCTAACCCTAGGCTACCCTTGACTGCTTCTGCCTCCAATAGATTTCCTAAGCACTAGTGTTTTAAGGAACAGCTTAAAAAGAGAATCCTAATGTGATTTCTTTATAATGGGTGTGTTCCTTATCTTATCCTAGTGTCTAAACTCTTCTCCATGGCTGGACCCCCAAATAATATTCCTTTACGTGCTAAGGGGTATCTAGAGAGTGGGATAGGTTTAATAACTACCCTAACCCTAACGCATACCCTAACCCTAACCCCTACCCTAACCCTAACACGTACCCTAATCCTAACCCGTACCCTAAACCGAGCCCTAACCCTAACACTAACCCTAACCCTAACCCTAACCCATACCCTACGCCGTACCCGAACCCCTCCCCGAACCCATTCCCCAAGCCGTACCCTAAACCTAACCCTAAGCCTAACCCTAACCCTAGGCTACCCTTGACTGCTTCTGCCTCCAATAGATTTCCTAAGCACTAGTGTTTTAAGGAACAGCTTAAAAAGAGAATCCTAATGTGATTTCTTTATAATGGGTGTGTTCCTTATCTTATCCTAGTGTCTAAATTCTTCTCCATGGCTGGAACCCCAAATAATATTCCTTTACGTGCTAAGGGGTATCTAGAGAGTGGGATAGGTTTACTAACTACCCTAACTCTAACGCGTACCCTAACCCTAACCCCTACCCTAAACCTAACACGTACCCTAATCCTAACCGTACCCTAAACCGAGCCCTAACCCTAACACTAACCCTAACCCTAACCCTAACCCATACCCTACGCCGTACCCGAAACCCTCCCCGAACCCGTACCCTAAGCCGTACCCTAAGCCTAACCCTAAGCCTAACCCTAACCCTAGGCTACCCTTGACTGCTTCTGCCTCCAATAGATTTCCTAAGCACTACTGTTTTAAGGAACAGCTTAAAAAGAGAATCCTAATGTGATGTCTTTATAATGGGTGTGTTCCTTATCTTATCCTAGTGTCTAAACTCTTCTCCATGGCTGGACCCCCAAATAATATTCCTTTACGTGCTAAGGGGTATCTAAAGAGTGGGATAGGTTTAATAACTACCCTAACCCTAACGCGTACCCTAACCCTAACCCCTACCCTAACCCTAACACGTACCCTAATCCTAACCCGTACCCTAAACCGAGCCCTAACCCTAACACTAACCCTAACCCTAACCCTAACCCATACCCTACGCCGTACCCGAAACCCTCCCCGAACCCGTACCCTACGCCGTACCCTAAGCCTAACCCTAAGCCTAACCCTAACCCTAGGCTACCTTTGACTGCTTCTGCCTCCAATAGATTTCCTAAGCACTAGTGTTTTAAGGAACAGCTTAAAAAGAGAATCCTAATGTGATTTCTTTATAATGGGTGTGTTTCTTATCTTATCCTAGTGTCTAAACTCTTCTCCATGGCTGGACCCTCAAATAATATTCCTTTACGTGCTAAGGGGTATCTAGAGAGTGGGATAGGTTTAATAACTACCCTAACCCTAACGCGTACCCTAACCCTAACCCCTACCCTAACCCTAACACGTACCCTAATACTAACCTGTACCCTAAACCGAGCCCTAACCCTAACCCTAACCCTAACCCTAACCCATACCCTACGCCGTACCCGCACCCCTCCCCGAACCCGTACCCTAAGCCGTACCCTAAGCCTAACCCTAAGCCTAACCCTAACCCTAGGCTACCCTTGACTGCTTCTGCCTCCAATAGATTTCCTAAGCACTAGTGTTTTAAGGAACAGCTTAAAAAGAGAATCCTAATGTGATTTCTTTATAATGGGTGTGTTCCGTATCTTATCCTAGTGTCTAAACTCTTCTCCATGGCTGGACCCTCAAATAATATTCCTTTACGTGCTAAGGGGTATCTAGAGAGTGGGATAGGTTTAATAACTACCCTAACCCTAACGCGTACCCTAACCCTAACCCCTACCCTAACCCTAACACGTACCCTAATACTAACCTGTACCCTAAACCGAGCCCTAACCCTAACACTAACCCTAACCCTAACCCTAACCCATACCCTACGCCGTACCCGCACCCCTCCCCGAACCCGTACCCTAAGCCGTACCCTAAGCCTAACCCTAAGCCTAACCCTAACCCTAGGCTACCCTTGACTGCTTCTGCCTCCAATAGATTTCCTAAGCACTAGTGTTTTAAGGAACAGCTTAAAAAGGGAATCCTAATGTGATTTCTTTATAATGGGTGTGTTCCTTATCTTATCCTAGTGTCTAAACTCTTCTCCATGGCTGGACCCCCAAATAATATTCCTTTACGTGCTAAGGGGTATCTAGAGAGTGGGATAGGTTTAATAACTACCCTAACCCTAACGCATACCCTAACCCTAACCCCTACCCTAACCCTAACACGTACCCTAATCCTAACCCGTACCCTAAACCGAGCCCTAACCCTAACACTAACCCTAACCCTAACCCTAACCCATACCCTACGCCGTACCCGAACCCCTCCCCGAACCCATTCCCCAAGCCGTACCCTAAACCTAACCCTAAGCCTAACCCTAACCCTAGGCTACCCTTGACTGCTTCTGCCTCCAATAGATTTCCTAAGCACTAGTGTTTTAAGGAACAGCTTAAAAAGAGAATCCTAATGTGATTTCTTTATAATGGGTGTGTTCCTTATCTTATCCTAGTGTCTAAACTCTTCTCCATGGCTGCACCCCCAAATAATATTGCCTTACGTGCTAAGGGGTATCTAGAGAGTGGGATAGGTTTAATAACTACCCTAAACCTAATGCGTACTCTAACCCTAACCCCTACCCTAACACTAACACGTACCCTAATCCTAACCCGTACCCTAAACCGAGCCCTAACCCTAACACTAACACTAACCCTAACCCTAACCCATACCCTACGCCGTACCTGAACCCCTCCCCAAACCCGTACCCTAAGCCGTACCCTAAGCCTAACCCTAAGCCTAACACTTACCATAGGCAACCCTTGACTGCTTCTGCCTCCAATAGATTTCCTAAGCACTAGTGTTTTAAGCAACAGCTTAAAAAGAGAATCCTAATGTGATTTCTTTATAATGGGTGTGTTCCTTATCTTATCCTAGTGTCTAAATTCTTCTCCATGGCTGGAACCCCAAATAATATTCCTTTACGTGCTAAGGGGTATCTAGAGAGTGGGATAGGTTTACTAACTACCCTAACCCTAACGCGTACCCTAACCCTAACCCCTACCCTAAACCTAACACGTACCCTAATCCTAACCGTACCCTAAACCGAGCCCTAACCCTAACACTAACCCTAACCCTAACCCTAACCCATACCCTACGCCGTACCCGAAACCCTCCCCGAACCCGTACCCTAAGCCGTACCCTAAGCCTAACCCTAAGCCTAACCCTAACCCTAGGCTACCCTTGACTGCTTCTGCCTCCAATAGATTTCCTAAGCACTAGTGTTTTAAGGAACAGCTTAAAAAGAGAATCCTAATGTGATTTCTTTATAATGGGTGTGTTCCTTATCTTATCCTAGTGTCTAAACTCTTCTCCATGGCTGGACCCCCAAATAATATTCCTTTACGTGCTAAGGGGTATCTAGAGAGTGGGATAGGTTTAATAACTACCCTAACCCTAACGCGTACCCTAACCCTAACCCCTACCCTAACCCTAACACTTACCCTAATCCTAACCCGTACCCTAAACCGAGGCCTAACCCTAACACTAACCCTAACCCTAACCCTAACCCATACCCTACGCCGTACCCGAAACCCTCCCCGAACCCGTACCCTAAGCCGTACCCTAAGCCTAACCCTAAGCCTAACCCTAACCCTAGGCTACCCTTGACTGCTTCTGCCTCCAATAGATTTCCTAAGCACTAGTGTTTTAAGGAACAGCTTAAAAAGAGAATCCTAATGTGATTTCTTTATAATGGGTGTGTTCCTTATCTTATCCTAGTGTCTAAACTCTTCTCCATGGCTGGACCCTCAAATAATATTCCTTTACGTGCTAAGGGGTATCTAGAGAGTGGGATAGGTTTAATAACTACCCTAACCCTAATGCGTACCCTAACCCTAACCCCTACCCTAACCCTAACACGTACCCTAATACTAACCTGTACCCTAAACCGAGCCCTAACCCTAACACTAACCCTAACCCTAACCCATACCGTACGCCGTACCCGCACCCCTCCCCGAACCCGTACCCTAAGCCGTACCCTAAGCCTAACCCTAAGCCTAACCCTAACCCTAGGCTACCCTTGACTGCTTCTGCCTCCAATAGATTTCCTAAGCACTAGTGTTTTAAGGAACAGCTTAAAAAGAGAATCCTAATGTGATTTCTTTATAATGGGTGTGTTCCTTATCTTATCCTAGTGTCTAAACTCTTCTCCATGGCTGGACCCCCAAATAATATTCCTTTACGTGCTAAGGGGTATCTAGAGAGTGGGATAGGTTTAATAACTACCCTAACCCTAACGCATACACTAACCCTAACCCCTACCCTAACCCTAACACGTACCCTAATCCTAACCCGTACCCTAAACCGAGCCCTAACCCTAACACTAACCCTAAACCTAACCCTAACCCATACCCTACGCCGTACCCGAACCCCTCCCCGAACCCATTCCCCAAGCCGTACCCTAAACCTAACCCTAAGCCTAACCCTAACCCTAGGCTACCCTTGACTGCTTCTGCCTCCAATAGATTTCCTAAGCACTAGTGTTTTAAGGAACAGCTTAAAAAGAGAATCCTAATGTGATTTCTTTATAATGGGTGTGTTCCTTATCTTATCCTAGTGTCTAAATTCTTCTCCATGGCTGGAACCCCAAATAATATTCCTTTACGTGCTAAGGGGTATCTAGAGAGTGGGATAGGTTTACTAACTACCCTAACCCTAACGCGTACCCTAACCCTAACCCCTACCCTAAACCTAACACGTACCCTAATCCTAACCCGTACCCTAAACCGAGCCCTAACCCTAACACTAACCCTAACACTAACCCTAACCCATACCCTACGCCGTACCCGAAACCCTCCCCGAACTCGTACCCTAAGCCGTACCCTAAGCCTAACCCTAAGCCTAACCCTAACCCTAGGCTACCCTTGACTGCTTCTGCCTCCAATAGATTTCCTAAGCACTAGTGTTTTAAGGAACAGCTTAAAAAGAGAATCCTAATGTGATTTCTTTATAATGGGTGTATTCCTTATCTTATCCTAGTGTCTAAACTTTTCTCCATGGCTGGACCCTCAAATAATATTCCTTTACGTGCTAAGGGGTATCTAGAGATTGGGATAGGTTTAATAACTACCCTAACCCTAACGCGTACCCTAACCCTAACCCCTACCCTAACCCTAACACGTACCCTAATCCTAACCCGTACCCTAAACCGAGCCCTAACCCTAACACTAACCCTAACCCTAACCCTAACCCATACCCTACGCCGTACCCGCACCCCTCCCTGAACCCGTACCCTAAGCCGTACCCTAAGCCTAACCCTAAGCCTAACCCTAACCCTAGGCTACCCTTGACTGCTTCTGCCTCCAATAGATTTCCTAAGCACTAGTGTTTTAACGAACAGCTTAAAAAGAGAATCCTAAAGTGATTTCTTTATAATGGGTGTGTTCCTTATCTTATCCTAGTGTCTAAACTCTTCTCCATGGCTGGACCCCCAAATAATATTCCTTTACGTGCTAAGGGGTATCTAGAGAGTGGGATAGGTTTAATAACTACCCTAACCCTAACGCGTACCCTAACCCTAACCCCTACCCTAACCCTAACACGTACCCTAATCCTAACCCGTACCCTAAACCGAGCCCTAACCCTAACACTAACCCTAACCCTAACCCATACCCTATGCCGTACCCGAAACCCTCCCCGAACCCGTACCCTAAGCCTTACCCTAAGCCTCACCCTAAGCCTAACCTTATCCTAGGCTACCCTTGACTGCTTCTGCCTCCAATAGATTTCCTAAGCACTAGTGTTTTAAGGAACAGCTTAAAAAGAGAATCCTAATGTGATTTCTTTATAATGGGTGTGTTCCTTATCTTATCCTAGTGTCTAAACTCTTCTCCATGGCTGCACCCCCAAATAATATTGCCTTACGTGCTAAGGGGTATCTAGAGAGTGGGATAGGTTTAATAACTACCCTAAACCTAATGCGTACTCTAACCCTAACCCCTACCCTAACACTAACACGTACCCTAATCCTAACCCGTACCCTAAACCGAGCCCTAACCCTAACACTAACACTAACCCTAACCCTAACCCATACCCTATGCCGTACCTGAACCCCTCCCCAAACCCGTACCCTAAGCCGTACCCTAAGCCTAACCCTAAGCCTAACACTAACCCTAGGCTACCCTTGACTGCTTCTGCCTCCAATAGATTTCCTAAGCACTAGTGTTTTAAGCAACAGCTTAAAAAGAGAATCCTAATGTGATTTCTTTATAATGGGTGTGTTCCTTATCTTATCCTAGTGTCTAAATTCTTCTCCATGGCTGGAACCCCAAATAATATTCCTTTACGTGCTAAGGGGTATCTAGAGAGTGGGATAGGTTTACTAACTACCCTAACCCTAACGCGTACCCTAACCCTAACCCCTACCCTAACCCTAACACGTACCCTAATCCTAACCCGTACCCTAAACCGAGCCCTAACCCTAACAATAACCCTAACCCTAAACCTAACCCATACCCTACGCCGTACCCGAAACCCTCCCCGATCCCGTACCCTAAGCCGTACCCTAAGCCTAACCCTAAGCCTAACCCTAACCCTAGGTTACCCTTGACTGCTTCTGCCTCCAATAGATTTCCTAAGCACTAGTGTTTTAAGGAACAGCTTAAAAAGAGAATCCTAATGTGATTTCTTTATAATGGGTGTGTTCCTTATCTTATCCTAGTGTCTAAATTCTTCTCCATGGCTGGACCCTCAAATAATATTCCTTTACGTGCTAAGGGGTATCTAGAGATTGGGATAGGTTTAATAACTACCCTAACCCTAACGCGTACCCTAACCCTAACCCCTACCCTAACCCTAACACGTACCCTAATCCTAACCCGTACCCTAAACCGAGCCCTAACCCTAACACTAACCCTAACCCTAACCCTAACCCATACCCTACGCCGTACCCGCACCCCTCCCTGAACCCGTACCCTAAGCCGTACCCTAAGCCTAACCCTAAGCCTAACCCTAACCCTAGGCTACCCTTGACTGCTTCTGCCTCCAATAGATTTCCTAAGCACTAGTGTTTTAACGAACAGCTTAAAAAGAGAATCCTAAAGTGATTTCTTTATAATGGGTGTGTTCCTTATCTTATCCTAGTGTCTAAACTCTTCTCCATGGCTGGACCCCCAAATAATATTCCTTTACGTGCTAAGGGGTATCTAGAGAGTGGGATAGGTTTAATAACTACCCTAACCCTAACGCGTACCCTAACCCTAACCCCTACCCTAACCCTAACACGTACCCTAATCCTAACCCGTACCCTAAACCGAGCCCTAACCCTAACACTAACCCTAACCCTAACCCATACCCTACGCCGTACCCGAAACCCTCCCCGAACCCGTACCCTAAGCCGTACCCTAAGCCTCACCCTAAGCCTAACCTTATCCTAGGCTACCCTTGACTGCTTCTGCCTCCAATAGATTTCCTAAGCACTAGTGTTTTAAGGAACAGCTTAAAAAGAGAATCCTAATGTGATTTCTTTATAATGGGTGTGTTCCTTATCTTATCCTAGTGTCTAAACTCTTCTCCATGGCTGGACCCCCAAATAATATTCCTTTACGTGCTAAGGGGTATCTAGAGAGTGGGATAGGTTTAATAACTACCCTAACCCTAACGCGTACCCTAACCCTAACCCCTACCCTAACCCTAACACGTACCCTAATCCTAACCCGTACCCTAAACCGAGCCCTAACCCTAACAATAACCCTAACCCTAACCCTAACCCATACCCTACGCCGTACCCGAAACCCTCCCCGAACCCGTACCCTAAGCCGTACCCTAAGCCTAACCCTAAGCCTAACCCTAACCCTAGGTTACCCTTGACTGCTTCTGCCTCCAATAGATTTCCTAAGCACTAGTGTTTTAAGGAACAGCTTAAAAAGAGAATCCTAATGTGATTTCTTTATAATGGGTGTGTTCCTTATCTTATCCTAGTGTCTAAACTCTTCTCCATGGCTGGACCCTCAAATAATATTCCTTTACGTGCTAAGGGGTATCTAGAGAGTGGGATAGGTTTAATAACTACCCTAACCCTAACGCGTACCCTAACCCTAACCCCTACCCTAACCCTAACACGTACCCTAATACTAACCTGTACCCTAAACCGAGCCCTAACCCTAACACTAACCCTAACCCTAACCCATACCCTACGCCGTACCCGCACCGCTCCCCGAACCCGTACCCTAAGCCGTACCCTAAGCCTAACCCTAAGCCTAACCCTAACCCTAGGCTACCCTTGACTGCTTCTGCCTCCAATAGATTTCCTAAGCACTAGTGTTTTAAGGAACAGCTTAAAAAGAGAATCCTAATGTGATTTCTTTATAATGGGTGTGTTCCTTATCTTATCCTAGTGTCTAAACTCTTCTCCATGGCTGGACCCCCAAATAATATTCCTTTACGTGCTAAGGGGTATCTAGAGAGTGGGATAGGTTTAATAACTACCCTAACCCTAACGCATACCCTAACCCTAAACCCTACCCTAACCCTAACACGTACCCTAATCCTAACCCGTACCCTAAACCGAGCCCTAACCCTAACACTAACCCTAACCCTAACCCTAACCCATACCCTACGCCGTACCCGAACCCCTCCCCGAACCCATTCCCCAAGCCGTACCCTAAACCTAACCCTAAGCCTAACCCTAACCCTAGGCTACCCTTGACTGCTTCTGCCTCCAATAGATTTCCTAAGCACTAGTGTTTTAAGGAACAGCTTAAAAAGAGAATCCTAATGTGATTTCTTTATAATGGGTGTGTTCCTTATCTTATCCTAGTGTCTAAACTCTTCTCCATGGCTGGACCCCCAAATAATATTCCTTTACGTGCTAAGGGGTATCTAAAGAGTGGGATAGGTTTAATAACTACCCTAACCCTAACGCGTACCCTAACCCTAACCCCTACCCTAACCCTAACACGTACCCTAATCCTAACCCGTACCCTAAACCGAGCCCTAACCCTAACACTAACCCTAACCCTAACCCTAACCCATACCCTACGCCGTACCCGAAACCCTCCCCGAACCCGTACCCTAAGCCGTACCCTAAGCCTAACCCTAAGCCTAACCCTAACCCTAGGCTACCTTTGACTGCTTCTGCCTCCAATAGATTTCCTAAGCACTAGTGTTTTAAGGAACAGCTTAAAAAGAGAATCCTAATGTGATTTCTTTATAATGGGTGTGTTCCTTATCTTATCCTAGTGTCTAAACTCTTCTCCATGGCTGGACCCCCAAATAATATTCCTTTACGTGCTAAGGGGGAGCTAGAGAGTGGGATAGGTTTACTAACTACCCTAGCCCTAACTCGTAACCTAACCCTAACCCCTACCCTAAACCTAACACGTTCCCTAATCCTAACCCGTACCCTAAACCGAGCCCTAACCCTAACACTAACCCTAACCCAAACCCTACGCCGTACACGAACACCTCCCCGAACCCATACCCCAAGCCGTACCCTAACCCTAACCCTAAGCCTAACCCTAACCCTAGGCTACCCTTGACTGCTTCTGCCTCCAATAGATTTCCTAAGCACTACTGTTTTAAGGAACAGCTTAAAAAGAGAATCCTAAAGTGATTTCTTTATAATGGGTGTGTTCCTTATCTTATCCTAGTGTCTAAACTCTTCTCCATGGCTGGACCCCCAAATAATATTCCTTTACGTGCTAAGGGGTATCTAGAGAGTGGGATAGGTTTAATAACTACCCTAACCCTAACGCGTACCCTAACCCTAACCCCTACCCTAACCCTAACACGTACCCTAATCCTAACCCGTACCCTAAACCGAGCCCTAACCCTAACACTAACCCTAACACTAACCCTAACCCATACCCTACGCCGTACCCGAAACCCTCCCCGAACTCGTACCCTAAGCCGTACCCTAAGCCTAACCCTAAGCCTAACCCTAACCCTAGGCTACCCTTGACTGCTTCTGCCTCCAATAGATTTCCTAAGCACTAGTGTTTTAAGGAACAGCTTAAAAAGAGAATCCTAATGTGATTTCTTTATAATGGGTGTATTCCTTATCTTATCCTAGTGTCTAAATTTTTCTCCATGGCTGGACCCTCAAATAATATTCCTTTACGTGCTAAGGGGTATCTAGAGATTGGGATAGGTTTAATAACTACCCTAACCCTAACGCGTACCCTAACCCTAACCCCTACCCTAACCCTAACACGTACCCTAATCCTAACCCGTACCCTAAACCGAGCCCTAACCCTAACACTAACCCTAACCCTAACCCTAACCCATACCCTACGCCGTACCCGCACCCCTCCCTGAACCCGTACCCTAAGCCGTACCCTAAGCCTAACCCTAAGCCTAACCCTAACCCTAGGCTACCCTTGACTGCTTCTGCCTCCAATAGATTTCCTAAGCACTAGTGTTTTAACGAACAGCTTAAAAAGAGAATCCTAAAGTGATTTCTTTATAATGGGTGTGTTCCTTATCTTATCCTAGTGTCTAAACTCTTCTCCATGGCTGGACCCCCAAATAATATTCCTTTACGTGCTAAGGGGTATCTAGAGAGTGGGATAGGTTTAATAACTACCCTAACCCTAACGCGTACCCTAACCCTAACCCCTACCCTAACCCTAACACGTACCCTAATCCTAACCCGTACCCTAAACCGAGCCCTAACCCTAACACTAACCCTAACCCTAACCCATACCCTACGCCGTACCCGAAACCCTCCCCGAACCCGTACCCTAAGCCGTACCCTAAGCCTCACCCTAAGCCTAACCTTATCCTAGGCTACCCTTGACTGCTTCTGCCTCCAATAGATTTCCTAAGCACTAGTGTTTTAAGGAACAGCTTAAAAAGAGAATCCTAATGTGATTTCTTTATAATGGGTGTGTTCCTTATCTTATCCTAGTGTCTAAACTCTTCTCCATGGCTGCACCCCCAAATAATATTGCCTTACGTGCTAAGGGGTATCTAGAGAGTGGGATAGGTTTAATAACTACCCTAAACCTAATGCGTACTCTAACCCTAACCCCTACCCTAACACTAACACGTACCCTAATCCTAACCCGTACCCTAAACCGAGCCCTAACCCTAACACTAACACTAACCCTAACCCTAACCCATACCCTATGCCGTACCTGAACCCCTCCCCAAACCCGTACCCTAAGCCGTACCCTAAGCCTAACCCTAAGCCTAACACTAACCCTAGGCTACCCTTGACTGCTTCTGCCTCCAATAGATTTCCTAAGCACTAGTGTTTTAAGCAACAGCTTAAAAAGAGAATCCTAATGTGATTTCTTTATAATGGGTGTGTTCCTTATCTTATCCTAGTGTCTAAATTCTTCTCCATGGCTGGAACCCCAAATAATATTCCTTTACGTGCTAAGGGGTATCTAGAGAGTGGGATAGGTTTACTAACTACCCTAACCCTAACGCGTACCCTAACCCTAACCCCTACCCTAACCCTAACACGTACCCTAATCCTAACCCGTACCCTAAACCGAGCCCTAACCCTAACAATAACCCTAACCCTAACCCTAACCCATACCCTACGCCGTACCCGAAACCCTCCCCGATCCCGTACCCTAAGCCGTACCCTAAGCCTAACCCTAAGCCTAACCCTAACCCTAGGTTACCCTTGACTGCTTCTGCCTCCAATAGATTTCCTAAGCACTAGTGTTTTAAGGAACAGCTTAAAAAGAGAATCCTAATGTGATTTCTTTATAATGGGTGTGTTCCTTATCTTATCCTAGTGTCTAAACTCTTCTCCATGGCTGGACCCTCAAATAATATTCCTTTACGTGCTAAGGGGTATCTAGAGAGTGGGATAGGTTTAATAACTACCCTAACCCTAACGCGTACCCTAACCCTAACCCCTACCCTAACCCTAACACGTACCCTAATCCTAACCCGTACCCTAAACCGAGCCCTAACCCTAACACTAACCCTAACCCTAACCCTAACCCATACCCTACGCCGTACCCGCACCCCTCCCTGAACCCGTACCCTAAGCCGTACCCTAAGCCTAACCCTAAGCCTAACCCTAACCCTAGGCTACCCTTGACTTCTTCTGCCTCCAATAGATTTCCTAAGCACTAGTGTTTTAACGAACAGCTTAAAAAGAGAATCCTAAAGTGATTTCTTTATAATGGGTGTGTTCCTTATCTTATCCTAGTGTCTAAACTCTTCTCCATGGCTGGACCCCCAAATAATATTCCTTTACGTGCTAAGGGGTATCTAGAGAGTGGGATAGGTTTAATAACTACCCTAACCCTAACGCGTACCCTAACCCTAACCCCTACCCTAACCCTAACACGTACCCTAATCCTAACCCGTACCCTAAACCGAGCCCTAACCCTAACACTAACCCTAACCCTAACCCATACCCTACGCCGTACCCGAAACCCTCCCCGAACCCGTACCCTAAGCCGTACCCTAAGCCTCACCCTAAGCCTAACCTTATCCTAGGCTACCCTTGACTGCTTCTGCCTCCAATAGATTTCCTAAGCACTAGTGTTTTAAGGAACAGCTTAAAAAGAGAATCCTAATGTGATTTCTTTATAATGGGTGTGTTCCTTATCTTATCCTAGTGTCTAAACTCTTCTCCATGGCTGGACCCCCAAATAATATTCCTTTACGTGCTAAGGGGTATCTAGAGAGTGGGATAGGTTTAATAACTACCCTAACCCTAACGCGTACCCTAACCCTAACCCCTACCCTAACCCTAACACGTACCCTAATCCTAACCCGTACCCTAAACCGAGCCCTAACCCTAACAATAACCCTAACCCTAACCCTAACCCATACCCTACGCCGTACCCGAAACCCTCCCCGAACCCGTACCCTAAGCCGTACCCTAAGCCTAACCCTAAGCCTAACCCTAACCCTAGGTTACCCTTGACTGCTTCTGCCTCCAATAGATTTCCTAAGCACTAGTGTTTTAAGGAACAGCTTAAAAAGAGAATCCTAATGTGATTTCTTTATAATGGGTGTGTTCCTTATCTTATCCTAGTGTCTAAACTCTTCTCCATGGCTGGACCCTCAAATAATATTCCTTTACGTGCTAAGGGGTATCTAGAGAGTGGGATAGGTTTAATAACTACCCTAACCCTAACGCGTACCCTAACCCTAACCCCTACCCTAACCCTAACACGTACCCTAATACTAACCTGTACCCTAAACCGAGCCCTAACCCTAACACTAACCCTAACCCTAACCCATACCCTACGCCGTACCCGCACCCCTCCCCGAACCCCTACCCTAAGCCGTACCCTAAGCCTGACCCTAAGCCTAACCCTAACCCTAGGCTACCCTTGACTGCTTCTGCCTCCAATAGATTTCCTAAGCACTAGTGTTTTAAGGAACAGCTTAAAAAGAGAATCCTAATGTGATTTCTTTATAATGGGTGTGTTCCTTATCTTATCCTAGTGTCTAAACTCTTCTCCATGGCTGGACCCCCAAATAATATTCCTTTACGTGCTAAGGGGTATCTAGAGAGTGGGATAGGTTTAATAACTACCCTAACCCTAACGCATACCCTAACCCTAAACCCTACCCTAACCCTAACACGTACCCTAATCCTAACCCGTACCCTAAACCGAGCCCTAACCCTAACACTAACCCTAACCCTAACCCTAACCCATACCCTACGCCGTACCCGAACCCCTCCCCGAACCCATTCCCCAAGCCGTACCCTAAACCTAACCCTAAGCCTAACCCTAACCCTAGGCTACCCTTGACTGCTTCTGCCTCCAATAGATTTCCTAAGCACTAGTGTTTTAAGGAACAGCTTAAAAAGAGAATCCTAATGTGATTTCTTTATAATGGGTGTGTTCCTTATCTTATCCTAGTGTCTAAACTCTTCTCCATGGCTGGACCCCCAAATAATATTCCTTTACGTGCTAAGGGGTATCTAAAGAGTGGGATAGGTTTAATAACTACCCTAACCCTAACGCGTACCCTAACCCTAACCCCTACCCTAACCCTAACACGTACCCTAATCCTAACCCGTACCCTAAACCGAGCCCTAACCCTAACACTAACCCTAACCCTAACCCTAACCCATACCCTACGCCGTACCCGAAACCCTCCCCGAACCCGTACCCTAAGCCGTACCCTAAGCCTAACCCTAAGCCTAACCCTAACCCTAGGCTACCTTTGACTGCTTCTGCCTCCAATAGATTTCCTAAGCACTAGTGTTTTAAGGAACAGCTTAAAAAGAGAATCCTAATGTGATTTCTTTATAATGGGTGTGTTCCTTATCTTATCCTAGTGTCTAAACTCTTCTCCATGGCTGGACCCCCAAATAATATTCCTTTACGTGCTAAGGGGGAGCTAGAGAGTGGGATAGGTTTACTAACTACCCTAGCCCTAACGCGTAACCTAACCCTAACCCCTACCCTAAACCTAACACGTTCCCTAATCCTAACCCGTACCCTAAACCGAGCCCTAACCCTAACACTAACCCTAACCCAAACCCTACGCCGTACACGAACACCTCCCCGAACCCATACCCCAAGCCGTACCCTAACCCTAACCCTAAGCCTAACCCTAACCCTAGGCTACCCTTGACTGCTTCTGCCTCCAATAGATTTCCTAAGCACTACTGTTTTAAGGAACAGCTTAAAAAGAGAATCCTAAAGTGATTTCTTTATAATGGGTGTGTTCCTTATCTTATCCTAGTGTCTAAACTCTTCTCCATGGCTGGACCCCCAAATAATATTCCTTTACGTGCTAAGGGGTATCTAGAGAGTGGGATAGGTTTAATAACTACCCTAACCCTAACGCGTACCCTAACCCTAACCCCTACCCTAACCCTAACACGTACCCTAATCCTAACCCGTACCCTAAACCGAGCCCTAACCCTAACACTAACCCTAACACTAACCCTAACCCATACCCTACGCCGTACCCGAAACCCTCCCCGAACTCGTACCCTAAGCCGTACCCTAAGCCTAACCCTAAGCCTAACCCTAACCCTAGGCTACCCTTGACTGCTTCTGCCTCCAATAGATTTCCTAAGCACTAGTGTTTTAAGGAACAGCTTAAAAAGAGAATCCTAATGTGATTTCTTTATAATGGGTGTATTCCTTATCTTATCCTAGTGTCTAAACTTTTCTCCATGGCTGGACCCTCAAATAATATTCCTTTACGTGCTAAGGGGTATCTAGAGATTGGGATAGGTTTAATAACTACCCTAACCCTAACGCGTACCCTAACCCTAACCCCTACCCTAACCCTAACACGTACCCTAATCCTAACCCGTACCCTAAACCGAGCCCTAACCCTAACACTAACCCTAACCCTAACCCTAACCCATACCCTACGCCGTACCCGCACCCCTCCCTGAACCCGTACCCTAAGCCGTACCCTAAGCCTAACCCTAAGCCTAACCCTAACCCTAGGCTACCCTTGACTGCTTCTGCCTCCAATAGATTTCCTAAGCACTAGTGTTTTAACGAACAGCTTAAAAAGAGAATCCTAAAGTGATTTCTTTATAATGGGTGTGTTCCTTATCTTATCCTAGTGTCTAAACTCTTCTCCATGGCTGGACCCCCAAATAATATTCCTTTACGTGCTAAGGGGTATCTAGAGAGTGGGATAGGTTTAATAACTACCCTAACCCTAACGCGTACCCTAACCCTAACCCCTACCCTAACCCTAACACGTACCCTAATCCTAACCCGTACCCTAAACCGAGCCCTAACCCTAACACTAACCCTAACCCTAACCCATACCCTACGCCGTACCCGAAACCCTCCCCGAACCCGTACCCTAAGCCGTACCCTAAGCCTCACCCTAAGCCTAACCTTATCCTAGGCTACCCTTGACTGCTTCTGCCTCCAATAGATTTCCTAAGCACTAGTGTTTTAAGGAACAGCTTAAAAAGAGAATCCTAATGTGATTTCTTTATAATGGGTGTGTTCCTTATCTTATCCTAGTGTCTAAACTCTTCTCCATGGCTGCACCCCCAAATAATATTGCCTTACGTGCTAAGGGGTATCTAGAGAGTGGGATAGGTTTAATAACTACCCTAAACCTAATGCGTACTCTAACCCTAACCCCTACCCTAACACTAACACGTACCCTAATCCTAACCCGTACCCTAAACCGAGCCCTAACCCTAACACTAACACTAACCCTAACCCTAACCCATACCCTATGCCGTACCTGAACCCCTCCCCAAACCCGTACCCTAAGCCGTACCCTAAGCCTAACCCTAAGCCTAACACTAACCCTAGGCTACCCTTGACTGCTTCTGCCTCCAATAGATTTCCTAAGCACTAGTGTTTTAAGCAACAGCTTAAAAAGAGAATCCTAATGTGATTTCTTTATAATGGGTGTGTTCCTTATCTTATCCTAGTGTCTAAATTCTTCTCCATGGCTGGAACCCCAAATAATATTCCTTTACGTGCTAAGGGGTATCTAGAGAGTGGGATAGGTTTACTAACTACCCTAACCCTAACGCGTACCCTAACCCTAACCCCTACCCTAACCCTAACACGTACCCTAATCCTAACCCGTACCCTAAACCGAGCCCTAACCCTAACAATAACCCTAACCCTAACCCTAACCCATACCCTACGCCGTACCCGAAACCCTCCCCGATCCCGTACCCTAAGCCGTACCCTAAGCCTAACCCTAAGCCTAACCCTAACCCTAGGTTACCCTTGACTGCTTCTGCCTCCAATAGATTTCCTAAGCACTAGTGTTTTAAGGAACAGCTTAAAAAGAGAATCCTAATGTGATTTCTTTATAATGGGTGTGTTCCTTATCTTATCCTAGTGTCTAAACTCTTCTCCATGGCTGGACCCTCAAATAATATTCCTTTACGTGCTAAGGGGTATCTAGAGAGTGGGATAGGTTTAATAACTACCCTAACCCTAACGCGTACCCTAACCCTAACCCCTACCCTAACCCTAACACGTACCCTAATCCTAACCCGTACCCTAAACCGAGCCCTAACCCTAACACTAACCCTAACCCTAACCCTAACCCATACCCTACGCCGTACCCGCACCCCTCCCTGAACCCGTACCCTAAGCCGTACCCTAAGCCTAACCCTAAGCCTAACCCTAACCCTAGGCTACCCTTGACTTCTTCTGCCTCCAATAGATTTCCTAAGCACTAGTGTTTTAACGAACAGCTTAAAAAGAGAATCCTAAAGTGATTTCTTTATAATGGGTGTGTTCCTTATCTTATCCTAGTGTCTAAACTCTTCTCCATGGCTGGACCCCCAAATAATATTCCTTTACGTGCTAAGGGGTATCTAGAGAGTGGGATAGGTTTAATAACTACCCTAACCCTAACGCGTACCCTAACCCTAACCCCTACCCTAACCCTAACACGTACCCTAATCCTAACCCGTACCCTAAACCGAGCCCTAACCCTAACACTAACCCTAACCCTAACCCATACCCTACGCCGTACCCGAAACCCTCCCCGAACCCGTACCCTAAGCCGTACCCTAAGCCTCACCCTAAGCCTAACCTTATCCTAGGCTACCCTTGACTGCTTCTGCCTCCAATAGATTTCCTAAGCACTAGTGTTTTAAGGAACAGCTTAAAAAGAGAATCCTAATGTGATTTCTTTATAATGGGTGTGTTCCTTATCTTATCCTAGTGTCTAAACTCTTCTCCATGGCTGGACCCCCAAATAATATTCCTTTACGTGCTAAGGGGTATCTAGAGAGTGGGATAGGTTTAATAACTACCCTAACCCTAACGCGTACCCTAACCCTAACCCCTACCCTAACCCTAACACGTACCCTAATCCTAACCCGTACCCTAAACCGAGCCCTAACCCTAACAATAACCCTAACCCTAACCCTAACCCATACCCTACGCCGTACCCGAAACCCTCCCCGAACCCGTACCCTAAGCCGTACCCTAAGCCTAACCCTAAGCCTAACCCTAACCCTAGGTTACCCTTGACTGCTTCTGCCTCCAATAGATTTCCTAAGCACTAGTGTTTTAAGGAACAGCTTAAAAAGAGAATCCTAATGTGATTTCTTTATAATGGGTGTGTTCCTTATCTTATCCTAGTGTCTAAACTCTTCTCCATGGCTGGACCCTCAAATAATATTCCTTTACGTGCTAAGGGGTATCTAGAGAGTGGGATAGGTTTAATAACTACCCTAACCCTAACGCGTACCCTAACCCTAACCCCTACCCTAACCCTAACACGTACCCTAATACTAACCTGTACCCTAAACCGAGCCCTAACCCTAACACTAACCCTAACCCTAACCCATACCCTACGCCGTACCCGCACCCCTCCCCGAACCCCTACCCTAAGCCGTACCCTAAGCCTAACCCTAAGCCTAACCCTAACCCTAGGCTACCCTTGACTGCTTCTGCCTCCAATAGATTTCCTAAGCACTAGTGTTTTAAGGAACAGCTTAAAAAGAGAATCCTAATGTGATTTCTTTATAATGGGTGTGTTCCTTATCTTATCCTAGTGTCTAAACTCTTCTCCATGGCTGGACCCCCAAATAATATTCCTTTACGTGCTAAGGGGTATCTAGAGAGTGGGATAGGTTTAATAACTACCCTAACCCTAACGCATACCCTAACCCTAAACCCTACCCTAACCCTAACACGTACCCTAATCCTAACCCGTACCCTAAACCGAGCCCTAACCCTAACACTAACCCTAACCCTAACCCTAACCCATACCCTACGCCGTACCCGAACCCCTCCCCGAACCCATTCCCCAAGCCGTACCCTAAACCTAACCCTAAGCCTAACCCTAACCCTAGGCTACCCTTGACTGCTTCTGCCTCCAATAGATTTCCTAAGCACTAGTGTTTTAAGGAACAGCTTAAAAAGAGAATCCTAATGTGATTTCTTTATAATGGGTGTGTTCCTTATCTTATCCTAGTGTCTAAACTCTTCTCCATGGCTGGACCCCCAAATAATATTCCTTTACGTGCTAAGGGGTATCTAAAGAGTGGGATAGGTTTAATAACTACCCTAACCCTAACGCGTACCCTAACCCTAACCCCTACCCTAACCCTAACACGTACCCTAATCCTAACCCGTACCCTAAACCGAGCCCTAACCCTAACACTAACCCTAACCCTAACCCTAACCCATACCCTACGCCGTACCCGAAACCCTCCCCGAACCCGTACCCTAAGCCGTACCCTAAGCCTAACCCTAAGCCTAACCCTAACCCTAGGCTACCTTTGACTGCTTCTGCCTCCAATAGATTTCCTAAGCACTAGTGTTTTAAGGAACAGCTTAAAAAGAGAATCCTAATGTGATTTCTTTATAATGGGTGTGTTCCTTATCTTATCCTAGTGTCTAAACTCTTCTCCATGGCTGGACCCCCAAATAATATTCCTTTACGTGCTAAGGGGGAGCTAGAGAGTGGGATAGGTTTACTAACTACCCTAGCCCTAACGCGTAACCTAACCCTAACCCCTACCCTAAACCTAACACGTTCCCTAATCCTAACCCGTACCCTAAACCGAGCCCTAACCCTAACACTAACCCTAACCCAAACCCTACGCCGTACACGAACACCTCCCCGAACCCATACCCCAAGCCGTACCCTAACCCTAACCCTAAGCCTAACCCTAACCCTAGGCTACCCTTGACTGCTTCTGCCTCCAATAGATTTCCTAAGCACTACTGTTTTAAGGAACAGCTTAAAAAGAGAATCCTAAAGTGATTTCTTTATAATGGGTGTGTTCCTTATCTTATCCTAGTGTCTAAACTCTTCTCCATGGCTGGACCCCCAAATAATATTCCTTTACGTGCTAAGGGGTATCTAGAGAGTGGGATAGGTTTAATAACTACCCTAACCCTAACGCGTACCCTAACCCTAACCCCTACCCTAACCCTAACACGTACCCTAATCCTAACCCGTACCCTAAACCGAGCCCTAACCCTAACACTAACCCTAACACTAACCCTAACCCATACCCTACGCCGTACCCGAAACCCTCCCCGAACTCGTACCCTAAGCCGTACCCTAAGCCTAACCCTAAGCCTAACCCTAACCCTAGGCTACCCTTGACTGCTTCTGCCTCCAATAGATTTCCTAAGCACTAGTGTTTTAAGGAACAGCTTAAAAAGAGAATCCTAATGTGATTTCTTTATAATGGGTGTATTCCTTATCTTATCCTAGTGTCTAAACTTTTCTCCATGGCTGGACCCTCAAATAATATTCCTTTACGTGCTAAGGGGTATCTAGAGATTGGGATAGGTTTAATAACTACCCTAACCCTAACGCGTACCCTAACCCTAACCCCTACCCTAACCCTAACACGTACCCTAATCCTAACCCGTACCCTAAACCGAGCCCTAACCCTAACACTAACCCTAACCCTAACCCTAACCCATACCCTACGCCGTACCCGCACCCCTCCCTGAACCCGTACCCTAAGCCGTACCCTAAGCCTAACCCTAAGCCTAACCCTAACCCTAGGCTACCCTTGACTGCTTCTGCCTCCAATAGATTTCCTAAGCACTAGTGTTTTAACGAACAGCTTAAAAAGAGAATCCTAAAGTGATTTCTTTATAATGGGTGTGTTCCTTATCTTATCCTAGTGTCTAAACTCTTCTCCATGGCTGGACCCCCAAATAATATTCCTTTACGTGCTAAGGGGTATCTAGAGAGTGGGATAGGTTTAATAACTACCCTAACCCTAACGCGTACCCTAACCCTAACCCCTACCCTAACCCTAACACGTACCCTAATCCTAACCCGTACCCTAAACCGAGCCCTAACCCTAACACTAACCCTAACCCTAACCCATACCCTACGCCGTACCCGAAACCCTCCCCGAACCCGTACCCTAAGCCGTACCCTAAGCCTCACCCTAAGCCTAACCTTATCCTAGGCTACCCTTGACTGCTTCTGCCTCCAATAGATTTCCTAAGCACTAGTGTTTTAAGGAACAGCTTAAAAAGAGAATCCTAATGTGATTTCTTTATAATGGGTGTGTTCCTTATCTTATCCTAGTGTCTAAACTCTTCTCCATGGCTGCACCCCCAAATAATATTGCCTTACGTGCTAAGGGGTATCTAGAGAGTGGGATAGGTTTAATAACTACCCTAAACCTAATGCGTACTCTAACCCTAACCCCTACCCTAACACTAACACGTACCCTAATCCTAACCCGTACCCTAAACCGAGCCCTAACCCTAACACTAACACTAACCCTAACCCTAACCCATACCCTATGCCGTACCTGAACCCCTCCCCAAACCCGTACCCTAAGCCGTACCCTAAGCCTAACCCTAAGCCTAACACTAACCCTAGGCTACCCTTGACTGCTTCTGCCTCCAATAGATTTCCTAAGCACTAGTGTTTTAAGCAACAGCTTAAAAAGAGAATCCTAATGTGATTTCTTTATAATGGGTGTGTTCCTTATCTTATCCTAGTGTCTAAATTCTTCTCCATGGCTGGAACCCCAAATAATATTCCTTTACGTGCTAAGGGGTATCTAGAGAGTGGGATAGGTTTACTAACTACCCTAACCCTAACGCGTACCCTAACCCTAACCCCTACCCTAACCCTAACACGTACCCTAATCCTAACCCGTACCCTAAACCGAGCCCTAACCCTAACAATAACCCTAACCCTAACCCTAACCCATACCCTACGCCGTACCCGAAACCCTCCCCGATCCCGTACCCTAAGCCGTACCCTAAGCCTAACCCTAAGCCTAACCCTAACCCTAGGTTACCCTTGACTGCTTCTGCCTCCAATAGATTTCCTAAGCACTAGTGTTTTAAGGAACAGCTTAAAAAGAGAATCCTAATGTGATTTCTTTATAATGGGTGTGTTCCTTATCTTATCCTAGTGTCTAAACTCTTCTCCATGGCTGGACCCTCAAATAATATTCCTTTACGTGCTAAGGGGTATCTAGAGAGTGGGATAGGTTTAATAACTACCCTAACCCTAACGCGTACCCTAACCCTAACCCCTACCCTAACCCTAACACGTACCCTAATCCTAACCCGTACCCTAAACCGAGCCCTAACCCTAACACTAACCCTAACCCTAACCCTAACCCATACCCTACGCCGTACCCGCACCCCTCCCTGAACCCGTACCCTAAGCCGTACCCTAAGCCTAACCCTAAGCCTAACCCTAACCCTAGGCTACCCTTGACTTCTTCTGCCTCCAATAGATTTCCTAAGCACTAGTGTTTTAACGAACAGCTTAAAAAGAGAATCCTAAAGTGATTTCTTTATAATGGGTGTGTTCCTTATCTTATCCTAGTGTCTAAACTCTTCTCCATGGCTGGACCCCCAAATAATATTCCTTTACGTGCTAAGGGGTATCTAGAGAGTGGGATAGGTTTAATAACTACCCTAACCCTAACGCGTACCCTAACCCTAACCCCTACCCTAACCCTAACACGTACCCTAATCCTAACCCGTACCCTAAACCGAGCCCTAACCCTAACACTAACCCTAACCCTAACCCTAACCCATACCCTACGCCGTACCCGAAACCCTCCCCGAACCCGTACCCTAAGCCGTACCCTAAGCCTAACCCTAAGCCTAACCCTAACCCTAGGCTACCTTTGACTGCTTCTGCCTCCAATAGATTTCCTAAGCACTAGTGTTTTAAGGAACAGCTTAAAAAGAGAATCCTAATGTGATTTCTTTATAATGGGTGTGTTCCTTATCTTATCCTAGTGTCTAAACTCTTCTCCATGGCTGGACCCCCAAATAATATTCCTTTACGTGCTAAGGGGGAGCTAGAGAGTGGGATAGGTTTACTAACTACCCTAGCCCTAACGCGTAACCTAACCCTAACCCCTACCCTAAACCTAACACGTTCCCTAATCCTAACCCGTACCCTAAACCGAGCCCTAACCCTAACACTAACCCTAACCCAAACCCTACGCCGTACACGAACACCTCCCCGAACCCATACCCCAAGCCGTACCCTAACCCTAACCCTAAGCCTAACCCTAACCCTAGGCTACCCTTGACTGCTTCTGCCTCCAATAGATTTCCTAAGCACTACTGTTTTAAGGAACAGCTTAAAAAGAGAATCCTAAAGTGATTTCTTTATAATGGGTGTGTTCCTTATCTTATCCTAGTGTCTAAACTCTTCTCCATGGCTGGACCCCCAAATAATATTCCTTTACGTGCTAAGGGGTATCTAGAGAGTGGGATAGGTTTAATAACTACCCTAACCCTAACGCGTACCCTAACCCTAACCCCTACCCTAACCCTAACACGTACCCTAATCCTAACCCGTACCCTAAACCGAGCCCTAACCCTAACACTAACCCTAACACTAACCCTAACCCATACCCTACGCCGTACCCGAAACCCTCCCCGAACTCGTACCCTAAGCCGTACCCTAAGCCTAACCCTAAGCCTAACCCTAACCCTAGGCTACCCTTGACTGCTTCTGCCTCCAATAGATTTCCTAAGCACTAGTGTTTTAAGGAACAGCTTAAAAAGAGAATCCTAATGTGATTTCTTTATAATGGGTGTATTCCTTATCTTATCCTAGTGTCTAAACTTTTCTCCATGGCTGGACCCTCAAATAATATTCCTTTACGTGCTAAGGGGTATCTAGAGATTGGGATAGGTTTAATAACTACCCTAACCCTAACGCGTACCCTAACCCTAACCCCTACCCTAACCCTAACACGTACCCTAATCCTAACCCGTACCCTAAACCGAGCCCTAACCCTAACACTAACCCTAACCCTAACCCTAACCCATACCCTACGCCGTACCCGCACCCCTCCCTGAACCCGTACCCTAAGCCGTACCCTAAGCCTAACCCTAAGCCTAACCCTAACCCTAGGCTACCCTTGACTGCTTCTGCCTCCAATAGATTTCCTAAGCACTAGTGTTTTAACGAACAGCTTAAAAAGAGACTCCTAAAGTGATTTCTTTATAATGGGTGTGTTCCTTATCTTATCCTAGTGTCTAAACTCTTCTTCATGGCTGGACCCCCAAATAATATTCCTTTACGTGCTAAGGGGTATCTAGAGAGTGGGATAGGTTTAATAACTACCCTAACCCTAACGCGTACCCTAACCCTAACCCCTACCCTAACCCTAACACGTACCCTAATCCTAACCCGTACCCTAAACCGAGCCCTAACCCTAACACTAACCCTAACCCTAACCCATACCCTACGCCGTACCCGAAACCCTCCCCGAACCCGTACCCTAAGCCGTACCCTAAGCCTCACCCTAAGCCTAACCTTATCCTAGGCTACCCTTGACTGCTTCTGCCTCCAATAGATTTCCTAAGCACTAGTGTTTTAAGGAACAGCTTAAAAAGAGAATCCTAATGTGATTTCTTTATAATGGGTGTGTTCCTTATCTTATCCTAGTGTCTAAACTCTTCTCCATGGCTGCACCCCCAAATAATATTGCCTTACGTGCTAAGGGGTATCTAGAGAGTGGGATAGGTTTAATAACTACCCTAAACCTAATGCGTACTCTAACCCTAACCCCTACCCTAACACTAACACGTACCCTAATCCTAACCCGTACCCTAAACCGAGCCCTAACCCTAACACTAACACTAACCCTAACCCTAACCCATACCCTATGCCGTACCTGAACCCCTCCCCAAACCCGTACCCTAAGCCGTACCCTAAGCCTAACCCTAAGCCTAACCCTAACCCTAGGCTACCCTTGACTTCTTCTGCCTCCAATAGATTTCCTAAGCACTAGTGTTTTAACGAACAGCTTAAAAAGAGAATCCTAAAGTGATTTCTTTATAATGGGTGTGTTCCTTATCTTATCCTAGTGTCTAAACTCTTCTCCATGGCTGGACCCCCAAATAATATTCCTTTACGTGCTAAGGGGTATCTAGAGAGTGGGATAGGTTTAATAACTACCCTAACCCTAACGCGTACCCTAACCCTAACCCCTACCCTAACCCTAACACGTACCCTAATCCTAACCCGTACCCTAAACCGAGCCCTAACCCTAACACTAACCCTAACCCTAACCCATACCCTACGCCGTACCCGAAACCCTCCCCGAACCCGTACCCTAAGCCGTACCCTAAGCCTCACCCTAAGCCTAACCTTATCCTAGGCTACCCTTGACTGCTTCTGCCTCCAATAGATTTCCTAAGCACTAGTGTTTTAAGGAACAGCTTAAAAAGAGAATCCTAATGTGATTTCTTTATAATGGGTGTGTTCCTTATCTTATCCTAGTGTCTAAACTCTTCTCCATGGCTGGACCCCCAAATAATATTCCTTTACGTGCTAAGGGGTATCTAGAGAGTGGGATAGGTTTAATAACTACCCTAACCCTAACGCGTACCCTAACCCTAACCCCTACCCTAACCCTAACACGTACCCTAATCCTAACCCGTACCCTAAACCGAGCCCTAACCCTAACAATAACCCTAACCCTAACCCTAACCCATACCCTACGCCGTACCCGAAACCCTCCCCGAACCCGTACCCTAAGCCGTACCCTAAGCCTAACCCTAAGCCTAACCCTAACCCTAGGTTACCCTTGACTGCTTCTGCCTCCAATAGATTTCCTAAGCACTAGTGTTTTAAGGAACAGCTTAAAAAGAGAATCCTAATGTGATTTCTTTATAATGGGTGTGTTCCTTATCTTATCCTAGTGTCTAAACTCTTCTCCATGGCTGGACCCTCAAATAATATTCCTTTACGTGCTAAGGGGTATCTAGAGAGTGGGATAGGTTTAATAACTACCCTAACCCTAACGCGTACCCTAACCCTAACCCCTACCCTAACCCTAACACGTACCCTAATACTAACCTGTACCCTAAACCGAGCCCTAACCCTAACACTAACCCTAACCCTAACCCATACCCTACGCCGTACCCGCACCCCTCCCCGAACCCGTACCCTAAGCCGTACCCTAAGCCTAACCCTAAGCCTAACCCTAACCCTAGGCTACCCTTGACTGCTTCTGCCTCCAATAGATTTCCTAAGCACTAGTGTTTTAAGGAACAGCTTAAAAAGAGAATCCTAATGTGATTTCTTTATAATGGGTGTGTTCCTTATCTTATCCTAGTGTCTAAACTCTTCTCCATGGCTGGACCCCCAAATAATATTCCTTTACGTGCTAAGGGGTATCTAGAGAGTGGGATAGGTTTAATAACTACCCTAACCCTAACGCATACCCTAACCCTAAACCCTACCCTAACCCTAACACGTACCCTAATCCTAACCCGTACCCTAAACCGAGCCCTAACCCTAACACTAACCCTAACCCTAACCCTAACCCATACCCTACGCCGTACCCGCACCCCTCCCTGAACCCGTACCCTAAGCCGTACCCTAAGCCTAACCCTAAGCCTAACCCTAACCCTAGGCTACCCTTGACTGCTTCTGCCTCCAATAGATTTCCTAAGCACTAGTGTTTTAACGAACAGCTTAAAAAGAGAATCCTAAAGTGATTTCTTTATAATGGGTGTGTTCCTTATCTTATCCTAGTGTCTAAACTCTTCTCCATGGCTGGACCCCCAAATAATATTCCTTTACGTGCTAAGGGGTATCTAGAGAGTGGGATAGGTTTAATAACTACCCTAACCCTAACGCGTACCCTAACCCTAACCCCTACCCTAACCCTAACACGTACCCTAATCCTAACCCGTACCCTAAACCGAGCCCTAACCCTAACACTAACCCTAACCCTAACCCATACCCTATGCCGTACCCGAAACCCTCCCCGAACCCGTACCCTAAGCCTTACCCTAAGCCTCACCCTAAGCCTAACCTTATCCTAGGCTACCCTTGACTGCTTCTGCCTCCAATAGATTTCCTAAGCACTAGTGTTTTAAGGAACAGCTTAAAAAGAGAATCCTAATGTGATTTCTTTATAATGGGTGTGTTCCTTATCTTATCCTAGTGTCTAAACTCTTCTCCATGGCTGCACCCCCAAATAATATTGCCTTACGTGCTAAGGGGTATCTAGAGAGTGGGATAGGTTTAATAACTACCCTAAACCTAATGCGTACTCTAACCCTAACCCCTACCCTAACACTAACACGTACCCTAATCCTAACCCGTACCCTAAACCGAGCCCTAACCCTAACACTAACACTAACCCTAACCCTAACCCATACCCTATGCCGTACCTGAACCCCTCCCCAAACCCGTACCCTAAGCCGTACCCTAAGCCTAACCCTAAGCCTAACACTAACCCTAGGCTACCCTTGACTGCTTCTGCCTCCAATAGATTTCCTAAGCACTAGTGTTTTAAGCAACAGCTTAAAAAGAGAATCCTAATGTGATTTCTTTATAATGGGTGTGTTCCTTATCTTATCCTAGTGTCTAAATTCTTCTCCATGGCTGGAACCCCAAATAATATTCCTTTACGTGCTAAGGGGTATCTAGAGAGTGGGATAGGTTTACTAACTACCCTAACCCTAACGCGTACCCTAACCCTAACCCCTACCCTAACCCTAACACGTACCCTAATCCTAACCCGTACCCTAAACCGAGCCCTAACCCTAACAATAACCCTAACCCTAAACCTAACCCATACCCTACGCCGTACCCGAAACCCTCCCCGATCCCGTACCCTAAGCCGTACCCTAAGCCTAACCCTAAGCCTAACCCTAACCCTAGGTTACCCTTGACTGCTTCTGCCTCCAATAGATTTCCTAAGCACTAGTGTTTTAAGGAACAGCTTAAAAAGAGAATCCTAATGTGATTTCTTTATAATGGGTGTGTTCCTTATCTTATCCTAGTGTCTAAATTCTTCTCCATGGCTGGACCCTCAAATAATATTCCTTTACGTGCTAAGGGGTATCTAGAGAGTGGGATAGGTTTAATAACTACCCTAACCCTAACGCGTACCCTAACCCTAACCCCTACCCTAACCCTAACACGTACCCTAATCCTAACCCGTACCCTAAACCGAGCCCTAACCCTAACACTAACCCTAACCCTAACCCTAACCCATACCCTACGCCGTACCCGCACCCCTCCCTGAACCCGTACCCTAAGCCGTACCCTAAGCCTAACCCTAAGCCTAACCCTAACCCTAGGCTACCCTTGACTGCTTCTGCCTCCAATAGATTTCCTAAGCACTAGTGTTTTAACGAACAGCTTAAAAAGAGAATCCTAAAGTGATTTCTTTATAATGGGTGTGTTCCTTATCTTATCCTAGTGTCTAAACTCTTCTCCATGGCTGGACCCCCAAATAATATTCCTTTACGTGCTAAGGGGTATCTAGAGAGTGGGATAGGTTTAATAACTACCCTAACCCTAACGCGTACCCTAACCCTAACCCCTACCCTAACCCTAACACGTACCCTAATCCTAACCCGTACCCTAAACCGAGCCCTAACCCTAACACTAACCCTAACCCTAACCCATACCCTACGCCGTACCCGAAACCCTCCCCGAACCCGTAACCTAAGCCGTACCCTAAGCCTCACCCTAAGCCTAACCTTATCCTAGGCTACCCTTGACTGCTTCTGCCTCCAATAGATTTCCTAAGCACTAGTGTTTTAAGGAACAGCTTAAAAAGAGAATCCTAATGTGATTTCTTTATAATGGGTGTGTTCCTTATCTTATCCTAGTGTCTAAACTCTTCTCCATGGCTGGACCCCCAAATAATATTCCTTTACGTGCTAAGGGGTATCTAGAGAGTGGGATAGGTTTAATAACTACCCTAACCCTAACGCGTACCCTAACCCTAACCCCTACCCTAACCCTAACACGTACCCTAATCCTAACCCGTACCCTAAACCGAGCCCTAACCCTAACAATAACCCTAACCCTAACCCTAACCCATACCCTACGCCGTACCCGAAACCCTCCCCGAACCCGTACCCTAAGCCGTACCCTAAGCCTAACCCTAAGCCTAACCCTAACCCTAGGTTACCCTTGACTGCTTCTGCCTCCAATAGATTTCCTAAGCACTAGTGTTTTAAGGAACAGCTTAAAAAGAGAATCCTAATGTGATTTCTTTATAATGGGTGTGTTCCTTATCTTATCCTAGTGTCTAAACTCTTCTCCATGGCTGGACCCTCAAATAATATTCCTTTACGTGCTAAGGGGTATCTAGAGAGTGGGATAGGTTTAATAACTACCCTAACCCTAACGCGTACCCTAACCCTAACCCCTACCCTAACCCTAACACGTACCCTAATACTAACCTGTACCCTAAACCGAGCCCTAACCCTAACACTAACCCTAACCCTAACCCATACCCTACGCCGTACCCGCACCGCTCCCCGAACCCGTACCCTAAGCCGTACCCTAAGCCTAACCCTAAGCCTAACCCTAACCCTAGGCTACCCTTGACTGCTTCTGCCTCCAATAGATTTCCTAAGCACTAGTGTTTTAAGGAACAGCTTAAAAAGAGAATCCTAATGTGATTTCTTTATAATGGGTGTGTTCCTTATCTTATCCTAGTGTCTAAACTCTTCTCCATGGCTGGACCCCCAAATAATATTCCTTTACGTGCTAAGGGGTATCTAGAGAGTGGGATAGGTTTAATAACTACCCTAACCCTAACGCATACCCTAACCCTAAACCCTACCCTAACCCTAACACGTACCCTAATCCTAACCCGTACCCTAAACCGAGCCCTAACCCTAACACTAACCCTAACCCTAACCCTAACCCATACCCTACGCCGTACCCGAACCCCTCCCCGAACCCATTCCCCAAGCCGTACCCTAAACCTAACCCTAAGCCTAACCCTAACCCTAGGCTACCCTTGACTGCTTCTGCCTCCAATAGATTTCCTAAGCACTAGTGTTTTAAGGAACAGCTTAAAAAGAGAATCCTAATGTGATTTCTTTATAATGGGTGTGTTCCTTATCTTATCCTAGTGTCTAAACTCTTCTCCATGGCTGGACCCCCAAATAATATTCCTTTACGTGCTAAGGGGTATCTAAAGAGTGGGATAGGTTTAATAACTACCCTAACCCTAACGCGTACCCTAACCCTAACCCCTACCCTAACCCTAACACGTACCCTAATCCTAACCCGTACCCTAAACCGAGCCCTAACCCTAACACTAACCCTAACCCTAACCCTAACCCATACCCTACGCCGTACCCGAAACCCTCCCCGAACCCGTACCCTAAGCCGTACCCTAAGCCTAACCCTAAGCCTAACCCTAACCCTAGGCTACCTTTGACTGCTTCTGCCTCCAATAGATTTCCTAAGCACTAGTGTTTTAAGGAACAGCTTAAAAAGAGAATCCTAATGTGATTTCTTTATAATGGGTGTGTTCCTTATCTTATCCTAGTGTCTAAACTCTTCTCCATGGCTGGACCCCCAAATAATATTCCTTTACGTGCTAAGGGGGAGCTAGAGAGTGGGATAGGTTTACTAACTACCCTAGCCCTAACGCGTAACCTAACCCTAACCCCTACCCTAAACCTAACACGTTCCCTAATCCTAACCCGTACCCTAAACCGAGCCCTAACCCTAACACTAACCCTAACCCAAACCCTACGCCGTACACGAACACCTCCCCGAACCCATACCCCAAGCCGTACCCTAACCCTAACCCTAAGCCTAACCCTAACCCTAGGCTACCCTTGACTGCTTCTGCCTCCAATAGATTTCCTAAGCACTACTGTTTTAAGGAACAGCTTAAAAAGAGAATCCTAAAGTGATTTCTTTATAATGGGTGTGTTCCTTATCTTATCCTAGTGTCTAAACTCTTCTCCATGGCTGGACCCTCAAATAATATTCCTTTACGTGCTAAGGGGTATCTAGAGAGTGGGATAGGTTTAATAACTACCCTAACCCTAACGCGTACCCTAACCCTAACCCCTACCCTAACCCTAACACGTACCCTAATACTAACCTGTACCCTAAACCGAGCCCTAACCCTAACACTAACCCTAACCCTAACCCATACCCTACGCCGTACCCGCACCCCTCCCCGAACCCGTACCCTAAGCCGTACCCTAAGCCTAACCCTAAGCCTAACCCTAACCCTAGGCTACCCTTGACTGCTTCTGCCTCCAATAGATTTCCTAAGCACTAGTGTTTTAAGGAACAGCTTAAAAAGAGAATCCTAATGTGATTTCTTTATAATGGGTGTGTTCCTTATCTTATCCTAGTGTCTAAACTCTTCTCCATGGCTGGACCCCCAAATAATATTCCTTTACGTGCTAAGGGGTATCTAGAGAGTGGGATAGGTTTAATAACTACCCTAACCCTAACGCATACCCTAACCCTAAACCCTACCCTAACCCTAACACGTACCCTAATCCTAACCCGTACCCTAAACCGAGCCCTAACCCTAACACTAACCCTAACCCTAACCCTAACCCATACCCTACGCCGTACCCGAACCCCTCCCCGAACCCATTCCCCAAGCCGTACCCTAAACCTAACCCTAAGCCTAACCCTAACCCTAGGCTACCCTTGACTGCTTCTGCCTCCAATAGATTTCCTAAGCACTAGTGTTTTAAGGAACAGCTTAAAAAGAGAATCCTAATGTGATTTCTTTATAATGGGTGTGTTCCTTATCTTATCCTAGTGTCTAAACTCTTCTCCATGGCTGGACCCCCAAATAATATTCCTTTACGTGCTAAGGGGTATCTAAAGAGTGGGATAGGTTTAATAACTACCCTAACCCTAACGCGTACCCTAACCCTAACCCCTACCCTAACCCTAACACGTACCCTAATCCTAACCCGTACCCTAAACCGAGCCCTAACCCTAACACTAACCCTAACCCTAACCCTAACCCATACCCTACGCCGTACCCGAAACCCTCCCCGAACCCGTACCCTAAGCCGTACCCTAAGCCTAACCCTAAGCCTAACCCTAACCCTAGGCTACCTTTGACTGCTTCTGCCTCCAATAGATTTCCTAAGCACTAGTGTTTTAAGGAACAGCTTAAAAAGAGAATCCTAATGTGATTTCTTTATAATGGGTGTGTTCCTTATCTTATCCTAGTGTCTAAACTCTTCTCCATGGCTGGACCCCCAAATAATATTCCTTTACGTGCTAAGGGGGAGCTAGAGAGTGGGATAGGTTTACTAACTACCCTAGCCCTAACTCGTAACCTAACCCTAACCCCTACCCTAAACCTAACACGTTCCCTAATCCTAACCCGTACCCTAAACCGAGCCCTAACCCTAACACTAACCCTAACCCAAACCCTACGCCGTACACGAACACCTCCCCGAACCCATACCCCAAGCCGTACCCTAACCCTAACCCTAAGCCTAACCCTAACCCTAGGCTACCCTTGACTGCTTCTGCCTCCAATAGATTTCCTAAGCACTACTGTTTTAAGGAACAGCTTAAAAAGAGAATCCTAAAGTGATTTCTTTATAATGGGTGTGTTCCTTATCTTATCCTAGTGTCTAAACTCTTCTCCATGGCTGGACCCCCAAATAATATTCCTTTACGTGCTAAGGGGTATCTAGAGAGTGGGATAGGTTTAATAACTACCCTAACCCTAACGCGTACCCTAACCCTAACCCCTACCCTAACCCTAACACGTACCCTAATCCTAACCCGTACCCTAAACCGAGCCCTAACCCTAACACTAACCCTAACACTAACCCTAACCCATACCCTACGCCGTACCCGAAACCCTCCCCGAACTCGTACCCTAAGCCGTACCCTAAGCCTAACCCTAAGCCTAACCCTAACCCTAGGCTACCCTTGACTGCTTCTGCCTCCAATAGATTTCCTAAGCACTAGTGTTTTAAGGAACAGCTTAAAAAGAGAATCCTAATGTGATTTCTTTATAATGGGTGTATTCCTTATCTTATCCTAGTGTCTAAATTTTTCTCCATGGCTGGACCCTCAAATAATATTCCTTTACGTGCTAAGGGGTATCTAGAGATTGGGATAGGTTTAATAACTACCCTAACCCTAACGCGTACCCTAACCCTAACCCCTACCCTAACCCTAACACGTACCCTAATCCTAACCCGTACCCTAAACCGAGCCCTAACCCTAACACTAACCCTAACCCTAACCCTAACCCATACCCTACGCCGTACCCGCACCCCTCCCTGAACCCGTACCCTAAGCCGTACCCTAAGCCTAACCCTAAGCCTAACCCTAACCCTAGGCTACCCTTGACTGCTTCTGCCTCCAATAGATTTCCTAAGCACTAGTGTTTTAACGAACAGCTTAAAAAGAGAATCCTAAAGTGATTTCTTTATAATGGGTGTGTTCCTTATCTTATCCTAGTGTCTAAACTCTTCTCCATGGCTGGACCCCCAAATAATATTCCTTTACGTGCTAAGGGGTATCTAGAGAGTGGGATAGGTTTAATAACTACCCTAACCCTAACGCGTACCCTAACCCTAACCCCTACCCTAACCCTAACACGTACCCTAATCCTAACCCGTACCCTAAACCGAGCCCTAACCCTAACACTAACCCTAACCCTAACCCATACCCTACGCCGTACCCGAAACCCTCCCCGAACCCGTACCCTAAGCCGTACCCTAAGCCTCACCCTAAGCCTAACCTTATCCTAGGCTACCCTTGACTGCTTCTGCCTCCAATAGATTTCCTAAGCACTAGTGTTTTAAGGAACAGCTTAAAAAGAGAATCCTAATGTGATTTCTTTATAATGGGTGTGTTCCTTATCTTATCCTAGTGTCTAAACTCTTCTCCATGGCTGCACCCCCAAATAATATTGCCTTACGTGCTAAGGGGTATCTAGAGAGTGGGATAGGTTTAATAACTACCCTAAACCTAATGCGTACTCTAACCCTAACCCCTACCCTAACACTAACACGTACCCTAATCCTAACCCGTACCCTAAACCGAGCCCTAACCCTAACACTAACACTAACCCTAACCCTAACCCATACCCTATGCCGTACCTGAACCCCTCCCCAAACCCGTACCCTAAGCCGTACCCTAAGCCTAACCCTAAGCCTAACACTAACCCTAGGCTACCCTTGACTGCTTCTGCCTCCAATAGATTTCCTAAGCACTAGTGTTTTAAGCAACAGCTTAAAAAGAGAATCCTAATGTGATTTCTTTATAATGGGTGTGTTCCTTATCTTATCCTAGTGTCTAAATTCTTCTCCATGGCTGGAACCCCAAATAATATTCCTTTACGTGCTAAGGGGTATCTAGAGAGTGGGATAGGTTTACTAACTACCCTAACCCTAACGCGTACCCTAACCCTAACCCCTACCCTAACCCTAACACGTACCCTAATCCTAACCCGTACCCTAAACCGAGCCCTAACCCTAACAATAACCCTAACCCTAACCCTAACCCATACCCTACGCCGTACCCGAAACCCTCCCCGATCCCGTACCCTAAGCCGTACCCTAAGCCTAACCCTAAGCCTAACCCTAACCCTAGGTTACCCTTGACTGCTTCTGCCTCCAATAGATTTCCTAAGCACTAGTGTTTTAAGGAACAGCTTAAAAAGAGAATCCTAATGTGATTTCTTTATAATGGGTGTGTTCCTTATCTTATCCTAGTGTCTAAACTCTTCTCCATGGCTGGACCCTCAAATAATATTCCTTTACGTGCTAAGGGGTATCTAGAGAGTGGGATAGGTTTAATAACTACCCTAACCCTAACGCGTACCCTAACCCTAACCCCTACCCTAACCCTAACACGTACCCTAATCCTAACCCGTACCCTAAACCGAGCCCTAACCCTAACACTAACCCTAACCCTAACCCTAACCCATACCCTACGCCGTACCCGCACCCCTCCCTGAACCCGTACCCTAAGCCGTACCCTAAGCCTAACCCTAAGCCTAACCCTAACCCTAGGCTACCCTTGACTTCTTCTGCCTCCAATAGATTTCCTAAGCACTAGTGTTTTAACGAACAGCTTAAAAAGAGAATCCTAAAGTGATTTCTTTATAATGGGTGTGTTCCTTATCTTATCCTAGTGTCTAAACTCTTCTCCATGGCTGGACCCCCAAATAATATTCCTTTACGTGCTAAGGGGTATCTAGAGAGTGGGATAGGTTTAATAACTACCCTAACCCTAACGCGTACCCTAACCCTAACCCCTACCCTAACCCTAACACGTACCCTAATCCTAACCCGTACCCTAAACCGAGCCCTAACCCTAACACTAACCCTAACCCTAACCCATACCCTACGCCGTACCCGAAACCCTCCCCGAACCCGTACCCTAAGCCGTACCCTAAGCCTCACCCTAAGCCTAACCTTATCCTAGGCTACCCTTGACTGCTTCTGCCTCCAATAGATTTCCTAAGCACTAGTGTTTTAAGGAACAGCTTAAAAAGAGAATCCTAATGTGATTTCTTTATAATGGGTGTGTTCCTTATCTTATCCTAGTGTCTAAACTCTTCTCCATGGCTGGACCCCCAAATAATATTCCTTTACGTGCTAAGGGGTATCTAGAGAGTGGGATAGGTTTAATAACTACCCTAACCCTAACGCGTACCCTAACCCTAACCCCTACCCTAACCCTAACACGTACCCTAATCCTAACCCGTACCCTAAACCGAGCCCTAACCCTAACAATAACCCTAACCCTAACCCTAACCCATACCCTACGCCGTACCCGAAACCCTCCCCGAACCCGTACCCTAAGCCGTACCCTAAGCCTAACCCTAAGCCTAACCCTAACCCTAGGTTACCCTTGACTGCTTCTGCCTCCAATAGATTTCCTAAGCACTAGTGTTTTAAGGAACAGCTTAAAAAGAGAATCCTAATGTGATTTCTTTATAATGGGTGTGTTCCTTATCTTATCCTAGTGTCTAAACTCTTCTCCATGGCTGGACCCTCAAATAATATTCCTTTACGTGCTAAGGGGTATCTAGAGAGTGGGATAGGTTTAATAACTACCCTAACCCTAACGCGTACCCTAACCCTAACCCCTACCCTAACCCTAACACGTACCCTAATACTAACCTGTACCCTAAACCGAGCCCTAACCCTAACACTAACCCTAACCCTAACCCATACCCTACGCCGTACCCGCACCCCTCCCCGAACCCCTACCCTAAGCCGTACCCTAAGCCTAACCCTAAGCCTAACCCTAACCCTAGGCTACCCTTGACTGCTTCTGCCTCCAATAGATTTCCTAAGCACTAGTGTTTTAAGGAACAGCTTAAAAAGAGAATCCTAATGTGATTTCTTTATAATGGGTGTGTTCCTTATCTTATCCTAGTGTCTAAACTCTTCTCCATGGCTGGACCCCCAAATAATATTCCTTTACGTGCTAAGGGGTATCTAGAGAGTGGGATAGGTTTAATAACTACCCTAACCCTAACGCATACCCTAACCCTAAACCCTACCCTAACCCTAACACGTACCCTAATCCTAACCCGTACCCTAAACCGAGCCCTAACCCTAACACTAACCCTAACCCTAACCCTAACCCATACCCTACGCCGTACCCGAACCCCTCCCCGAACCCATTCCCCAAGCCGTACCCTAAACCTAACCCTAAGCCTAACCCTAACCCTAGGCTACCCTTGACTGCTTCTGCCTCCAATAGATTTCCTAAGCACTAGTGTTTTAAGGAACAGCTTAAAAAGAGAATCCTAATGTGATTTCTTTATAATGGGTGTGTTCCTTATCTTATCCTAGTGTCTAAACTCTTCTCCATGGCTGGACCCCCAAATAATATTCCTTTACGTGCTAAGGGGTATCTAAAGAGTGGGATAGGTTTAATAACTACCCTAACCCTAACGCGTACCCTAACCCTAACCCCTACCCTAACCCTAACACGTACCCTAATCCTAACCCGTACCCTAAACCGAGCCCTAACCCTAACACTAACCCTAACCCTAACCCTAACCCATACCCTACGCCGTACCCGAAACCCTCCCCGAACCCGTACCCTAAGCCGTACCCTAAGCCTAACCCTAAGCCTAACCCTAACCCTAGGCTACCTTTGACTGCTTCTGCCTCCAATAGATTTCCTAAGCACTAGTGTTTTAAGGAACAGCTTAAAAAGAGAATCCTAATGTGATTTCTTTATAATGGGTGTGTTCCTTATCTTATCCTAGTGTCTAAACTCTTCTCCATGGCTGGACCCCCAAATAATATTCCTTTACGTGCTAAGGGGGAGCTAGAGAGTGGGATAGGTTTACTAACTACCCTAGCCCTAACGCGTAACCTAACCCTAACCCCTACCCTAAACCTAACACGTTCCCTAATCCTAACCCGTACCCTAAACCGAGCCCTAACCCTAACACTAACCCTAACCCAAACCCTACGCCGTACACGAACACCTCCCCGAACCCATACCCCAAGCCGTACCCTAACCCTAACCCTAAGCCTAACCCTAACCCTAGGCTACCCTTGACTGCTTCTGCCTCCAATAGATTTCCTAAGCACTACTGTTTTAAGGAACAGCTTAAAAAGAGAATCCTAAAGTGATTTCTTTATAATGGGTGTGTTCCTTATCTTATCCTAGTGTCTAAACTCTTCTCCATGGCTGGACCCCCAAATAATATTCCTTTACGTGCTAAGGGGTATCTAGAGAGTGGGATAGGTTTAATAACTACCCTAACCCTAACGCGTACCCTAACCCTAACCCCTACCCTAACCCTAACACGTACCCTAATCCTAACCCGTACCCTAAACCGAGCCCTAACCCTAACACTAACCCTAACACTAACCCTAACCCATACCCTACGCCGTACCCGAAACCCTCCCCGAACTCGTACCCTAAGCCGTACCCTAAGCCTAACCCTAAGCCTAACCCTAACCCTAGGCTACCCTTGACTGCTTCTGCCTCCAATAGATTTCCTAAGCACTAGTGTTTTAAGGAACAGCTTAAAAAGAGAATCCTAATGTGATTTCTTTATAATGGGTGTATTCCTTATCTTATCCTAGTGTCTAAACTTTTCTCCATGGCTGGACCCTCAAATAATATTCCTTTACGTGCTAAGGGGTATCTAGAGATTGGGATAGGTTTAATAACTACCCTAACCCTAACGCGTACCCTAACCCTAACCCCTACCCTAACCCTAACACGTACCCTAATCCTAACCCGTACCCTAAACCGAGCCCTAACCCTAACACTAACCCTAACCCTAACCCTAACCCATACCCTACGCCGTACCCGCACCCCTCCCTGAACCCGTACCCTAAGCCGTACCCTAAGCCTAACCCTAAGCCTAACCCTAACCCTAGGCTACCCTTGACTGCTTCTGCCTCCAATAGATTTCCTAAGCACTAGTGTTTTAACGAACAGCTTAAAAAGAGAATCCTAAAGTGATTTCTTTATAATGGGTGTGTTCCTTATCTTATCCTAGTGTCTAAACTCTTCTCCATGGCTGGACCCCCAAATAATATTCCTTTACGTGCTAAGGGGTATCTAGAGAGTGGGATAGGTTTAATAACTACCCTAACCCTAACGCGTACCCTAACCCTAACCCCTACCCTAACCCTAACACGTACCCTAATCCTAACCCGTACCCTAAACCGAGCCCTAACCCTAACACTAACCCTAACCCTAACCCATACCCTACGCCGTACCCGAAACCCTCCCCGAACCCGTACCCTAAGCCGTACCCTAAGCCTCACCCTAAGCCTAACCTTATCCTAGGCTACCCTTGACTGCTTCTGCCTCCAATAGATTTCCTAAGCACTAGTGTTTTAAGGAACAGCTTAAAAAGAGAATCCTAATGTGATTTCTTTATAATGGGTGTGTTCCTTATCTTATCCTAGTGTCTAAACTCTTCTCCATGGCTGCACCCCCAAATAATATTGCCTTACGTGCTAAGGGGTATCTAGAGAGTGGGATAGGTTTAATAACTACCCTAAACCTAATGCGTACTCTAACCCTAACCCCTACCCTAACACTAACACGTACCCTAATCCTAACCCGTACCCTAAACCGAGCCCTAACCCTAACACTAACACTAACCCTAACCCTAACCCATACCCTATGCCGTACCTGAACCCCTCCCCAAACCCGTACCCTAAGCCGTACCCTAAGCCTAACCCTAAGCCTAACACTAACCCTAGGCTACCCTTGACTGCTTCTGCCTCCAATAGATTTCCTAAGCACTAGTGTTTTAAGCAACAGCTTAAAAAGAGAATCCTAATGTGATTTCTTTATAATGGGTGTGTTCCTTATCTTATCCTAGTGTCTAAATTCTTCTCCATGGCTGGAACCCCAAATAATATTCCTTTACGTGCTAAGGGGTATCTAGAGAGTGGGATAGGTTTACTAACTACCCTAACCCTAACGCGTACCCTAACCCTAACCCCTACCCTAACCCTAACACGTACCCTAATCCTAACCCGTACCCTAAACCGAGCCCTAACCCTAACAATAACCCTAACCCTAACCCTAACCCATACCCTACGCCGTACCCGAAACCCTCCCCGATCCCGTACCCTAAGCCGTACCCTAAGCCTAACCCTAAGCCTAACCCTAACCCTAGGTTACCCTTGACTGCTTCTGCCTCCAATAGATTTCCTAAGCACTAGTGTTTTAAGGAACAGCTTAAAAAGAGAATCCTAATGTGATTTCTTTATAATGGGTGTGTTCCTTATCTTATCCTAGTGTCTAAACTCTTCTCCATGGCTGGACCCTCAAATAATATTCCTTTACGTGCTAAGGGGTATCTAGAGAGTGGGATAGGTTTAATAACTACCCTAACCCTAACGCGTACCCTAACCCTAACCCCTACCCTAACCCTAACACGTACCCTAATCCTAACCCGTACCCTAAACCGAGCCCTAACCCTAACACTAACCCTAACCCTAACCCTAACCCATACCCTACGCCGTACCCGCACCCCTCCCTGAACCCGTACCCTAAGCCGTACCCTAAGCCTAACCCTAAGCCTAACCCTAACCCTAGGCTACCCTTGACTTCTTCTGCCTCCAATAGATTTCCTAAGCACTAGTGTTTTAACGAACAGCTTAAAAAGAGAATCCTAAAGTGATTTCTTTATAATGGGTGTGTTCCTTATCTTATCCTAGTGTCTAAACTCTTCTCCATGGCTGGACCCCCAAATAATATTCCTTTACGTGCTAAGGGGTATCTAGAGAGTGGGATAGGTTTAATAACTACCCTAACCCTAACGCGTACCCTAACCCTAACCCCTACCCTAACCCTAACACGTACCCTAATCCTAACCCGTACCCTAAACCGAGCCCTAACCCTAACACTAACCCTAACCCTAACCCATACCCTACGCCGTACCCGAAACCCTCCCCGAACCCGTACCCTAAGCCGTACCCTAAGCCTCACCCTAAGCCTAACCTTATCCTAGGCTACCCTTGACTGCTTCTGCCTCCAATAGATTTCCTAAGCACTAGTGTTTTAAGGAACAGCTTAAAAAGAGAATCCTAATGTGATTTCTTTATAATGGGTGTGTTCCTTATCTTATCCTAGTGTCTAAACTCTTCTCCATGGCTGGACCCCCAAATAATATTCCTTTACGTGCTAAGGGGTATCTAGAGAGTGGGATAGGTTTAATAACTACCCTAACCCTAACGCGTACCCTAACCCTAACCCCTACCCTAACCCTAACACGTACCCTAATCCTAACCCGTACCCTAAACCGAGCCCTAACCCTAACAATAACCCTAACCCTAACCCTAACCCATACCCTACGCCGTACCCGAAACCCTCCCCGAACCCGTACCCTAAGCCGTACCCTAAGCCTAACCCTAAGCCTAACCCTAACCCTAGGTTACCCTTGACTGCTTCTGCCTCCAATAGATTTCCTAAGCACTAGTGTTTTAAGGAACAGCTTAAAAAGAGAATCCTAATGTGATTTCTTTATAATGGGTGTGTTCCTTATCTTATCCTAGTGTCTAAACTCTTCTCCATGGCTGGACCCTCAAATAATATTCCTTTACGTGCTAAGGGGTATCTAGAGAGTGGGATAGGTTTAATAACTACCCTAACCCTAACGCGTACCCTAACCCTAACCCCTACCCTAACCCTAACACGTACCCTAATACTAACCTGTACCCTAAACCGAGCCCTAACCCTAACACTAACCCTAACCCTAACCCATACCCTACGCCGTACCCGCACCCCTCCCCGAACCCCTACCCTAAGCCGTACCCTAAGCCTAACCCTAAGCCTAACCCTAACCCTAGGCTACCCTTGACTGCTTCTGCCTCCAATAGATTTCCTAAGCACTAGTGTTTTAAGGAACAGCTTAAAAAGAGAATCCTAATGTGATTTCTTTATAATGGGTGTGTTCCTTATCTTATCCTAGTGTCTAAACTCTTCTCCATGGCTGGACCCCCAAATAATATTCCTTTACGTGCTAAGGGGTATCTAGAGAGTGGGATAGGTTTAATAACTACCCTAACCCTAACGCATACCCTAACCCTAAACCCTACCCTAACCCTAACACGTACCCTAATCCTAACCCGTACCCTAAACCGAGCCCTAACCCTAACACTAACCCTAACCCTAACCCTAACCCATACCCTACGCCGTACCCGAACCCCTCCCCGAACCCATTCCCCAAGCCGTACCCTAAACCTAACCCTAAGCCTAACCCTAACCCTAGGCTACCCTTGACTGCTTCTGCCTCCAATAGATTTCCTAAGCACTAGTGTTTTAAGGAACAGCTTAAAAAGAGAATCCTAATGTGATTTCTTTATAATGGGTGTGTTCCTTATCTTATCCTAGTGTCTAAACTCTTCTCCATGGCTGGACCCCCAAATAATATTCCTTTACGTGCTAAGGGGTATCTAAAGAGTGGGATAGGTTTAATAACTACCCTAACCCTAACGCGTACCCTAACCCTAACCCCTACCCTAACCCTAACACGTACCCTAATCCTAACCCGTACCCTAAACCGAGCCCTAACCCTAACACTAACCCTAACCCTAACCCTAACCCATACCCTACGCCGTACCCGAAACCCTCCCCGAACCCGTACCCTAAGCCGTACCCTAAGCCTAACCCTAAGCCTAACCCTAACCCTAGGCTACCTTTGACTGCTTCTGCCTCCAATAGATTTCCTAAGCACTAGTGTTTTAAGGAACAGCTTAAAAAGAGAATCCTAATGTGATTTCTTTATAATGGGTGTGTTCCTTATCTTATCCTAGTGTCTAAACTCTTCTCCATGGCTGGACCCCCAAATAATATTCCTTTACGTGCTAAGGGGGAGCTAGAGAGTGGGATAGGTTTACTAACTACCCTAGCCCTAACGCGTAACCTAACCCTAACCCCTACCCTAAACCTAACACGTTCCCTAATCCTAACCCGTACCCTAAACCGAGCCCTAACCCTAACACTAACCCTAACCCAAACCCTACGCCGTACACGAACACCTCCCCGAACCCATACCCCAAGCCGTACCCTAACCCTAACCCTAAGCCTAACCCTAACCCTAGGCTACCCTTGACTGCTTCTGCCTCCAATAGATTTCCTAAGCACTACTGTTTTAAGGAACAGCTTAAAAAGAGAATCCTAAAGTGATTTCTTTATAATGGGTGTGTTCCTTATCTTATCCTAGTGTCTAAACTCTTCTCCATGGCTGGACCCCCAAATAATATTCCTTTACGTGCTAAGGGGTATCTAGAGAGTGGGATAGGTTTAATAACTACCCTAACCCTAACGCGTACCCTAACCCTAACCCCTACCCTAACCCTAACACGTACCCTAATCCTAACCCGTACCCTAAACCGAGCCCTAACCCTAACACTAACCCTAACACTAACCCTAACCCATACCCTACGCCGTACCCGAAACCCTCCCCGAACTCGTACCCTAAGCCGTACCCTAAGCCTAACCCTAAGCCTAACCCTAACCCTAGGCTACCCTTGACTGCTTCTGCCTCCAATAGATTTCCTAAGCACTAGTGTTTTAAGGAACAGCTTAAAAAGAGAATCCTAATGTGATTTCTTTATAATGGGTGTATTCCTTATCTTATCCTAGTGTCTAAACTTTTCTCCATGGCTGGACCCTCAAATAATATTCCTTTACGTGCTAAGGGGTATCTAGAGATTGGGATAGGTTTAATAACTACCCTAACCCTAACGCGTACCCTAACCCTAACCCCTACCCTAACCCTAACACGTACCCTAATCCTAACCCGTACCCTAAACCGAGCCCTAACCCTAACACTAACCCTAACCCTAACCCTAACCCATACCCTACGCCGTACCCGCACCCCTCCCTGAACCCGTACCCTAAGCCGTACCCTAAGCCTAACCCTAAGCCTAACCCTAACCCTAGGCTACCCTTGACTGCTTCTGCCTCCAATAGATTTCCTAAGCACTAGTGTTTTAACGAACAGCTTAAAAAGAGAATCCTAAAGTGATTTCTTTATAATGGGTGTGTTCCTTATCTTATCCTAGTGTCTAAACTCTTCTCCATGGCTGGACCCCCAAATAATATTCCTTTACGTGCTAAGGGGTATCTAGAGAGTGGGATAGGTTTAATAACTACCCTAACCCTAACGCGTACCCTAACCCTAACCCCTACCCTAACCCTAACACGTACCCTAATCCTAACCCGTACCCTAAACCGAGCCCTAACCCTAACACTAACCCTAACCCTAACCCATACCCTACGCCGTACCCGAAACCCTCCCCGAACCCGTACCCTAAGCCGTACCCTAAGCCTCACCCTAAGCCTAACCTTATCCTAGGCTACCCTTGACTGCTTCTGCCTCCAATAGATTTCCTAAGCACTAGTGTTTTAAGGAACAGCTTAAAAAGAGAATCCTAATGTGATTTCTTTATAATGGGTGTGTTCCTTATCTTATCCTAGTGTCTAAACTCTTCTCCATGGCTGCACCCCCAAATAATATTGCCTTACGTGCTAAGGGGTATCTAGAGAGTGGGATAGGTTTAATAACTACCCTAAACCTAATGCGTACTCTAACCCTAACCCCTACCCTAACACTAACACGTACCCTAATCCTAACCCGTACCCTAAACCGAGCCCTAACCCTAACACTAACACTAACCCTAACCCTAACCCATACCCTATGCCGTACCTGAACCCCTCCCCAAACCCGTACCCTAAGCCGTACCCTAAGCCTAACCCTAAGCCTAACACTAACCCTAGGCTACCCTTGACTGCTTCTGCCTCCAATAGATTTCCTAAGCACTAGTGTTTTAAGCAACAGCTTAAAAAGAGAATCCTAATGTGATTTCTTTATAATGGGTGTGTTCCTTATCTTATCCTAGTGTCTAAATTCTTCTCCATGGCTGGAACCCCAAATAATATTCCTTTACGTGCTAAGGGGTATCTAGAGAGTGGGATAGGTTTACTAACTACCCTAACCCTAACGCGTACCCTAACCCTAACCCCTACCCTAACCCTAACACGTACCCTAATCCTAACCCGTACCCTAAACCGAGCCCTAACCCTAACAATAACCCTAACCCTAACCCTAACCCATACCCTACGCCGTACCCGAAACCCTCCCCGATCCCGTACCCTAAGCCGTACCCTAAGCCTAACCCTAAGCCTAACCCTAACCCTAGGTTACCCTTGACTGCTTCTGCCTCCAATAGATTTCCTAAGCACTAGTGTTTTAAGGAACAGCTTAAAAAGAGAATCCTAATGTGATTTCTTTATAATGGGTGTGTTCCTTATCTTATCCTAGTGTCTAAACTCTTCTCCATGGCTGGACCCTCAAATAATATTCCTTTACGTGCTAAGGGGTATCTAGAGAGTGGGATAGGTTTAATAACTACCCTAACCCTAACGCGTACCCTAACCCTAACCCCTACCCTAACCCTAACACGTACCCTAATCCTAACCCGTACCCTAAACCGAGCCCTAACCCTAACACTAACCCTAACCCTAACCCTAACCCATACCCTACGCCGTACCCGCACCCCTCCCTGAACCCGTACCCTAAGCCGTACCCTAAGCCTAACCCTAAGCCTAACCCTAACCCTAGGCTACCCTTGACTTCTTCTGCCTCCAATAGATTTCCTAAGCACTAGTGTTTTAACGAACAGCTTAAAAAGAGAATCCTAAAGTGATTTCTTTATAATGGGTGTGTTCCTTATCTTATCCTAGTGTCTAAACTCTTCTCCATGGCTGGACCCCCAAATAATATTCCTTTACGTGCTAAGGGGTATCTAGAGAGTGGGATAGGTTTAATAACTACCCTAACCCTAACGCGTACCCTAACCCTAACCCCTACCCTAACCCTAACACGTACCCTAATCCTAACCCGTACCCTAAACCGAGCCCTAACCCTAACACTAACCCTAACCCTAACCCTAACCCATACCCTACGCCGTACCCGAAACCCTCCCCGAACCCGTACCCTAAGCCGTACCCTAAGCCTAACCCTAAGCCTAACCCTAACCCTAGGCTACCTTTGACTGCTTCTGCCTCCAATAGATTTCCTAAGCACTAGTGTTTTAAGGAACAGCTTAAAAAGAGAATCCTAATGTGATTTCTTTATAATGGGTGTGTTCCTTATCTTATCCTAGTGTCTAAACTCTTCTCCATGGCTGGACCCCCAAATAATATTCCTTTACGTGCTAAGGGGGAGCTAGAGAGTGGGATAGGTTTACTAACTACCCTAGCCCTAACGCGTAACCTAACCCTAACCCCTACCCTAAACCTAACACGTTCCCTAATCCTAACCCGTACCCTAAACCGAGCCCTAACCCTAACACTAACCCTAACCCAAACCCTACGCCGTACACGAACACCTCCCCGAACCCATACCCCAAGCCGTACCCTAACCCTAACCCTAAGCCTAACCCTAACCCTAGGCTACCCTTGACTGCTTCTGCCTCCAATAGATTTCCTAAGCACTACTGTTTTAAGGAACAGCTTAAAAAGAGAATCCTAAAGTGATTTCTTTATAATGGGTGTGTTCCTTATCTTATCCTAGTGTCTAAACTCTTCTCCATGGCTGGACCCCCAAATAATATTCCTTTACGTGCTAAGGGGTATCTAGAGAGTGGGATAGGTTTAATAACTACCCTAACCCTAACGCGTACCCTAACCCTAACCCCTACCCTAACCCTAACACGTACCCTAATCCTAACCCGTACCCTAAACCGAGCCCTAACCCTAACACTAACCCTAACACTAACCCTAACCCATACCCTACGCCGTACCCGAAACCCTCCCCGAACTCGTACCCTAAGCCGTACCCTAAGCCTAACCCTAAGCCTAACCCTAACCCTAGGCTACCCTTGACTGCTTCTGCCTCCAATAGATTTCCTAAGCACTAGTGTTTTAAGGAACAGCTTAAAAAGAGAATCCTAATGTGATTTCTTTATAATGGGTGTATTCCTTATCTTATCCTAGTGTCTAAACTTTTCTCCATGGCTGGACCCTCAAATAATATTCCTTTACGTGCTAAGGGGTATCTAGAGATTGGGATAGGTTTAATAACTACCCTAACCCTAACGCGTACCCTAACCCTAACCCCTACCCTAACCCTAACACGTACCCTAATCCTAACCCGTACCCTAAACCGAGCCCTAACCCTAACACTAACCCTAACCCTAACCCTAACCCATACCCTACGCCGTACCCGCACCCCTCCCTGAACCCGTACCCTAAGCCGTACCCTAAGCCTAACCCTAAGCCTAACCCTAACCCTAGGCTACCCTTGACTGCTTCTGCCTCCAATAGATTTCCTAAGCACTAGTGTTTTAACGAACAGCTTAAAAAGAGAATCCTAAAGTGATTTCTTTATAATGGGTGTGTTCCTTATCTTATCCTAGTGTCTAAACTCTTCTTCATGGCTGGACCCCCAAATAATATTCCTTTACGTGCTAAGGGGTATCTAGAGAGTGGGATAGGTTTAATAACTACCCTAACCCTAACGCGTACCCTAACCCTAACCCCTACCCTAACCCTAACACGTACCCTAATCCTAACCCGTACCCTAAACCGAGCCCTAACCCTAACACTAACCCTAACCCTAACCCATACCCTACGCCGTACCCGAAACCCTCCCCGAACCCGTACCCTAAGCCGTACCCTAAGCCTCACCCTAAGCCTAACCTTATCCTAGGCTACCCTTGACTGCTTCTGCCTCCAATAGATTTCCTAAGCACTAGTGTTTTAAGGAACAGCTTAAAAAGAGAATCCTAATGTGATTTCTTTATAATGGGTGTGTTCCTTATCTTATCCTAGTGTCTAAACTCTTCTCCATGGCTGCACCCCCAAATAATATTGCCTTACGTGCTAAGGGGTATCTAGAGAGTGGGATAGGTTTAATAACTACCCTAAACCTAATGCGTACTCTAACCCTAACCCCTACCCTAACACTAACACGTACCCTAATCCTAACCCGTACCCTAAACCGAGCCCTAACCCTAACACTAACACTAACCCTAACCCTAACCCATACCCTATGCCGTACCTGAACCCCTCCCCAAACCCGTACCCTAAGCCGTACCCTAAGCCTAACCCTAAGCCTAACCCTAACCCTAGGCTACCCTTGACTTCTTCTGCCTCCAATAGATTTCCTAAGCACTAGTGTTTTAACGAACAGCTTAAAAAGAGAATCCTAAAGTGATTTCTTTATAATGGGTGTGTTCCTTATCTTATCCTAGTGTCTAAACTCTTCTCCATGGCTGGACCCCCAAATAATATTCCTTTACGTGCTAAGGGGTATCTAGAGAGTGGGATAGGTTTAATAACTACCCTAACCCTAACGCGTACCCTAACCCTAACCCCTACCCTAACCCTAACACGTACCCTAATCCTAACCCGTACCCTAAACCGAGCCCTAACCCTAACACTAACCCTAACCCTAACCCATACCCTACGCCGTACCCGAAACCCTCCCCGAACCCGTACCCTAAGCCGTACCCTAAGCCTCACCCTAAGCCTAACCTTATCCTAGGCTACCCTTGACTGCTTCTGCCTCCAATAGATTTCCTAAGCACTAGTGTTTTAAGGAACAGCTTAAAAAGAGAATCCTAATGTGATTTCTTTATAATGGGTGTGTTCCTTATCTTATCCTAGTGTCTAAACTCTTCTCCATGGCTGGACCCCCAAATAATATTCCTTTACGTGCTAAGGGGTATCTAGAGAGTGGGATAGGTTTAATAACTACCCTAACCCTAACGCGTACCCTAACCCTAACCCCTACCCTAACCCTAACACGTACCCTAATCCTAACCCGTACCCTAAACCGAGCCCTAACCCTAACAATAACCCTAACCCTAACCCTAACCCATACCCTACGCCGTACCCGAAACCCTCCCCGAACCCGTACCCTAAGCCGTACCCTAAGCCTAACCCTAAGCCTAACCCTAACCCTAGGTTACCCTTGACTGCTTCTGCCTCCAATAGATTTCCTAAGCACTAGTGTTTTAAGGAACAGCTTAAAAAGAGAATCCTAATGTGATTTCTTTATAATGGGTGTGTTCCTTATCTTATCCTAGTGTCTAAACTCTTCTCCATGGCTGGACCCTCAAATAATATTCCTTTACGTGCTAAGGGGTATCTAGAGAGTGGGATAGGTTTAATAACTACCCTAACCCTAACGCGTACCCTAACCCTAACCCCTACCCTAACCCTAACACGTACCCTAATACTAACCTGTACCCTAAACCGAGCCCTAACCCTAACACTAACCCTAACCCTAACCCATACCCTACGCCGTACCCGCACCCCTCCCCGAACCCGTACCCTAAGCCGTACCCTAAGCCTAACCCTAAGCCTAACCCTAACCCTAGGCTACCCTTGACTGCTTCTGCCTCCAATAGATTTCCTAAGCACTAGTGTTTTAAGGAACAGCTTAAAAAGAGAATCCTAATGTGATTTCTTTATAATGGGTGTGTTCCTTATCTTATCCTAGTGTCTAAACTCTTCTCCATGGCTGGACCCCCAAATAATATTCCTTTACGTGCTAAGGGGTATCTAGAGAGTGGGATAGGTTTAATAACTACCCTAACCCTAACGCATACCCTAACCCTAAACCCTACCCTAACCCTAACACGTACCCTAATCCTAACCCGTACCCTAAACCGAGCCCTAACCCTAACACTAACCCTAACCCTAACCCTAACCCATACCCTACGCCGTACCCGAACCCCTCCCCGAACCCATTCCCCAAGCCGTACCCTAAACCTAACCCTAAGCCTAACCCTAACCCTAGGCTACCCTTGACTGCTTCTGCCTCCAATAGATTTCCTAAGCACTAGTGTTTTAAGGAACAGCTTAAAAAGAGAATCCTAATGTGATTTCTTTATAATGGGTGTGTTCCTTATCTTATCCTAGTGTCTAAACTCTTCTCCATGGCTGGACCCCCAAATAATATTCCTTTACGTGCTAAGGGGTATCTAAAGAGTGGGATAGGTTTAATAACTACCCTAACCCTAACGCGTACCCTAACCCTAACCCCTACCCTAACCCTAACACGTACCCTAATCCTAACCCGTACCCTAAACCGAGCCCTAACCCTAACACTAACCCTAACCCTAACCCTAACCCATACCCTACGCCGTACCCGAAACCCTCCCCGAACCCGTACCCTAAGCCGTACCCTAAGCCTAACCCTAAGCCTAACCCTAACCCTAGGCTACCTTTGACTGCTTCTGCCTCCAATAGATTTCCTAAGCACTAGTGTTTTAAGGAACAGCTTAAAAAGAGAATCCTAATGTGATTTCTTTATAATGGGTGTGTTCCTTATCTTATCCTAGTGTCTAAACTCTTCTCCATGGCTGGACCCTCAAATAATATTCCTTTACGTGCTAAGGGGTATCTAGAGAGTGGGATAGGTTTAATAACTACCCTAACCCTAACGCGTACCCTAACCCTAACCCCTACCCTAACCCTAACACGTACCCTAATACTAACCTGTACCCTAAACCGAGCCCTAACCCTAACCCTAACCCTAACCCTAACCCATACCCTACGCCGTACCCGCACCCCTCCCCGAACCCGTACCCTAAGCCGTACCCTAAGCCTAACCCTAAGCCTAACCCTAACCCTAGGCTACCCTTGACTGCTTCTGCCTCCAATAGATTTCGTAAGCACTAGTGTTTTAAGGAACAGCTTAAAAAGAGAATCCTAATGTGATTTCTTTATAATGGGTGTGTTCCTTATCTTATCCTAGTGTCTAAACTCTTCTCCATGGCTGGACCCCCAAATAATATTCCTTTACGTGCTAAGGGGTATCTAGAGAGTGGGATAGGTTTAATAACTACCCTAACCCTAACGCATACCCTAACCCTAACCCCTACCCTAACCCTAACACGTACCCTAATCCTAACCCGTACCCTAAACCGAGCCCTAACCCTAACACTAACCCTAACCCTAACCCTAACCCATACCCTACGCCGTACCCGAACCCCTCCCCGAACCCATTCCCCAAGCCGTACCCTAAACCTAACCCTAAGCCTAACCCTAACCCTAGGCTACCCTTGACTGCTTCTGCCTCCAATAAATTTCCTAAGCACTAGTGTTTTAAGGAACAGCTTAAAAAGAGAATCCTAATGTGATTTCTTTATAATGGGTGTGTTCCTTATCTTATCCTAGTGTCTAAACTCTTCTCCATGGCTGCACCCCCAAATAATATTGCCTTACGTGCTAAGGGGTATCTAGAGAGTGGGATAGGTTTAATAACTACCCTAACCCTAATGCGTACTCTAACCCTAACCTCTACCCTAACACTAACACGTACCCTAATCCTAACCCGTACCCTAAACCGAGCCCTAACCCTAACACTAACACTAACCCTAACCCTAACCCATACCCTACGCCGTACCTGAACCCCTCCCCAAACCCGTACTCTAAGTGGTACCCTAAGCCTAACCCTAAGCCTAACACTAACCCTAGGCTACCCTTGACTGCTTCTGCCTCCAATAGATTTCCTAAGCACTAGTGTTTTAAGCAACAGCTTAAAAAGAGAATCCTAATGTGATTTCTTTATAATGGGTGTGTTCCTTATCTTATCCTAGTGTCTAAATTCTTCTCCATGGCTGGAACCCCAAATAATATTCCTTTACGTGCTAAGGGGTATCTAGAGAGTGGGATAGGTTTACTAACTACCCTAACCCTAACGCGTACCCTAACCCTAACCCCTACCCTAAACCTAACACGTACCCTAATCCTAACCGTACCCTAAACCGAGCCCTAACCCTAACACTAACCCTAACCCTAACCCTAACCCATACCCTACGCCGTACCCGCACCCCTCCCCGAACCCGTACCCTAAGCCGTACCCTAAGCCTAACCCTAAGCCTAACCCTAACCCTAGGCTACCCTTGACTGCTTCTGCCTCCAATAGATTTCCTAAGCACTAGTGTTTTAAGGAACAGCTTAAAAAGAGAATCCTAATGTGATTTCTTTATAATGGGTGTGTTCCTTATCTTATCCTAGTGTCTAAACTCTTCTCCATGGCTGGACCCCCAAATAATATTCCTTTACGTGCTAAGGGGTATCTAGAGAGTGGGATAGGTTTAATAACTACCCTAACCCTAACGCATACCCTAACCCTAACCCCTACCCTAAACCTAACACGTACCCTAATCCTAACCGTACCCTAAACCGAGCCCTAACCCTAACACTAACCCTAACCCTAACCCTAACCCATACCCTACGCCGTACCCGCACCCCTCCCCGAACCCGTAACCTAAGCCGTACCCTAAGCCTAACCCTAAGCCTAACCCTAACCCTAGGCTACCCTTGACTGCTTCTGCCTCCAATAGATTTCCTAAGCACTACTGTTTTAAGGAACAGCTTAAAAAGAGAATCCTAATGTGATTTCTTTATAATGGGTGTGTTCCTTATCTTATCCTAGTGTCTAAACTCTTCTCCATGGCTGCACCCCCAAATAATATTCCCTTACGTGCTAAGGGGTATCTAGAGAGTGGGATAGGTTTAATAACTACCCTAACCCTAACGCGTACCCTAACCCTAACCCCTACCCTAACCCTAACACGTACCCTAATCCTAACCTGTACCCTAAACCGAGGCCTAACCCTAACACTAACCCTAACCCTAACCCTAACACATACCCTACGCCGTACCCGAAACCCTCCCCGAACCCGTACCCTAAGCCATACCCTAAACCTAACCCTAAGCCTAACCCTAACCCTAGGCTACCCTTGACTGCTTCTGCCTCCAATTGATTTCCTAAGCAGTAGTGTTTTAAGGAACAGCTTAAAAAGAGAATCCTAATGTGATTTCTTTATAATGGGTGTGTTCCTTATCTTATCCTAGTGTCTAAACTCTTCTCCATGGCTGGACCCCCAAATAATATTCCTTTACGTGCTAAGGGGGAGCTAGAGAGTGGGATAGGTTTACTAACTACCCTAGCCCTAACGCGTAACCTAACCCTAACCCCTACACTAAACCTAACACGTTCCCTAATCCTAACCCGTACCCTAAACCGAGCCCTAACCCTAACACTAACCCTAACCCAAACCCTAACCCATACCCTACGCCGTACACGAACACCTCCCCGAACCCATACCCCAAGCCGTACCCTAACCCTAACCCTAAGCCTAACCCTAACCCTAGGCTACCCTTGACTGCTTCTGCCTCCAATAGATTTCCTAAGCACTAGTGTTTTAAGGAACAGCTTAAAAAGAGAATCCTAATGTGATTTCTTTATAATGGGTGTGTTCCTTATCTTATCCTAGTGTCTAAACTCTTCTCCATGGCTGGACCCCCAAATAATATTCCTTTACGTGCTAAGGGGTATCTAGAGAGTGGGATAGGTTTAATAACTACCCTAACCCTAACGCGTACCCTAACCCTAACCCCTACCCTAACCCTAACACGTACCCTAATCCTAACCCGTACCCTAAACCGAGCCCTAACCCTAACACTAACCCTAACCCTAACCCTAACCCATACCCTACGCCGTACCCGAAACCCTCCCCGAACTCGTACCCTAAGCCGTACCCTAAGCCTAACCCTAAGCCTAACCCTAACCCTAGGCTACCCTTGACTGCTTCTGCCTCCAATAGATTTCCTAAGCACTAGTGTTTTAAGGAACAGCTTAAAAAGAGAATCCTAATGTGATTTCTTTATAATGGGTGTATTCCTTATCTTATCCTAGTGTCTAAACTTTTCTCCATGGCTGGACCCTCAAATAATATTCCTTTACGTGCTAAGGGGTATCTAGAGATTGGGATAGGTTTAATAACTACCCTAACCCTAACGCGTACCCTAACCCTAACCCCTACCCTAACCCTAACACGTACCCTAATCCTAACCCGTACCCTAAACCGAGCCCTAACCCTAACACTAACCCTAACCCTAACCCTAACCCATACCCTACGCCGTACCCGCACCCCTCCCTGAACCCGTACCCTAAGCCTAACCCTAAGCCTAACCCTAACCCTAGGCTACCCTTGACTGCTTCTGCCTCCAATAGATTTCCTAAGCACTAGTGTTTTAACGAACAGCTTAAAAAGAGAATCCTAAAGTGATATCTTTATAATGGGTGTGTTCCTTATCTTATCCTAGTGTCTAAACTCTTCTCCATGGCTGGACCCCCAAATAATATTCCTTTACGTGCTAAGGGGTATCTAGAGAGTGGGATAGGTTTAATAACTACCCTAACCCTAACGCGTACCCTAACCCTAACCCCTACCCTAACCCTAACACGTACCCTAATCCTAACCCGTACCCTAAACCGAGCCCTAACCCTAACACTAACCCTAACCCTAACCCATACCCTACGCCGTACCCGAAACCCTCCCCGAACCCGTACCCTAAGCCGTACCCTAAGCCTCACCCTAAGCCTAACCTTATCCTAGGCTACCCTTGACTGCTTCTGCCTCCAATAGATTTCCTAAGCACTAGTGTTTTAAGGAACAGCTTAAAAAGAGAATCCTAATGTGATTTCTTTATAATGGGTGTGTTCCTTATCTTATCCTAGTGTCTAAACTCTTCTCCATGGCTGCACCCCCAAATAATATTGCCTTACGTGCTAAGGGGTATCTAGAGAGTGGGATAGGTTTAATAACTACCCTAAACCTAATGCGTACTCTAACCCTAACCCCTACCCTAACACTAACACGTACCCTAATCCTAACCCGTACCCTAAACCGAGCCCTAACCCTAACACTAACACTAACCCTAACCCTAACCCATACCCTATGCCGTACCTGAACCCCTCCCCAAACCCGTACCCTAAGCCGTACCCTAAGCCTAACCCTAAGCCTAACACTAACCCTAGGCTACCCTTGACTGCTTCTGCCTCCAATAGATTTCCTAAGCACTAGTGTTTTAAGCAACAGCTTAAAAAGAGAATCCTAATGTGATTTCTTTATAATGGGTGTGTTCCTTATCTTATCCTAGTGTCTAAATTCTTCTCCATGGCTGGAACCCCAAATAATATTCCTTTACGTGCTAAGGGGTATCTAGAGAGTGGGATAGGTTTACTAACTACCCTAACCCTAACGCGTACCCTAACCCTAACCCCTACCCTAACCCTAACACGTACCCTAATCCTAACCCGTACCCTAAACCGAGCCCTAACCCTAACAATAACCCTAACCCTAACCCTAACCCATACCCTACGCCGTACCCGAAACCCTCCCCGATCCCGTACCCTAAGCCGTACCCTAAGCCTAACCCTAAGCCTAACCCTAACCCTAGGTTACCCTTGACTGCTTCTGCCTCCAATAGATTTCCTAAGCACTAGTGTTTTAAGGAACAGCTTAAAAAGAGAATCCTAATGTGATTTCTTTATAATGGGTGTGTTCCTTATCTTATCCTAGTGTCTAAACTCTTCTCCATGGCTGGACCCTCAAATAATATTCCTTTACGTGCTAAGGGGTATCTAGAGAGTGGGATAGGTTTAATAACTACCCTAACCCTAACGCGTACCCTAACCCTAACCCCTACCCTAACCCTAACACGTACCCTAATACTAACCTGTACCCTAAACCGAGCCCTAACCCTAACACTAACCCTAACCCTAACCCTAACCCATACCCTACGCCGTACCCGCACCCCTCCCCGAACCCGTACCCTAAGCCGTACCCTAAGCCTAACCCTAAGCCTAACCCTAACCCTAGGCTACCCTTGACTGCTTCTGCCTCCAATAGATTTCCTAAGCACTAGTGTTTTAAGGAACACCTTAAAAAGGGAATCCTAATGTGATTTCTTTATAATGGGTGTGTTCCTTATCTTATCCTAGTGTCTAAACTCTTCTCCATGGCTGGACCCCCAAATAATATTCCTTTACGTGCTAAGGGGTATCTAGAGAGTGGGATAGGTTTAATAACTACCCTAACCCTAACGCGTACCCTAACCCTAACCCCTACCCTAACCCTAACACGTACCCTAATCCTAACCCGTACCCTAAACCGAGCCCTAACCCTAACACTAACCCTAACCCTAACCCATACCCTACGCCGTACCCGAAACCCTCCCCGAACCCGTACCCTAAGCCGTACCCTAAGCCTCACCCTAAGCCTAACCTTATCCTAGGCTACCCTTGACTGCTTCTGCCTCCAATAGATTTCCTAAGCACTAGTGTTTTAAGGAACAGCTTAAAAAGAGAATCCTAATGTGATTTCTTTATAATGGGTGTGTTCCTTATCTTATCCTAGTGTCTAAACTCTTCTCCATGGCTGCACCCCCAAATAATATTGCCTTACGTGCTAAGGGGTATCTAGAGAGTGGGATAGGTTTAATAACTACCCTAAACCTAATGCGTACTCTAACCCTAACCCCTACCCTAACACTAACACGTACCCTAATCCTAACCCGTACCCTAAACCGAGCCCTAACCCTAACACTAACACTAACCCTAACCCTAACCCATACCCTATGCCGTACCTGAACCCCTCCCCAAACCCGTACCCTAAGCCGTACCCTAAGCCTAACCCTAAGCCTAACACTAACCCTAGGCTACCCTTGACTGCTTCTGCCTCCAATAGATTTCCTAAGCACTAGTGTTTTAAGCAACAGCTTAAAAAGAGAATCCTAATGTGATTTCTTTATAATGGGTGTGTTCCTTATCTTATCCTAGTGTCTAAATTCTTCTCCATGGCTGGAACCCCAAATAATATTCCTTTACGTGCTAAGGGGTATCTAGAGAGTGGGATAGGTTTACTAACTACCCTAACCCTAACGCGTACCCTAACCCTAACCCCTACCCTAACCCTAACACGTACCCTAATCCTAACCCGTACCCTAAACCGAGCCCTAACCCTAACAATAACCCTAACCCTAACCCTAACCCATACCCTACGCCGTACCCGAAACCCTCCCCGATCCCGTACCCTAAGCCGTACCCTAAGCCTAACCCTAAGCCTAACCCTAACCCTAGGTTACCCTTGACTGCTTCTGCCTCCAATAGATTTCCTAAGCACTAGTGTTTTAAGGAACAGCTTAAAAAGAGAATCCTAATGTGATTTCTTTATAATGGGTGTGTTCCTTATCTTATCCTAGTGTCTAAACTCTTCTCCATGGCTGGACCCTCAAATAATATTCCTTTACGTGCTAAGGGGTATCTAGAGAGTGGGATAGGTTTAATAACTACCCTAACCCTAACGCGTACCCTAACCCTAACCCCTACCCTAACCCTAACACGTACCCTAATCCTAACCCGTACCCTAAACCGAGCCCTAACCCTAACACTAACCCTAACCCTAACCCTAACCCATACCCTACGCCGTACCCGCACCCCTCCCTGAACCCGTACCCTAAGCCGTACCCTAAGCCTAACCCTAAGCCTAACCCTAACCCTAGGCTACCCTTGACTTCTTCTGCCTCCAATAGATTTCCTAAGCACTAGTGTTTTAACGAACAGCTTAAAAAGAGAATCCTAAAGTGATTTCTTTATAATGGGTGTGTTCCTTATCTTATCCTAGTGTCTAAACTCTTCTCCATGGCTGGACCCCCAAATAATATTCCTTTACGTGCTAAGGGGTATCTAGAGAGTGGGATAGGTTTAATAACTACCCTAACCCTAACGCGTACCCTAACCCTAACCCCTACCCTAACCCTAACACGTACCCTAATCCTAACCCGTACCCTAAACCGAGCCCTAACCCTAACACTAACCCTAACCCTAACCCATACCCTACGCCGTACCCGAAACCCTCCCCGAACCCGTACCCTAAGCCGTACCCTAAGCCTCACCCTAAGCCTAACCTTATCCTAGGCTACCCTTGACTGCTTCTGCCTCCAATAGATTTCCTAAGCACTAGTGTTTTAAGGAACAGCTTAAAAAGAGAATCCTAATGTGATTTCTTTATAATGGGTGTGTTCCTTATCTTATCCTAGTGTCTAAACTCTTCTCCATGGCTGGACCCCCAAATAATATTCCTTTACGTGCTAAGGGGTATCTAGAGAGTGGGATAGGTTTAATAACTACCCTAACCCTAACGCGTACCCTAACCCTAACCCCTACCCTAACCCTAACACGTACCCTAATCCTAACCCGTACCCTAAACCGAGCCCTAACCCTAACAATAACCCTAACCCTAACCCTAACCCATACCCTACGCCGTACCCGAAACCCTCCCCGAACCCGTACCCTAAGCCGTACCCTAAGCCTAACCCTAAGCCTAACCCTAACCCTAGGTTACCCTTGACTGCTTCTGCCTCCAATAGATTTCCTAAGCACTAGTGTTTTAAGGAACAGCTTAAAAAGAGAATCCTAATGTGATTTCTTTATAATGGGTGTGTTCCTTATCTTATCCTAGTGTCTAAACTCTTCTCCATGGCTGGACCCTCAAATAATATTCCTTTACGTGCTAAGGGGTATCTAGAGAGTGGGATAGGTTTAATAACTACCCTAACCCTAACGCGTACCCTAACCCTAACCCCTACCCTAACCCTAACACGTACCCTAATACTAACCTGTACCCTAAACCGAGCCCTAACCCTAACACTAACCCTAACCCTAACCCATACCCTACGCCGTACCCGCACCCCTCCCCGAACCCGTACCCTAAGCCGTACCCTAAGCCTAACCCTAAGCCTAACCCTAACCCTAGGCTACCCTTGACTGCTTCTGCCTCCAATAGATTTCCTAAGCACTAGTGTTTTAAGGAACAGCTTAAAAAGAGAATCCTAATGTGATTTCTTTATAATGGGTGTGTTCCTTATCTTATCCTAGTGTCTAAACTCTTCTCCATGGCTGGACCCCCAAATAATATTCCTTTACGTGCTAAGGGGTATCTAGAGAGTGGGATAGGTTTAATAACTACCCTAACCCTAACGCATACCCTAACCCTAAACCCTACCCTAACCCTAACACGTACCCTAATCCTAACCCGTACCCTAAACCGAGCCCTAACCCTAACACTAACCCTAACCCTAACCCTAACCCATACCCTACGCCGTACCCGAACCCCTCCCCGAACCCATTCCCCAAGCCGTACCCTAAACCTAACCCTAAGCCTAACCCTAACCCTAGGCTACCCTTGACTGCTTCTGCCTCCAATAGATTTCCTAAGCACTAGTGTTTTAAGGAACAGCTTAAAAAGAGAATCCTAATGTGATTTCTTTATAATGGGTGTGTTCCTTATCTTATCCTAGTGTCTAAACTCTTCTCCATGGCTGGACCCCCAAATAATATTCCTTTACGTGCTAAGGGGTATCTAAAGAGTGGGATAGGTTTAATAACTACCCTAACCCTAACGCGTACCCTAACCCTAACCCCTACCCTAACCCTAACACGTACCCTAATCCTAACCCGTACCCTAAACCGAGCCCTAACCCTAACACTAACCCTAACCCTAACCCTAACCCATACCCTACGCCGTACCCGAAACCCTCCCCGAACCCGTACCCTAAGCCGTACCCTAAGCCTAACCCTAAGCCTAACCCTAACCCTAGGCTACCTTTGACTGCTTCTGCCTCCAATAGATTTCCTAAGCACTAGTGTTTTAAGGAACAGCTTAAAAAGAGAATCCTAATGTGATTTCTTTATAATGGGTGTGTTCCTTATCTTATCCTAGTGTCTAAACTCTTCTCCATGGCTGGACCCCCAAATAATATTCCTTTACGTGCTAAGGGGGAGCTAGAGAGTGGGATAGGTTTACTAACTACCCTAGCCCTAACGCGTAACCTAACCCTAACCCCTACCCTAAACCTAACACGTTCCCTAATCCTAACCCGTACCCTAAACCGAGCCCTAACCCTAACACTAACCCTAACCCAAACCCTACGCCGTACACGAACACCTCCCCGAACCCATACCCCAAGCCGTACCCTAACCCTAACCCTAAGCCTAACCCTAACCCTAGGCTACCCTTGACTGCTTCTGCCTCCAATAGATTTCCTAAGCACTACTGTTTTAAGGAACAGCTTAAAAAGAGAATCCTAAAGTGATTTCTTTATAATGGGTGTGTTCCTTATCTTATCCTAGTGTCTAAACTCTTCTCCATGGCTGGACCCCCAAATAATATTCCTTTACGTGCTAAGGGGTATCTAGAGAGTGGGATAGGTTTAATAACTACCCTAACCCTAACGCGTACCCTAACCCTAACCCCTACCCTAACCCTAACACGTACCCTAATCCTAACCCGTACCCTAAACCGAGCCCTAACCCTAACACTAACCCTAACACTAACCCTAACCCATACCCTACGCCGTACCCGAAACCCTCCCCGAACTCGTACCCTAAGCCGTACCCTAAGCCTAACCCTAAGCCTAACCCTAACCCTAGGCTACCCTTGACTGCTTCTGCCTCCAATAGATTTCCTAAGCACTAGTGTTTTAAGGAACAGCTTAAAAAGAGAATCCTAATGTGATTTCTTTATAATGGGTGTATTCCTTATCTTATCCTAGTGTCTAAACTTTTCTCCATGGCTGGACCCTCAAATAATATTCCTTTACGTGCTAAGGGGTATCTAGAGATTGGGATAGGTTTAATAACTACCCTAACCCTAACGCGTACCCTAACCCTAACCCCTACCCTAACCCTAACACGTACCCTAATCCTAACCCGTACCCTAAACCGAGCCCTAACCCTAACACTAACCCTAACCCTAACCCTAACCCATACCCTACGCCGTACCCGCACCCCTCCCTGAACCCGTACCCTAAGCCGTACCCTAAGCCTAACCCTAAGCCTAACCCTAACCCTAGGCTACCCTTGACTGCTTCTGCCTCCAATAGATTTCCTAAGCACTAGTGTTTTAACGAACAGCTTAAAAAGAGAATCCTAAAGTGATTTCTTTATAATGGGTGTGTTCCTTATCTTATCCTAGTGTCTAAACTCTTCTCCATGGCTGGACCCCCAAATAATATTCCTTTACGTGCTAAGGGGTATCTAGAGAGTGGGATAGGTTTAATAACTACCCTAACCCTAACGCGTACCCTAACCCTAACCCCTACCCTAACCCTAACACGTACCCTAATCCTAACCCGTACCCTAAACCGAGCCCTAACCCTAACACTAACCCTAACCCTAACCCATACCCTACGCCGTACCCGAAACCCTCCCCGAACCCGTACCCTAAGCCGTACCCTAAGCCTCACCCTAAGCCTAACCTTATCCTAGGCTACCCTTGACTGCTTCTGCCTCCAATAGATTTCCTAAGCACTAGTGTTTTAAGGAACAGCTTAAAAAGAGAATCCTAATGTGATTTCTTTATAATGGGTGTGTTCCTTATCTTATCCTAGTGTCTAAACTCTTCTCCATGGCTGCACCCCCAAATAATATTGCCTTACGTGCTAAGGGGTATCTAGAGAGTGGGATAGGTTTAATAACTACCCTAAACCTAATGCGTACTCTAACCCTAACCCCTACCCTAACACTAACACGTACCCTAATCCTAACCCGTACCCTAAACCGAGCCCTAACCCTAACACTAACACTAACCCTAACCCTAACCCATACCCTATGCCGTACCTGAACCCCTCCCCAAACCCGTACCCTAAGCCGTACCCTAAGCCTAACCCTAAGCCTAACACTAACCCTAGGCTACCCTTGACTGCTTCTGCCTCCAATAGATTTCCTAAGCACTAGTGTTTTAAGCAACAGCTTAAAAAGAGAATCCTAATGTGATTTCTTTATAATGGGTGTGTTCCTTATCTTATCCTAGTGTCTAAATTCTTCTCCATGGCTGGAACCCCAAATAATATTCCTTTACGTGCTAAGGGGTATCTAGAGAGTGGGATAGGTTTACTAACTACCCTAACCCTAACGCGTACCCTAACCCTAACCCCTACCCTAACCCTAACACGTACCCTAATCCTAACCCGTACCCTAAACCGAGCCCTAACCCTAACAATAACCCTAACCCTAACCCTAACCCATACCCTACGCCGTACCCGAAACCCTCCCCGATCCCGTACCCTAAGCCGTACCCTAAGCCTAACCCTAAGCCTAACCCTAACCCTAGGTTACCCTTGACTGCTTCTGCCTCCAATAGATTTCCTAAGCACTAGTGTTTTAAGGAACAGCTTAAAAAGAGAATCCTAATGTGATTTCTTTATAATGGGTGTGTTCCTTATCTTATCCTAGTGTCTAAACTCTTCTCCATGGCTGGACCCTCAAATAATATTCCTTTACGTGCTAAGGGGTATCTAGAGAGTGGGATAGGTTTAATAACTACCCTAACCCTAACGCGTACCCTAACCCTAACCCCTACCCTAACCCTAACACGTACCCTAATCCTAACCCGTACCCTAAACCGAGCCCTAACCCTAACACTAACCCTAACCCTAACCCTAACCCATACCCTACGCCGTACCCGCACCCCTCCCTGAACCCGTACCCTAAGCCGTACCCTAAGCCTAACCCTAAGCCTAACCCTAACCCTAGGCTACCCTTGACTTCTTCTGCCTCCAATAGATTTCCTAAGCACTAGTGTTTTAACGAACAGCTTAAAAAGAGAATCCTAAAGTGATTTCTTTATAATGGGTGTGTTCCTTATCTTATCCTAGTGTCTAAACTCTTCTCCATGGCTGGACCCCCAAATAATATTCCTTTACGTGCTAAGGGGTATCTAGAGAGTGGGATAGGTTTAATAACTACCCTAACCCTAACGCGTACCCTAACCCTAACCCCTACCCTAACCCTAACACGTACCCTAATCCTAACCCGTACCCTAAACCGAGCCCTAACCCTAACACTAACCCTAACCCTAACCCATACCCTACGCCGTACCCGAAACCCTCCCCGAACCCGTACCCTAAGCCGTACCCTAAGCCTCACCCTAAGCCTAACCTTATCCTAGGCTACCCTTGACTGCTTCTGCCTCCAATAGATTTCCTAAGCACTAGTGTTTTAAGGAACAGCTTAAAAAGAGAATCCTAATGTGATTTCTTTATAATGGGTGTGTTCCTTATCTTATCCTAGTGTCTAAACTCTTCTCCATGGCTGGACCCCCAAATAATATTCCTTTACGTGCTAAGGGGTATCTAGAGAGTGGGATAGGTTTAATAACTACCCTAACCCTAACGCGTACCCTAACCCTAACCCCTACCCTAACCCTAACACGTACCCTAATCCTAACCCGTACCCTAAACCGAGCCCTAACCCTAACAATAACCCTAACCCTAACCCTAACCCATACCCTACGCCGTACCCGAAACCCTCCCCGAACCCGTACCCTAAGCCGTACCCTAAGCCTAACCCTAAGCCTAACCCTAACCCTAGGTTACCCTTGACTGCTTCTGCCTCCAATAGATTTCCTAAGCACTAGTGTTTTAAGGAACAGCTTAAAAAGAGAATCCTAATGTGATTTCTTTATAATGGGTGTGTTCCTTATCTTATCCTAGTGTCTAAACTCTTCTCCATGGCTGGACCCTCAAATAATATTCCTTTACGTGCTAAGGGGTATCTAGAGAGTGGGATAGGTTTAATAACTACCCTAACCCTAACGCGTACCCTAACCCTAACCCCTACCCTAACCCTAACACGTACCCTAATACTAACCTGTACCCTAAACCGAGCCCTAACCCTAACACTAACCCTAACCCTAACCCATACCCTACGCCGTACCCGCACCCCTCCCCGAACCCGTACCCTAAGCCGTACCCTAAGCCTAACCCTAAGCCTAACCCTAACCCTAGGCTACCCTTGACTGCTTCTGCCTCCAATAGATTTCCTAAGCACTAGTGTTTTAAGGAACAGCTTAAAAAGAGAATCCTAATGTGATTTCTTTATAATGGGTGTGTTCCTTATCTTATCCTAGTGTCTAAACTCTTCTCCATGGCTGGACCCCCAAATAATATTCCTTTACGTGCTAAGGGGTATCTAGAGAGTGGGATAGGTTTAATAACTACCCTAACCCTAACGCATACCCTAACCCTAAACCCTACCCTAACCCTAACACGTACCCTAATCCTAACCCGTACCCTAAACCGAGCCCTAACCCTAACACTAACCCTAACCCTAACCCTAACCCATACCCTACGCCGTACCCGAACCCCTCCCCGAACCCATTCCCCAAGCCGTACCCTAAACCTAACCCTAAGCCTAACCCTAACCCTAGGCTACCCTTGACTGCTTCTGCCTCCAATAGATTTCCTAAGCACTAGTGTTTTAAGGAACAGCTTAAAAAGAGAATCCTAATGTGATTTCTTTATAATGGGTGTGTTCCTTATCTTATCCTAGTGTCTAAACTCTTCTCCATGGCTGGACCCCCAAATAATATTCCTTTACGTGCTAAGGGGTATCTAAAGAGTGGGATAGGTTTAATAACTACCCTAACCCTAACGCGTACCCTAACCCTAACCCCTACCCTAACCCTAACACGTACCCTAATCCTAACCCGTACCCTAAACCGAGCCCTAACCCTAACACTAACCCTAACCCTAACCCTAACCCATACCCTACGCCGTACCCGAAACCCTCCCCGAACCCGTACCCTAAGCCGTACCCTAAGCCTAACCCTAAGCCTAACCCTAACCCTAGGCTACCTTTGACTGCTTCTGCCTCCAATAGATTTCCTAAGCACTAGTGTTTTAAGGAACAGCTTAAAAAGAGAATCCTAATGTGATTTCTTTATAATGGGTGTGTTCCTTATCTTATCCTAGTGTCTAAACTCTTCTCCATGGCTGGACCCTCAAATAATATTCCTTTACGTGCTAAGGGGTATCTAGAGAGTGGGATAGGTTTAATAACTACCCTAACCCTAACGCGTACCCTAACCCTAACCCCTACCCTAACCCTAACACGTACCCTAATACTAACCTGTACCCTAAACCGAGCCCTAACCCTAACCCTAACCCTAACCCTAACCCATACCCTACGCCGTACCCGCACCCCTCCCCGAACCCGTACCCTAAGCCGTACCCTAAGCCTAACCCTAAGCCTAACCCTAACCCTAGGCTACCCTTGACTGCTTCTGCCTCCAATAGATTTCGTAAGCACTAGTGTTTTAAGGAACAGCTTAAAAAGAGAATCCTAATGTGATTTCTTTATAATGGGTGTGTTCCTTATCTTATCCTAGTGTCTAAACTCTTCTCCATGGCTGGACCCCCAAATAATATTCCTTTACGTGCTAAGGGGTATCTAGAGAGTGGGATAGGTTTAATAACTACCCTAACCCTAACGCATACCCTAACCCTAACCCCTACCCTAACCCTAACACGTACCCTAATCCTAACCCGTACCCTAAACCGAGCCCTAACCCTAACACTAACCCTAACCCTAACCCTAACCCATACCCTACGCCGTACCCGAACCCCTCCCCGAACCCATTCCCCAAGCCGTACCCTAAACCTAACCCTAAGCCTAACCCTAACCCTAGGCTACCCTTGACTGCTTCTGCCTCCAATAGATTTCCTAAGCACTAGTGTTTTAAGGAACAGCTTAAAAAGAGAATCCTAATGTGATTTCTTTATAATGGGTGTGTTCCTTATCTTATCCTAGTGTCTAAACTCTTCTCCATGGCTGCACCCCCAAATAATATTGCCTTACGTGCTAAGGGGTATCTAGAGAGTGGGATAGGTTTAATAACTACCCTAACCCTAATGCGTACTCTAACCCTAACCTCTACCCTAACACTAACACGTACCCTAATCCTAACCCGTACCCTAAACCGAGCCCTAACCCTAACACTAACACTAACCCTAACCCTAACCCATACCCTACGCCGTACCTGAACCCCTCCCCAAACCCGTACTCTAAGTGGTACCCTAAGCCTAACCCTAAGCCTAACACTAACCCTAGGCTACCCTTGACTGCTTCTGCCTCCAATAGATTTCCTAAGCACTAGTGTTTTAAGCAACAGCTTAAAAAGAGAATCCTAATGTGATTTCTTTATAATGGGTGTGTTCCTTATCTTATCCTAGTGTCTAAATTCTTCTCCATGGCTGGAACCCCAAATAATATTCCTTTACGTGCTAAGGGGTATCTAGAGAGTGGGATAGGTTTACTAACTACCCTAACCCTAACGCGTACCCTAACCCTAACCCCTACCCTAAACCTAACACGTACCCTAATCCTAACCGTACCCTAAACCGAGCCCTAACCCTAACACTAACCCTAACCCTAACCCTAACCCATACCCTACGCCGTACCCGCACCCCTCCCCGAACCCGTACCCTAAGCCGTACCCTAAGCCTAACCCTAAGCCTAACCCTAACCCTAGGCTACCCTTGACTGCTTCTGCCTCCAATAGATTTCCTAAGCACTAGTGTTTTAAGGAACAGCTTAAAAAGAGAATCCTAATGTGATTTCTTTATAATGGGTGTGTTCCTTATCTTATCCTAGTGTCTAAACTCTTCTCCATGGCTGGACCCCCAAATAATATTCCTTTACGTGCTAAGGGGTATCTAGAGAGTGGGATAGGTTTAATAACTACCCTAACCCTAACGCATACCCTAACCCTAACCCCTACCCTAAACCTAACACGTACCCTAATCCTAACCGTACCCTAAACCGAGCCCTAACCCTAACACTAACCCTAACCCTAACCCTAACCCATACCCTACGCCGTACCCGCACCCCTCCCCGAACCCGTACCCTAAGCCGTACCCTAAGCCTAACCCTAAGCCTAACCCTAACCCTAGGCTACCCTTGACTGCTTCTGCCTCCAATAGATTTCCTAAGCACTAGTGTTTTAAGGAACAGCTTAAAAAGAGAATCCTAATGTGATTTCTTTATAATGGGTGTGTTCCTTATCTTATCCTAGTGTCTAAACTCTTCTCCATGGCTGCACCCCCAAATAATATTCCCTTACGTGCTAAGGGGTATCTAGAGAGTGGGATAGGTTTAATAACTACCCTAACCCTAACGCGTACCCTAACCCTAACCCCTACCCTAACCCTAACACGTACCCTAATCCTAACCTGTACCCTAAACCGAGGCCTAACCCTAACACTAACCCTAACCCTAACCCTAACACATACCCTACGCCGTACCCGAAACCCTCCCCGAACCCGTACCCTAAGCCATACCCTAAACCTAACCCTAAGCCTAACCCTAACCCTAGGCTACCCTTGACTGCTTCTGCCTCCAATTGATTTCCTAAGCAGTAGTGTTTTAAGGAACAGCTTAAAAAGAGAATCCTAATGTGATTTCTTTATAATGGGTGTGTTCCTTATCTTATCCTAGTGTCTAAACTCTTCTCCATGGCTGGACCCCCAAATAATATTCCTTTACGTGCTAAGGGGGAGCTAGAGAGTGGGATAGGTTTACTAACTACCCTAGCCCTAACGCGTAACCTAACCCTAACCCCTACACTAAACCTAACACGTTCCCTAATCCTAACCCGTACCCTAAACCGAGCCCTAACCCTAACACTAACCCTAACCCAAACCCTAACCCATACCCTACGCCGTACACGAACACCTCCCCGAACCCATACCCCAAGCCGTACCCTAACCCTAACCCTAAGCCTAACCCTAACCCTAGGCTACCCTTGACTGCTTCTGCCTCCAATAGATTTCCTAAGCACTAGTGTTTTAAGGAACAGCTTAAAAAGAGAATCCTAATGTGATTTCTTTATAATGGGTGTGTTCCTTATCTTATCCTAGTGTCTAAACTCTTCTCCATGGCTGGACCCCCAAATAATATTCCTTTACGTGCTAAGGGGTATCTAGAGAGTGGGATAGGTTTAATAACTACCCTAACCCTAACGCGTACCCTAACCCTAACCCCTACCCTAACCCTAACACGTACCCTAATCCTAACCCGTACCCTAAACCGAGCCCTAACCCTAACACTAACCCTAACCCTAACCCTAACCCATACCCTACGCCGTACCCGAAACCCTCCCCGAACTCGTACCCTAAGCCGTACCCTAAGCCTAACCCTAAGCCTAACCCTAACCCTAGGCTACCCTTGACTGCTTCTGCCTCCAATAGATTTCCTAAGCAGTAGTGTTTTAAGGAACAGCTTAAAAAGAGAATCCTAATGTGATTTCTTTATAATGGGTGTATTCCTTATCTTATCCTAGTGTCTAAACTTTTCTCCATGGCTGGACCCTCAAATAATATTCCTTTACGTGCTAAGGGGTATCTAGAGATTGGGATAGGTTTAATAACTACCCTAACCCTAACGCGTACCCTAACCCTAACCCCTACCCTAACCCTAACACGTACCCTAATCCTAACCCGTACCCTAAACCGAGCCCTAACCCTAACACTAACCCTAACCCTAACCCTAACCCATACCCTACGCCGTACCCGCACCCCTCCCTGAACCCGTACCCTAAGCCTAACCCTAAGCCTAACCCTAACCGTAGGCTACCCTTGACTGCTTCTGCCTCCAATAGATTTCCTAAGCACTAGTGTTTTAACGAACAGCTTAAAAAGAGAATCCTAAAGTGATTTCTTTATAATGGGTGTGTTCCTTATCTTATCCTAGTGTCTAAACTCTTCTCCATGGCTGGACCCCCAAATAATATTCCTTTACGTGCTAAGGGGTATCTAGAGAGTGGGATAGGTTTAATAACTACCCTAACCCTAACGCGTACCCTAACCCTAACCCCTACCCTAACCCTAACACGTACCCTAATCCTAACCCGTACCCTAAACCGAGCCCTAACCCTAACACTAACCCTAACCCTAACCCATACCCTACGCCGTACCCGAAACCCTCCCCGAACCCGTACCCTAAGCCGTACCCTAAGCCTCACCCTAAGCCTAACCTTATCCTAGGCTACCCTTGACTGCTTCTGCCTCCAATAGATTTCCTAAGCACTAGTGTTTTAAGGAACAGCTTAAAAAGAGAATCCTAATGTGATTTCTTTATAATGGGTGTGTTCCTTATCTTATCCTAGTGTCTAAACTCTTCTCCATGGCTGCACACCCAAATAATATTGCCTTACGTGCTAAGGGGTATCTAGAGAGTGGGATAGGTTTAATAACTACCCTAAACCTAATGCGTACTCTAACCCTAACCCCTACCCTAACACTAACACGTACCCTAATCCTAACCCGTACCCTAAACCGAGCCCTAACCCTAACACTAACACTAACCCTAACCCTAACCCATACCCTATGCCGTACCTGAACCCCTCCCCAAACCCGTACCCTAAGCCGTACCCTAAGCCTAACCCTAAGCCTAACACTAACCCTAGGCTACCCTTGACTGCTTCTGCCTCCAATAGATTTCCTAAGCACTAGTGTTTTAAGCAACAGCTTAAAAAGAGAATCCTAATGTGATTTCTTTATAATGGGTGTGTTCCTTATCTTATCCTAGTGTCTAAATTCTTCTCCATGGCTGGAACCCCAAATAATATTCCTTTACGTGCTAAGGGGTATCTAGAGAGTGGGATAGGTTTACTAACTACCCTAACCCTAACGCGTACCCTAACCCTAACCCCTACCCTAACCCTAACACGTACCCTAATCCTAACCCGTACCCTAAACCGAGCCCTAACCCTAACAATAACCCTAACCCTAACCCTAACCCATACCCTACGCCGTACCCGAAACCCTCCCCGATCCCGTACCCTAAGCCGTACCCTAAGCCTAACCCTAAGCCTAACCCTAACCCTAGGTTACCCTTGACTGCTTCTGCCTCCAATAGATTTCCTAAGCACTAGTGTTTTAAGGAACAGCTTAAAAAGAGAATCCTAATGTGATTTCTTTATAATGGGTGTGTTCCTTATCTTATCCTAGTGTCTAAACTCTTCTCCATGGCTGGACCCTCAAATAATATTCCTTTACGTGCTAAGGGGTATCTAGAGAGTGGGATAGGTTTAATAACTACCCTAACCCTAACGCGTACCCTAACCCTAACCCCTACCCTAACCCTAACACGTACCCTAATACTAACCTGTACCCTAAACCGAGCCCTAACCCTAACACTAACCCTAACCCTAACCCTAACCCATACCCTACGCCGTACCCGCACCCCTCCCCGAACCCGTACCCTAAGCCGTACCCTAAGCCTAACCCTAAGCCTAACCCTAACCCTAGGCTACCCTTGACTGCTTCTGCCTCCAATAGATTTCCTAAGCACTAGTGTTTTAAGGAACAGCTTAAAAAGGGAATCCTAATGTGATTTCTTTATAATGGGTGTGTTCCTTATCTTATCCTAGTGTCTAAACTCTTCTCCATGGCTGGACCCCCAAATAATATTCCTTTACGTGCTAAGGGGTATCTAGAGAGTGGGATAGGTTTAATAACTACCCTAACCCTAACGCATACCCTAACCCTAACCCCTACCCTAACCCTAACACGTACCCTAATCCTAACCCGTACCCTAAACCGAGCCCTAACCCTAACACTAACCCTAACCCTAACCCTAACCCATACCCTACGCCGTACCCGAACCCCTCCCCGAACCCATTCCCCAAGCCGTACCCTAAACCTAACCCTAAGCCTAACCCTAACCCTAGGCTACCCTTGACTGCTTCTGCCTCCAATAGATTTCCTAAGCACTAGTGTTTTAAGGAACAGCTTAAAAAGAGAATCCTAATGTGATTTCTTTATAATGGGTGTGTTCCTTATCTTATCCTAGTGTCTAAACTCTTCTCCATGGCTGCACCCCCAAATAATATTGCCTTACGTGCTAAGGGGTATCTAGAGAGTGGGATAGGTTTAATAACTACCCTAAACCTAATGCGTACTCTAACCCTAACCCCTACCCTAACACTAACACGTACCCTAATCCTAACCCGTACCCTAAACCGAGCCCTAACCCTAACACTAACACTAACCCTAACCCTAACCCATACCCTACGCCGTACCTGAACCCCTCCCCAAACCCGTACCCTAAGCCGTACCCTAAGCCTAACCCTAAGCCTAACACTTACCATAGGCAACCCTTGACTGCTTCTGCCTCCAATAGATTTCCTAAGCACTAGTGTTTTAAGCAACAGCTTAAAAAGAGAATCCTAATGTGATTTCTTTATAATGGGTGTGTTCCTTATCTTATCCTAGTGTCTAAATTCTTCTCCATGGCTGGAACCCCAAATAATATTCCTTTACGTGCTAAGGGGTATCTAGAGAGTGGGATAGGTTTACTAACTACCCTAACCCTAACGCGTACCCTAACCCTAACCCCTACCCTAAACCTAACACGTACCCTAATCCTAACCGTACCCTAAACCGAGCCCTAACCCTAACACTAACCCTAACCCTAACCCTAACCCATACCCTACGCCGTACCCGAAACTCTCCCCGAACCCGTACCCTAAGCCGTACCCTAAGCCTAACCCTAAGCCTAACCCTAACCCTAGGCTACCCTTGACTGCTTCTGCCTCCAATAGATTTCCTAAGCACTAGTGTTTTAAGGAACAGCTTAAAAAGAGAATCCTAATGTGATTTCTTTATAATGGGTGTGTTCCTTATCTTATCCTAGTGTCTAAACTCTTCTCCATGGCTGGACCCCCAAATAATATTCCTTTACGTGCTAAGGGGTATCTAGAGAGTGGGATAGGTTTAATAACTACCCTAACCCTAACGCGTACCCTAACCCTAAACCCTACCCTAACCCTAACACGTACCCTAATCCTAACCCGTACCCTAAACCGAGGCCTAACCCTAACACTAACCCTAACCCTAACCCTAACCCATACCCTACGCCGTACCCGAAACCCTCCCCGAACCCGTACCCTAAGCCGTACCCTAAGCCTAACCCTAAGCCTAACCCTAACCCTAGGCTACCCTTGACTGCTTCTGCCTCCAATAGATTTCCTAAGCACTAGTGTTTTAAGGAACAGCTTAAAAAGAGAATCCTAATGTGATTTCTTTATAATGGGTGTGTTCCTTATCTTATCCTAGTGTCTAAACTCTTCTCCATGGCTGGACCCTCAAATAATATTCCTTTACGTGCTAAGGGGTATCTAGAGAGTGGGATAGGTTTAATAACTACCCTAACCCTAATGCGTACCCTAACCCTAACCCCTACCCTAACCCTAACACGTACCCTAATACTAACCTGTACCCTAAACCGAGCCCTAACCCTAACACTAACCCTAACCCTAACCCTAACCCATACCCTACGCCGTACCCGCACCCCTCCCCGAACCCGTACCCTAAGCCGTACCCTAAGCCTAACCCTAAGCCTAACCCTAACCCTAGGCTACCCTTGACTGCTTCTGCCTCCAATAGATTTCCTAAGCACTAGTGTTTTAAGGAACAGCTTAAAAAGAGAATCCTAATGTGATTTCTTTATAATGGGTGTGTTCCTTATCTTATCCTAGTGTCTAAACTCTTCTCCATGGCTGGACCCCCAAATAATATTCCTTTACGTGCTAAGGGGTATCTAGAGAGTGGGATAGGTTTAATAACTACCCTAACCCTAACGCATACACTAACCCTAACCCCTACCCTAACCCTAACACGTACCCTAATCCTAACCCGTACCCTAAACCGAGCCCTAACCCTAACACTAACCCTAAACCTAACCCTAACCCATACCCTACGCCGTACCCGAACCCCTCCCCGAACCCATTCCCCAAGCCGTACCCTAAACCTAACCCTAAGCCTAACCCTAACCCTAGGCTACCCTTGACTGCTTCTGCCTCCAATAGATTTCCTAAGCACTAGTGTTTTAAGGAACAGCTTAAAAAGAGAATCCTAATGTGATTTCTTTATAATGGGTGTGTTCCTTATCTTATCCTAGTGTCTAAATTCTTCTCCATGGCTGGAACCCCAAATAATATTCCTTTACGTGCTAAGGGGTATCTAGAGAGTGGGATAGGTTTACTAACTACCCTAACCCTAACGCGTACCCTAACCCTAACCCCTACCCTAAACCTAACACGTACCCTAATCCTAACCCGTACCCTAAACCGAGCCCTAACCCTAACACTAACCCTAACACTAACCCTAACCCATACCCTACGCCGTACCCGAAACCCTCCCCGAACTCGTACCCTAAGCCGTACCCTAAGCCTAACCCTAAGCCTAACCCTAACCCTAGGCTACCCTTGACTGCTTCTGCCTCCAATAGATTTCCTAAGCACTAGTGTTTTAAGGAACAGCTTAAAAAGAGAATCCTAATGTGATTTCTTTATAATGGGTGTATTCCTTATCTTATCCTAGTGTCTAAACTTTTCTCCATGGCTGGACCCTCAAATAATATTCCTTTACGTGCTAAGGGGTATCTAGAGATTGGGATAGGTTTAATAACTACCCTAACCCTAACGCGTACCCTAACCCTAACCCCTACCCTAACCCTAACACGTACCCTAATCCTAACCCGTACCCTAAACCGAGCCCTAACCCTAACACTAACCCTAACCCTAACCCTAACCCATACCCTACGCCGTACCCGCACCCCTCCCTGAACCCGTACCCTAAGCCGTACCCTAAGCCTAACCCTAAGCCTAACCCTAACCCTAGGCTACCCTTGACTGCTTCTGCCTCCAATAGATTTCCTAAGCACTAGTGTTTTAACGAACAGCTTAAAAAGAGAATCCTAAAGTGATTTCTTTATAATGGGTGTGTTCCTTATCTTATCCTAGTGTCTAAACTCTTCTCCATGGCTGGACCCCCAAATAATATTCCTTTACGTGCTAAGGGGTATCTAGAGAGTGGGATAGGTTTAATAACTACCCTAACCCTAACGCGTACCCTAACCCTAACCCCTACCCTAACCCTAACACGTACCCTAATCCTAATCCGTACCCTAAACCGAGCCCTAACCCTAACACTAACCCTAACCCTAACCCATACCCTACGCCGTACCCGAAACCCTCCCCGAACCCGTACCCTAAGCCTTACCCTAAGCCTCACCCTAAGCCTAACCTTATCCTAGGCTACCCTTGACTGCTTCTGCCTCCAATAGATTTCCTAAGCACTAGTGTTTTAAGGAACAGCTTAAAAAGAGAATCCTAATGTGATTTCTTTATAATGGGTGTGTTCCTTATCTTATCCTAGTGTCTAAACTCTTCTCCATGGCTGCACCCCCAAATAATATTGCCTTACGTGCTAAGGGGTATCTAGAGAGTGGGATAGGTTTAATAACTACCCTAAACCTAATGCGTACTCTAACCCTAACCCCTACCCTAACACTAACACGTACCCTAATCCTAACCCGTACCCTAAACCGAGCCCTAACCCTAACACTAACACTAACCCTAACCCTAACCCATACCCTATGCCGTACCTGAACCCCTCCCCAAACCCGTACCCTAAGCCGTACCCTAAGCCTAACCCTAAGCCTAACACTAACCCTAGGCTACCCTTGACTGCTTCTGCCTCCAATAGATTTCCTAAGCACTAGTGTTTTAAGCAACAGCTTAAAAAGAGAATCCTAATGTGATTTCTTTATAATGGGTGTGTTCCTTATCTTATCCTAGTGTCTAAATTTTTCTCCATGGCTGGAACCCCAAATAATATTCCTTTACGTGCTAAGGGGTATCTAGAGAGTGGGATAGGTTTACTAACTACCCTAACCCTAACGCGTACCCTAACCCTAACCCCTACCCTAACCCTAACACGTACCCTAATCCTAACCCGTACCCTAAACCGAGCCCTAACCCTAACAATAACCCTAACCCTAACCCTAACCCATACCCTACGCCGTACCCGAAACCCTCCCCGATCCCGTACCCTAAGCCGTACCCTAAGCCTAACCCTAAGCCTAACCCTAACCCTAGGTTACCCTTGACTGCTTCTGCCTCCAATAGATTTCCTAAGCACTAGTGTTTTAAGGAACAGCTTAAAAAGAGAATCCTAATGTGATTTCTTTATAATGGGTGTGTTCCTTATCTTATCCTAGTGTCTAAACTCTTCTCCATGGCTGGACCCTCAAATAATATTCCTTTACGTGCTAAGGGGTATCTAGAGAGTGGGATAGGTTTAATAACTACCCTAACCCTAACGCGTACCCTAACCCTAACCCCTACCCTAACCCTAACACGTACCCTAATCCTAACCCGTACCCTAAACCGAGCCCTAACCCTAACACTAACCCTAACCCTAACCCTAACCCATACCCTACGCCGTACCCGCACCCCTCCCTGAACCCGTACCCTAAGCCGTACCCTAAGCCTAACCCTAAGCCTAACCCTAACCCTAGGCTACCCTTGACTGCTTCTGCCTCCAATAGATTTCCTAAGCACTAGTGTTTTAACGAACAGCTTAAAAAGAGAATCCTAAAGTGATTTCTTTATAATGGGTGTGTTCCTTATCTTATCCTAGTGTCTAAACTCTTCTCCATGGCTGGACCCCCAAATAATATTCCTTTACGTGCTAAGGGGTATCTAGAGAGTGGGATAGGTTTAATAACTACCCTAACCCTAACGCGTACCCTAACCCTAACCCCTACCCTAACCCTAACACGTACCCTAATCCTAACCCGTACCCTAAACCGAGCCCTAACCCTAACACTAACCCTAACCCTAACCCATACCCTACGCCGTACCCGAAACCCTCCCCGAACCCGTACCCTAAGCCGTACCCTAAGCCTCACCCTAAGCCTAACCTTATCCTAGGCTACCCTTGACTGCTTCTGCCTCCAATAGATTTCCTAAGCACTAGTGTTTTAAGGAACAGCTTAAAAAGAGAATCCTAATGTGATTTCTTTATAATGGGTGTGTTCCTTATCTTATCCTAGTGTCTAAACTCTTCTCCATGGCTGGACCCCCAAATAATATTCCTTTACGTGCTAAGGGGTATCTAGAGAGTGGGATAGGTTTAATAACTACCCTAACCCTAACGCGTACCCTAACCCTAACCCCTACCCTAACCCTAACACGTACCCTAATCCTAACCCGTACCCTAAACCGAGCCCTAACCCTAACAATAACCCTAACCCTAACCCTAACCCATACCCTACGCCGTACCCGAAACCCTCCCCGAACCCGTACCCTAAGCCGTACCCTAAGCCTAACCCTAAGCCTAACCCTAACCCTAGGTTACCCTTGACTGCTTCTGCCTCCAATAGATTTCCTAAGCACTAGTGTTTTAAGGAACAGCTTAAAAAGAGAATCCTAATGTGATTTCTTTATAATGGGTGTGTTCCTTATCTTATCCTAGTGTCTAAACTCTTCTCCATGGCTGGACCCTCAAATAATATTCCTTTACGTGCTAAGGGGTATCTAGAGAGTGGGATAGGTTTAATAACTACCCTAACCCTAACGCGTACCCTAACCCTAACCCCTACCCTAACCCTAACACGTACCCTAATACTAACCTGTACCCTAAACCGAGCCCTAACCCTAACACTAACCCTAACCCTAACCCATACCCTACGCCGTACCCGCACCCCTCCCCGAACCCGTACCCTAAGCCGTACCCTAAGCCTAACCCTAAGCCTAACCCTAACCCTAGGCTACCCTTGACTGCTTCTGCCTCCAATAGATTTCCTAAGCACTAGTGTTTTAAGGAACAGCTTAAAAAGAGAATCCTAATGTGATTTCTTTATAATGGGTGTGTTCCTTATCTTATCCTAGTGTCTAAACTCTTCTCCATGGCTGGACCCCCAAATAATATTCCTTTACGTGCTAAGGGGTATCTAGAGAGTGGGATAGGTTTAATAACTACCCTAACCCTAACGCATACCCTAACCCTAAACCCTACCCTAACCCTAACACGTACCCTAATCCTAACCCGTACCCTAAACCGAGCCCTAACCCTAACACTAACCCTAACCCTAACCCTAACCCATACCCTACGCCGTACCCGAACCCCTCCCCGAACCCATTCCCCAAGCCGTACCCTAAACCTAACCCTAAGCCTAACCCTAACCCTAGGCTACCCTTGACTGCTTCTGCCTCCAATAGATTTCCTAAGCACTAGTGTTTTAAGGAACAGCTTAAAAAGAGAATCCTAATGTGATTTCTTTATAATGGGTGTGTTCCTTATCTTATCCTAGTGTCTAAACTCTTCTCCATGGCTGGACCCCCAAATAATATTCCTTTACGTGCTAAGGGGTATCTAAAGAGTGGGATAGGTTTAATAACTACCCTAACCCTAACGCGTACCCTAACCCTAACCCCTACCCTAACCCTAACACGTACCCTAATCCTAACCCGTACCCTAAACCGAGCCCTAACCCTAACACTAACCCTAACCCTAACCCTAACCCATACCCTACGCCGTACCCGAAACCCTCCCCGAACCCGTACCCTAAGCCGTACCCTAAGCCTAACCCTAAGCCTAACCCTAACCCTAGGCTACCTTTGACTGCTTCTGCCTCCAATAGATTTCCTAAGCACTAGTGTTTTAAGGAACAGCTTAAAAAGAGAATCCTAATGTGATTTCTTTATAATGGGTGTGTTCCTTATCTTATCCTAGTGTCTAAACTCTTCTCCATGGCTGGACCCCCAAATAATATTCCTTTACGTGCTAAGGGGGAGCTAGAGAGTGGGATAGGTTTACTAACTACCCTAGCCCTAACGCGTAACCTAACCCTAACCCCTACCCTAAACCTAACACGTTCCCTAATCCTAACCCGTACCCTAAACCGAGCCCTAACCCTAACACTAACCCTAACCCAAACCCTACGCCGTACACGAACACCTCCCCGAACCCATACCCCAAGCCGTACCCTAACCCTAACCCTAAGCCTAACCCTAACCCTAGGCTACCCTTGACTGCTTCTGCCTCCAATAGATTTCCTAAGCACTACTGTTTTAAGGAACAGCTTAAAAAGAGAATCCTAAAGTGATTTCTTTATAATGGGTGTGTTCCTTATCTTATCCTAGTGTCTAAACTCTTCTCCATGGCTGGACCCCCAAATAATATTCCTTTACGTGCTAAGGGGTATCTAGAGAGTGGGATAGGTTTAATAACTACCCTAACCCTAACGCGTACCCTAACCCTAACCCCTACCCTAACCCTAACACGTACCCTAATCCTAACCCGTACCCTAAACCGAGCCCTAACCCTAACACTAACCCTAACACTAACCCTAACCCATACCCTACGCCGTACCCGAAACCCTCCCCGAACTCGTACCCTAAGCCGTACCCTAAGCCTAACCCTAAGCCTAACCCTAACCCTAGGCTACCCTTGACTGCTTCTGCCTCCAATAGATTTCCTAAGCACTAGTGTTTTAAGGAACAGCTTAAAAAGAGAATCCTAATGTGATTTCTTTATAATGGGTGTATTCCTTATCTTATCCTAGTGTCTAAACTTTTCTCCATGGCTGGACCCTCAAATAATATTCCTTTACGTGCTAAGGGGTATCTAGAGATTGGGATAGGTTTAATAACTACCCTAACCCTAACGCGTACCCTAACCCTAACCCCTACCCTAACCCTAACACGTACCCTAATCCTAACCCGTACCCTAAACCGAGCCCTAACCCTAACACTAACCCTAACCCTAACCCTAACCCATACCCTACGCCGTACCCGCACCCCTCCCTGAACCCGTACCCTAAGCCGTACCCTAAGCCTAACCCTAAGCCTAACCCTAACCCTAGGCTACCCTTGACTGCTTCTGCCTCCAATAGATTTCCTAAGCACTAGTGTTTTAACGAACAGCTTAAAAAGAGAATCCTAAAGTGATTTCTTTATAATGGGTGTGTTCCTTATCTTATCCTAGTGTCTAAACTCTTCTCCATGGCTGGACCCCCAAATAATATTCCTTTACGTGCTAAGGGGTATCTAGAGAGTGGGATAGGTTTAATAACTACCCTAACCCTAACGCGTACCCTAACCCTAACCCCTACCCTAACCCTAACACGTACCCTAATCCTAACCCGTACCCTAAACCGAGCCCTAACCCTAACACTAACCCTAACCCTAACCCATACCCTACGCCGTACCCGAAACCCTCCCCGAACCCGTACCCTAAGCCGTACCCTAAGCCTCACCCTAAGCCTAACCTTATCCTAGGCTACCCTTGACTGCTTCTGCCTCCAATAGATTTCCTAAGCACTAGTGTTTTAAGGAACAGCTTAAAAAGAGAATCCTAATGTGATTTCTTTATAATGGGTGTGTTCCTTATCTTATCCTAGTGTCTAAACTCTTCTCCATGGCTGCACCCCCAAATAATATTGCCTTACGTGCTAAGGGGTATCTAGAGAGTGGGATAGGTTTAATAACTACCCTAAACCTAATGCGTACTCTAACCCTAACCCCTACCCTAACACTAACACGTACCCTAATCCTAACCCGTACCCTAAACCGAGCCCTAACCCTAACACTAACACTAACCCTAACCCTAACCCATACCCTATGCCGTACCTGAACCCCTCCCCAAACCCGTACCCTAAGCCGTACCCTAAGCCTAACCCTAAGCCTAACACTAACCCTAGGCTACCCTTGACTGCTTCTGCCTCCAATAGATTTCCTAAGCACTAGTGTTTTAAGCAACAGCTTAAAAAGAGAATCCTAATGTGATTTCTTTATAATGGGTGTGTTCCTTATCTTATCCTAGTGTCTAAATTCTTCTCCATGGCTGGAACCCCAAATAATATTCCTTTACGTGCTAAGGGGTATCTAGAGAGTGGGATAGGTTTAATAACTACCCTAACCCTAACGCGTACCCTAACCCTAACCCCTACCCTAACCCTAACACGTACCCTAATCCTAACCCGTACCCTAAACCGAGCCCTAACCCTAACACTAACCCTAACCCTAACCCTAACCCATACCCTACGCCGTACCCGCACCCCTCCCTGAACCCGTACCCTAAGCCGTACCCTAAGCCTAACCCTAAGCCTAACCCTAACCCTAGGCTACCCTTGACTTCTTCTGCCTCCAATAGATTTCCTAAGCACTAGTGTTTTAACGAACAGCTTAAAAAGAGAATCCTAAAGTGATTTCTTTATAATGGGTGTGTTCCTTATCTTATCCTAGTGTCTAAACTCTTCTCCATGGCTGGACCCCCAAATAATATTCCTTTACGTGCTAAGGGGTATCTAGAGAGTGGGATAGGTTTAATAACTACCCTAACCCTAACGCGTACCCTAACCCTAACCCCTACCCTAACCCTAACACGTACCCTAATCCTAACCCGTACCCTAAACCGAGCCCTAACCCTAACACTAACCCTAACCCTAACCCATACCCTACGCCGTACCCGAAACCCTCCCCGAACCCGTACCCTAAGCCGTACCCTAAGCCTCACCCTAAGCCTAACCTTATCCTAGGCTACCCTTGACTGCTTCTGCCTCCAATAGATTTCCTAAGCACTAGTGTTTTAAGGAACAGCTTAAAAAGAGAATCCTAATGTGATTTCTTTATAATGGGTGTGTTCCTTATCTTATCCTAGTGTCTAAACTCTTCTCCATGGCTGGACCCCCAAATAATATTCCTTTACGTGCTAAGGGGTATCTAGAGAGTGGGATAGGTTTAATAACTACCCTAACCCTAACGCGTACCCTAACCCTAACCCCTACCCTAACCCTAACACGTACCCTAATCCTAACCCGTACCCTAAACCGAGCCCTAACCCTAACAATAACCCTAACCCTAACCCTAACCCATACCCTACGCCGTACCCGAAACCCTCCCCGAACCCGTACCCTAAGCCGTACCCTAAGCCTAACCCTAAGCCTAACCCTAACCCTAGGTTACCCTTGACTGCTTCTGCCTCCAATAGATTTCCTAAGCACTAGTGTTTTAAGGAACAGCTTAAAAAGAGAATCCTAATGTGATTTCTTTATAATGGGTGTGTTCCTTATCTTATCCTAGTGTCTAAACTCTTCTCCATGGCTGGACCCTCAAATAATATTCCTTTACGTGCTAAGGGGTATCTAGAGAGTGGGATAGGTTTAATAACTACCCTAACCCTAACGCGTACCCTAACCCTAACCCCTACCCTAACCCTAACACGTACCCTAATACTAACCTGTACCCTAAACCGAGCCCTAACCCTAACACTAACCCTAACCCTAACCCATACCCTACGCCGTACCCGCACCCCTCCCCGAACCCGTACCCTAAGCCGTACCCTAAGCCTAACCCTAAGCCTAACCCTAACCCTAGGCTACCCTTGACTGCTTCTGCCTCCAATAGATTTCCTAAGCACTAGTGTTTTAAGGAACAGCTTAAAAAGAGAATCCTAATGTGATTTCTTTATAATGGGTGTGTTCCTTATCTTATCCTAGTGTCTAAACTCTTCTCCATGGCTGGACCCCCAAATAATATTCCTTTACGTGCTAAGGGGTATCTAGAGAGTGGGATAGGTTTAATAACTACCCTAACCCTAACGCATACCCTAACCCTAAACCCTACCCTAACCCTAACACGTACCCTAATCCTAACCCGTACCGTAAACCGAGCCCTAACCCTAACACTAACCCTAACCCTAACCCTAACCCATACCCTACGCCGTACCCGTACCCCTCCCCGAACCCATTCCCCAAGCCGTACCCTAAACCTAACCCTAAGCCTAACCCTAACCCTAGGCTACCCTTGACTGCTTCTGCCTCCAATAGATTTCCTAAGCACTAGTGTTTTAAGGAACAGCTTAAAAAGAGAATCCTAATGTGATTTCTTTATAATGGGTGTGTTCCTTATCTTATCCTAGTGTCTAAACTCTTCTCCATGGCTGGACCCCCAAATAATATTCCTTTACGTGCTAAGGGGTATCTAAAGAGTGGGATAGGTTTAATAACTACCCTAACCCTAACGCGTACCCTAACCCTAACCCCTACCCTAACCCTAACACGTACCCTAATCCTAACCCGTACCCTAAACCGAGCCCTAACCCTAACACTAACCCTAACCCTAACCCTAACCCATACCCTACGCCGTACCCGAAACCCTCCCCGAACCCGTACCCTAAGCCGTACCCTAAGCCTAACCCTAAGCCTAACCCTAACCCTAGGCTACCTTTGACTGCTTCTGCCTCCAATAGATTTCCTAAGCACTAGTGTTTTAAGGAACAGCTTAAAAAGAGAATCCTAATGTGATTTCTTTATAATGGGTGTGTTCCTTATCTTATCCTAGTGTCTAAACTCTTCTCCATGGCTGGACCCTCAAATAATATTCCTTTACGTGCTAAGGGGTATCTAGAGAGTGGGATAGGTTTAATAACTACCCTAACCCTAACGCGTACCCTAACCCTAACCCCTACCCTAACCCTAACACGTACCCTAATACTAACCTGTACCCTAAACCGAGCCCTAACCCTAACCCTAACCCTAACCCTAACCCATACCCTTCGCCGTACCCGCACCCCTCCCCGAACCCGTACCCTAAGCCGTACCCTAAGCCTAACCCTAACCCTAGGCTACCCTTGACTGCTTCTGCCTCCAATAGATTTCGTAAGCACTAGTGTTTTAAGGAACAGCTTAAAAAGAGAATCCTAATGTGATTTCTTTATAATGGGTGTGTTCCTTATCTTATCCTAGTGTCTAAACTCTTCTCCATGGCTGGACCCCCAAATAATATTCCTTTACGTGCTAAGGGGTATCTAGAGAGTGGGATAGGTTTAATAACTACCCTAACCCTAACGCATACCCTAACCCTAACCCCTACCCTAACCCTAACACGTACCCTAATCCTAACCCGTACCCTAAACCGAGCCCTAACCCTAACACTAACCCTAACCCTAACCCTAACCCATACCCTACGCCGTACCCGAACCCCTCCCCGAACCCATTCCCCAAGCCGTACCCTAAACCTAACCCTAAGCCTAACCCTAACCCTAGGCTACCCTTGACTGCTTCTGCCTCCAATAGATTTCCTAAGCACTAGTGTTTTAAGGAACAGCTTAAAAAGAGAATCCTAATGTGATTTCTTTATAATGGGTGTGTTCCTTATCTTATCCTAGTGTCTAAACTCTTCTCCATGGCTGCACCCCCAAATAATATTGCCTTACGTGCTAAGGGGTATCTAGAGAGTGGGATAGGTTTAATAACTACCCTAACCCTAATGCGTACTCTAACCCTAACCTCTACCCTAACACTAACACGTACCCTAATCCTAACCCGTACCCTAAACCGAGCCCTAACCCTAACACTAACACTAACCCTAACCCTAACCCATACCCTACGCCGTACCTGAACCCCTCCCCAAACCCGTACTCTAAGTGGTACCCTAAGCCTAACCCTAAGCCTAACCCTAACCCTAGGCTACCCTTGACTGCTTCTGCCTCCAATAGATTTCCTAAGCACTAGTGTTTTAAGGAACAGCTTAAAAAGAGAATCCTAATGTGATTTCTTTATAATGGGTGTGTTCCTTATCTTATCCTAGTGTCTAAACTCTTCTCCATGGCTGGACCCCCAAATAATATTCCTTTACGTGCTAAGGGGTATCTAGAGAGTGGGATAGGTTTAATAACTACCCTAACCCTAACGCATACACTAACCCTAACCCCTACCCTAACCCTAACACGTACCCTAATCCTAACCCGTACCCTAAACCGAGCCCTAACCCTAACACTAACCCTAAACCTAACCCTAACCCATACCCTACGCCGTACCCGAAACCCCTCCCCGAACCCATTCCCCAAGCCGTACCCTAAACCTAACCCTAAGCCTAACCCTAACCCTAGGCTACCCTTGACTGCTTCTGCCTCCAATAGATTTCCTAAGCACTAGTGTTTTAAGGAACAGCTTAAAAAGAGAATCCTAATGTGATTTCTTTATAATGGGTGTGTTCCTTATCTTATCCTAGTGTCTAAATTCTTCTCCATGGCTGGAACCCCAAATAATATTCCTTTACGTGCTAAGGGGTATCTAGAGAGTGGGATAGGTTTACTAACTACCCTAACCCTAACGCGTACCCTAACCCTAACCCCTACCCTAAACCTAACACGTACCCTAATCCTAACCCGTACCCTAAACCGAGCCCTAACCCTAACACTAACCCTAACACTAACCCTAACCCATACCCTACGCCGTACCCGAAACCCTCCCCGAACTCGTACCCTAAGCCGTACCCTAAGCCTAACCCTAAGCCTAACCCTAACCCTAGGCTACCCTTGACTGCTTCTGCCTCCAATAGATTTCCTAAGCACTAGTGTTTTAAGGAACAGCTTAAAAAGAGAATCCTAATGTGATTTCTTTATAATGGGTGTATTCCTTATCTTATCCTAGTGTCTAAACTTTTCTCCATGGCTGGACCCTCAAATAATATTCCTTTACGTGCTAAGGGGTATCTAGAGATTGGGATAGGTTTAATAACTATCCTAACCCTAACGCGTACCCTAACCCTAACCCCTACCCTAACCCTAACACGTACCCTAATCCTAACCCGTACCCTAAACCGAGCCCTAACCCTAACACTAACCCTAACCCTAACCCTAACCCATACCCTACGCCGTACCCGCACCCCTCCCTGAACCCGTACCCTAAGCCGTACCCTAAGCCTAACCCTAAGCCTAACCCTAACCCTAGGCTACCCTTGACTGCTTCTGCCTCCAATAGATTTCCTAAGCACTAGTGTTTTAACGAACAGCTTAAAAAGAGAATCCTAAAGTGATTTCTTTATAATGGGTGTGTTCCTTATCTTATCCTAGTGTCTAAACTCTTCTCCATGGCTGGACCCCCAAATAATATTCCTTTACGTGCTAAGGGGTATCTAGAGAGTGGGATAGGTTTAATAACTACCCTAACCCTAACGCGTACCCTAACCCTAACCCCTACCCTAACCCTAACACGTACCCTAATCCTAACCCGTACCCTAAACCGAGCCCTAACCCTAACACTAACCCTAACCCTAACCCATACCCTACGCCGTACCCGAAACCCTCCCCGAACCCGTACCCTAAGCCTTACCCTAAGCCTCACCCTAAGCCTAACCTTATCCTAGGCTACCCTTGACTGCTTCTGCCTCCAATAGATTTCCTAAGCACTAGTGTTTTAAGGAACAGCTTAAAAAGAGAATCCTAATGTGATTTCTTTATAATGGGTGTGTTCCTTATCTTATCCTAGTGTCTAAACTCTTCTCCATGGCTGCACCCCCAAATAATATTGCCTTACGTGCTAAGGGGTATCTAGAGAGTGGGATAGGTTTAATAACTACCCTAAACCTAATGCGTACTCTAACCCTAACCCCTACCCTAACACTAACACGTACCCTAATCCTAACCCGTACCCTAAACCGAGCCCTAACCCTAACACTAACACTAACCCTAACCCTAACCCATACCCTATGCCGTACCTGAACCCCTCCCCAAACCCGTACCCTAAGCCGTACCCTAAGCCTAACCCTAAGCCTAACACTAACCCTAGGCTACCCTTGACTGCTTCTGCCTCCAATAGATTTCCTAAGCACTAGTGTTTTAAGCAACAGCTTAAAAAGAGAATCCTAATGTGATTTCTTTATAATGGGTGTGTTCCTTATCTTATCCTAGTGTCTAAATTCTTCTCCATGGCTGGAACCCCAAATAATATTCCTTTACGTGCTAAGGGGTATCTAGAGAGTGGGATAGGTTTACTAACTACCCTAACCCTAACGCGTACCCTAACCCTAACCCCTACCCTAACCCTAACACGTACCCTAATCCTAACCCGTACCCTAAACCGAGCCCTAACCCTAACAATAACCCTAACCCTAACCCTAACCCATACCCTACGCCGTACCCGAAACCCTCCCCGATCCCGTACCCTAAGCCGTACCCTAAGCCTAACCCTAAGCCTAACCCTAACCCTAGGTTACCCTTGACTGCTTCTGCCTCCAATAGATTTCCTAAGCACTAGTGTTTTAAGGAACAGCTTAAAAAGAGAATCCTAATGTGATTTCTTTATAATGGGTGTGTTCCTTATCTTATCCTAGTGTCTAAACTCTTCTCCATGGCTGGACCCTCAAATAATATTCCTTTACGTGCTAAGGGGTATCTAGAGAGTGGGATAGGTTTAATAACTACCCTAACCCTAACGCGTACCCTAACCCTAACCCCTACCCTAACCCTAACACGTACCCTAATCCTAACCCGTACCCTAAACCGAGCCCTAACCCTAACACTAACCCTAACCCTAACCCTAACCCATACCCTACGCCGTACCCGCACCCCTCCCTGAACCCGTACCCTAAGCCGTACCCTAAGCCTAACCCTAAGCCTAACCCTAACCCTAGGCTACCCTTGACTGCTTCTGCCTCCAATAGATTTCCTAAGCACTAGTGTTTTAACGAACAGCTTAAAAAGAGAATCCTAAAGTGATTTCTTTATAATGGGTGTGTTCCTTATCTTATCCTAGTGTCTAAACTCTTCTCCATGGCTGGACCCCCAAATAATATTCCTTTACGTGCTAAGGGGTATCTAGAGAGTGGGATAGGTTTAATAACTACCCTAACCCTAACGCGTACCCTAACCCTAACCCCTACCCTAACCCTAACACGTACCCTAATCCTAACCCGTACCCTAAACCGAGCCCTAACCCTAACACTAACCCTAACCCTAACCCATACCCTACGCCGTACCCGAAACCCTCCCCGAACCCGTACCCTAAGCCGTACCCTAAGCCTCACCCTAAGCCTAACCTTATCCTAGGCTACCCTTGACTGCTTCTGCCTCCAATAGATTTCCTAAGCACTAGTGTTTTAAGGAACAGCTTAAAAAGAGAATCCTAATGTGATTTCTTTATAATGGGTGTGTTCCTTATCTTATCCTAGTGTCTAAACTCTTCTCCATGGCTGGACCCCCAAATAATATTCCTTTACGTGCTAAGGGGTATCTAGAGAGTGGGATAGGTTTAATAACTACCCTAACCCTAACGCGTACCCTAACCCTAACCCCTACCCTAACCCTAACACGTACCCTAATCCTAACCCGTACCCTAAACCGAGCCCTAACCCTAACAATAACCCTAACCCTAACCCTAACCCATACCCTACGCCGTACCCGAAACCCTCCCCGAACCCGTACCCTAAGCCGTACCCTAAGCCTAACCCTAAGCCTAACCCTAACCCTAGGTTACCCTTGACTGCTTCTGCCTCCAATAGATTTCCTAAGCACTAGTGTTTTAAGGAACAGCTTAAAAAGAGAATCCTAATGTGATTTCTTTATAATGGGTGTGTTCCTTATCTTATCCTAGTGTCTAAACTCTTCTCCATGGCTGGACCCTCAAATAATATTCCTTTACGTGCTAAGGGGTATCTAGAGAGTGGGATAGGTTTAATAACTACCCTAACCCTAACGCGTACCCTAACCCTAACCCCTACCCTAACCCTAACACGTACCCTAATACTAACCTGTACCCTAAACCGAGCCCTAACCCTAACACTAACCCTAACCCTAACCCATACCCTACGCCGTACCCGCACCCCTCCCCGAACCCGTACCCTAAGCCGTACCCTAAGCCTAACCCTAAGCCTAACCCTAACCCTAGGCTACCCTTGACTGCTTCTGCCTCCAATAGATTTCCTAAGCACTAGTGTTTTAAGGAACAGCTTAAAAAGAGAATCCTAATGTGATTTCTTTATAATGGGTGTGTTCCTTATCTTATCCTAGTGTCTAAACTCTTCTCCATGGCTGGACCCCCAAATAATATTCCTTTACGTGCTAAGGGGTATCTAGAGAGTGGGATAGGTTTAATAACTACCCTAACCCTAACGCATACCCTAACCCTAAACCCTACCCTAACCCTAACACGTACCCTAATCCTAACCCGTACCCTAAACCGAGCCCTAACCCTAACACTAACCCTAACCCTAACCCTAACCCATACCCTACGCCGTACCCGAACCCCTCCCCGAACCCATTCCCCAAGCCGTACCCTAAACCTAACCCTAAGCCTAACCCTAACCCTAGGCTACCCTTGACTGCTTCTGCCTCCAATAGATTTCCTAAGCACTAGTGTTTTAAGGAACAGCTTAAAAAGAGAATCCTAATGTGATTTCTTTATAATGGGTGTGTTCCTTATCTTATCCTAGTGTCTAAACTCTTCTCCATGGCTGGACCCCCAAATAATATTCCTTTACGTGCTAAGGGGTATCTAAAGAGTGGGATAGGTTTAATAACTACCCTAACCCTAACGCGTACCCTAACCCTAACCCCTACCCTAACCCTAACACGTACCCTAATCCTAACCCGTACCCTAAACCGAGCCCTAACCCTAACACTAACCCTAACCCTAACCCTAACCCATACCCTACGCCGTACCCGAAACCCTCCCCGAACCCGTACCCTAAGCCGTACCCTAAGCCTAACCCTAAGCCTAACCCTAACCCTAGGCTACCTTTGACTGCTTCTGCCTCCAATAGATTTCCTAAGCACTAGTGTTTTAAGGAACAGCTTAAAAAGAGAATCCTAATGTGATTTCTTTATAATGGGTGTGTTCCTTATCTTATCCTAGTGTCTAAACTCTTCTCCATGGCTGGACCCCCAAATAATATTCCTTTACGTGCTAAGGGGGAGCTAGAGAGTGGGATAGGTTTACTAACTACCCTAGCCCTAACGCGTAACCTAACCCTAACCCCTACCCTAAACCTAACACGTTCCCTAATCCTAACCCGTACCCTAAACCGAGCCCTAACCCTAACACTAACCCTAACCCAAACCCTACGCCGTACACGAACACCTCCCCGAACCCATACCCCAAGCCGTACCCTAACCCTAACCCTAAGCCTAACCCTAACCCTAGGCTACCCTTGACTGCTTCTGCCTCCAATAGATTTCCTAAGCACTACTGTTTTAAGGAACAGCTTAAAAAGAGAATCCTAAAGTGATTTCTTTATAATGGGTGTGTTCCTTATCTTATCCTAGTGTCTAAACTCTTCTCCATGGCTGGACCCCCAAATAATATTCCTTTACGTGCTAAGGGGTATCTAGAGAGTGGGATAGGTTTAATAACTACCCTAACCCTAACGCGTACCCTAACCCTAACCCCTACCCTAACCCTAACACGTACCCTAATCCTAACCCGTACCCTAAACCGAGCCCTAACCCTAACACTAACCCTAACACTAACCCTAACCCATACCCTACGCCGTACCCGAAACCCTCCCCGAACTCGTACCCTAAGCCGTACCCTAAGCCTAACCCTAAGCCTAACCCTAACCCTAGGCTACCCTTGACTGCTTCTGCCTCCAATAGATTTCCTAAGCACTAGTGTTTTAACGAACAGCTTAAAAAGAGAATCCTAAAGTGATTTCTTTATAATGGGTGTGTTCCTTATCTTATCCTAGTGTCTAAACTCTTCTCCATGGCTGGACCCCCAAATAATATTCCTTTACGTGCTAAGGGGTATCTAGAGAGTGGGATAGGTTTAATAACTACCCTAACCCTAACGCGTACCCTAACCCTAACCCCTACCCTAACCCTAACACGTACCCTAATCCTAACCCGTACCCTAAACCGAGCCCTAACCCTAACACTAACCCTAACCCTAACCCATACCCTACGCCGTACCCGAAACCCTCCCCGAACCCGTACCCTAAGCCGTACCCTAAGCCTCACCCTAAGCCTAACCTTATCCTAGGCTACCCTTGACTGCTTCTGCCTCCAATAGATTTCCTAAGCACTAGTGTTTTAAGGAACAGCTTAAAAAGAGAATCCTAATGTGATTTCTTTATAATGGGTTTGTTCCTTATCTTATCCTAGTGTCTAAACTCTTCTCCATGGCTGGACCCCCAAATAATATTCCTTTACGTGCTAAGGGGTATCTAGAGAGTGGGATAGGTTTAATAACTACCCTAACCCTAACGCGTACCCTAACCCTAACCCCTACCCTAACCCTAACACGTACCTTAATCCTAACCCGTACCCTAAACCGAGCCCTAACCCTAACACTAACCCTAACCCTAACCCTAACCCATACCCTACGCCGTACCCGAACCCCTCCCCGAACCCATTCCCCAAGCCGTACCCTAAACCTAACCCTAAGCCTAACCCTAACCCTAGGCTACCCTTGACTGCTTCTGCCTCCAATAGATTTCCTAAGCACTAGTGTTTTAAGGAACAGCTTAAAAAGAGAATCCTAATGTGATTTCTTTATAATGGGTGTGTTCCTTATCTTATCCTAGTGTCTAAACTCTTCTCCATGGCTGGACCCCCAAATAATATTCCTTTACGTGCTAAGGGGTATCTAAAGAGTGGGATAGGTTTAATAACTACCCTAACCCTAACGCGTACCCTAACCCTAACCCCTACCCTAACCCTAACACGTACCCTAATCCTAACCCGTACCCTAAACCGAGCCCTAACCCTAACACTAACCCTAACCCTAACCCTAACCCATACCCTACGCCGTACCCGAAACCCTCCCCGAACCCGTACCCTAAGCCGTACCCTAAGCCTAACCCTAAGCCTAACCCTAACCCTAGGCTACCTTTGACTGCTTCTGCCTCCAATAGATTTCCTAAGCACTAGTGTTTTAAGGAACAGCTTAAAAAGAGAATCCTAATGTGATTTCTTTATAATGGGTGTGTTCCTTATCTTATCCTAGTGTCTAAACTCTTCTCCATGGCTGGACCCTCAAATAATATTCCTTTACGTGCTAAGGGGTATCTAGAGAGTGGGATAGGTTTAATAACTACCCTAACCCTAACGCGTACCCTAACCCTAACCCCTACCCTAACCCTAACACGTACCCTAATACTAACCTGTACCCTAAACCGAGCCCTAACCCTAACCCTAACCCTAACCCTAACCCATACCCTACGCCGTACCCGCACCCCTCCCCGAACCCGTACCCTAAGCCGTACCCTAAGCCTAACCCTAAGCCTAACCCTAACCCTAGGCTACCCTTGACTGCTTCTGCCTCCAATAGATTTCGTAAGCACTAGTGTTTTAAGGAACAGCTTAAAAAGAGAATCCTAATGTGATTTCTTTATAATGGGTGTGTTCCTTATCTTATCCTAGTGTCTAAACTCTTCTCCATGGCTGGACCCCCAAATAATATTCCTTTACGTGCTAAGGGGTATCTAGAGAGTGGGATAGGTTTAATAACTACCCTAACCCTAACGCATACCCTAACCCTAACCCCTACCCTAACCCTAACACGTACCCTAATCCTAACCCGTACCCTAAACCGAGCCCTAACCCTAACACTAACCCTAACCCTAACCCTAACCCATACCCTACGCCGTACCCGAACCCCTCCCCGAACCCATTCCCCAAGCCGTACCCTAAACCTAACCCTAAGCCTAACCCTAACCCTAGGCTACCCTTGACTGCTTCTGCCTCCAATAGATTTCCTAAGCACTAGTGTTTTAAGGAACAGCTTAAAAAGAGAATCCTAATGTGATTTCTTTATAATGGGTGTGTTCCTTATCTTATCCTAGTGTCTAAACTCTTCTCCATGGCTGCACCCCCAAATAATATTGCCTTACGTGCTAAGGGGTATCTAGAGAGTGGGATAGGTTTAATAACTACCCTAACCCTAACGCGTACCCTAACCCTAACCCCTACCCTAACCCTAACACGTACCCTAATCCTAACCCGTACCCTAAACCGAGCCCTAACCCTAACAATAACCCTAACCCTAACCCTAACCCATACCCTACGCCGTACCCGAAACCCTCCCCGAACCCGTACCCTAAGCCGTACCCTAAGCCTAACCCTAAGCCTAACCCTAACCCTAGGTTACCCTTGACTGCTTCTGCCTCCAATAGATTTCCTAAGCACTAGTGTTTTAAGGAACAGCTTAAAAAGAGAATCCTAATGTGATTTCTTTATAATGGGTGTGTTCCTTATCTTATCCTAGTGTCTAAACTCTTCTCCATGGCTGGACCCTCAAATAATATTCCTTTACGTGCTAAGGGGTATCTAGAGAGTGGGATAGGTTTAATAACTACCCTAACCCTAACGCGTACCCTAACCCTAACCCCTACCCTAACCCTAACACGTACCCTTATACTAACCTGTACCCTAAACCGAGCCCTAACCCTAACACTAACCCTAACCCTAACCCATACCCTACGCCGTACCCGCACCCCTCCCCGAACCCGTACCCTAAGCCGTACCCTAAGCCTAACCCTAAGCCTAACCCTAACCCTAGGCTACCCTTGACTGCTTCTGCCTCCAATAGATTTCCTAAGCACTAGTGTTTTAAGGAACAGCTTAAAAAGAGAATCCTAATGTGATTTCTTTATAATGGGTGTGTTCCTTATCTTATCCTAGTGTCTAAACTCTTCTCCATGGCTGGACCCCCAAATAATATTCCTTTACGTGCTAAGGGGTATCTAGAGAGTGGGATAGGTTTAATAACTACCCTAACCCTAACGCATACCCTAACCCTAAACCCTACCCTAACCCTAACACGTACCCTAATCCTAACCCGTACCCTAAACCGAGCCCTAACCCTAACACTAACCCTAACCCTAACCCTAACCCATACCCTACGCCGTACCCGAACCCCTCCCCGAACCCATTCCCCAAGCCGTACCCTAAACCTAACCCTAAGCCTAACCCTAACCCTAGGCTACCCTTGACTGCTTCTGCCTCCAATAGATTTCCTAAGCACTAGTGTTTTAAGGAACAGCTTAAAAAGAGAATCCTAATGTGATTTCTTTATAATGGGTGTGTTCCTTATCTTATCCTAGTGTCTAAACTCTTCTCCATGGCTGGACCCCCAAATAATATTCCTTTACGTGCTAAGGGGTATCTAAAGAGTGGGATAGGTTTAATAACTACCCTAACCCTAACGCGTACCCTAACCCTAACCCCTACCCTAACCCTAACACGTACCCTAATCCTAACCCGTACCCTAAACCGAGCCCTAACCCTAACACTAACCCTAACCCTAACCCTAACCCATACCCTACGCCGTACCCGAAACCCTCCCCGAACCCGTACCCTAAGCCGTACCCTAAGCCTAACCCTAAGCCTAACCCTAACCCTAGGCTACCTTTGACTGCTTCTGCCTCCAATAGATTTCCTAAGCACTAGTGTTTTAAGGAACAGCTTAAAAAGAGAATCCTAATGTGATTTCTTTATAATGGGTGTGTTCCTTATCTTATCCTAGTGTCTAAACTCTTCTCCATGGCTGGACCCTCAAATAATATTCCTTTACGTGCTAAGGGGTATCTAGAGAGTGGGATAGGTTTAATAACTACCCTAACCCTAACGCGTACCCTAACCCTAACCCCTACCCTAACCCTAACACGTACCCTAATACTAACCTGTACCCTAAACCGAGCCCTAACCCTAACCCTAACCCTAACCCTAACCCATACCCTACGCCGTACCCGCACCCCTCCCCGAACCCGTACCCTAAGCCGTACCCTAAGCCTAACCCTAAGCCTAACCCTAACCCTAGGCTACCCTTGACTGCTTCTGCCTCCAATAGATTTCGTAAGCACTAGTGTTTTAAGGAACAGCTTAAAAAGAGAATCCTAATGTGATTTCTTTATAATGGGTGTGTTCCTTATCTTATCCTAGTGTCTAAACTCTTCTCCATGGCTGGACCCCCAAATAATATTCCTTTACGTGCTAAGGGGTATCTAGAGAGTGGGATAGGTTTAATAACTACCCTAACCCTAACGCATACCCTAACCCTAACCCCTACCCTAACCCTAACACGTACCCTAATCCTAACCCGTACCCTAAACCGAGCCCTAACCCTAACACTAACCCTAACCCTAACCCTAACGCATACCCTACGCCGTACCCGAACCCCTCCCCGAACCCATTCCCCAAGCCGTACCCTAAACCTAACCCTAAGCCTAACCCTAACCCTAGGCTACCCTTGACTGCTTCTGCCTCCAATAGATTTCCTAAGCACTAGTGTTTTAAGGAACAGCTTAAAAAGAGAATCCTAATGTGATTTCTTTATAATGGGTGTGTTCCTTATCTTATCCTAGTGTCTAAACTCTTCTCCATGGCTGCACCCCCAAATAATATTGCCTTACGTGCTAAGGGGTATCTAGAGAGTGGGATAGGTTTAATAACTACCCTAACCCTAATGCGTACTCTAACCCTAACCTCTACCCTAACACTAACACGTACCCTAATCCTAACCCGTACCCTAAACCGAGCCCTAACCCTAACACTAACACTAACCCTAACCCTAACCCATACCCTACGCCGTACCTGAACCCCTCCCCAAACCCGTACTCTAAGTGGTACCCTAAGCCTAACCCTAAGCCTAACACTAACCCTAGGCTACCCTTGACTGCTTCTGCCTCCAATAGATTTCCTAAGCACTAGTGTTTTAAGCAACAGCTTAAAAAGAGAATCCTAATGTGATTTCTTTATAATGGGTGTGTTCCTTATCTTATCCTAGTGTCTAAATTCTTCTCCATGGCTGGAACCCCAAATAATATTCCTTTACGTGCTAAGGGGTATCTAGAGAGTGGGATAGGTTTACTAACTACCCTAACCCTAACGCGTACCCTAACCCTAACCCCTACCCTAAACCTAACACGTACCCTAATCCTAACCGTACCCTAAACCGAGCCCTAACCCTAACACTAACCCTAACCCTAACCCTAACCCATACCCTACGCCGTACCCGCACCCCTCCCCGAACCCGTACCCTAAGCCGTACCCTAAGCCTAACCCTAAGCCTAACCCTAACCCTAGGCTACCCTTGACTGCTTCTGCCTCCAATAGATTTCCTAAGCACTAGTGTTTTAAGGAACAGCTTAAAAAGAGAATCCTAATGTGATTTCTTTATAATGGGTGTGTTCCTTATCTTATCCTAGTGTCTAAACTCTTCTCCATGGCTGGACCCCCAAATAATATTCCTTTACGTGCTAAGGGGTATCTAGAGAGTGGGATAGGTTTAATAACTACCCTAACCCTAACGCATACCCTAACCCTAACCCCTACCCTAAACCTAACACGTACCCTAATCCTAACCGTACCCTAAACCGAGCCCTAACCCTAACACTAACCCTAACCCTAACCCTAACCCATACCCTACGCCGTACCCGCACCCCTCCCCGAACCCGTAACCTAAGCCGTACCCTAAGCCTAACCCTAAGCCTAACCCTAACCCTAGGCTACCCTTGACTGCTTCTGCCTCCAATAGATTTCCTAAGCACTACTGTTTTAAGGAACAGCTTAAAAAGAGAATCCTAATGTGATTTCTTTATAATGGGTGTGTTCCTTATCTTATCCTAGTGTCTAAACTCTTCTCCATGGCTGCACCCCCAAATAATATTCCCTTACGTGCTAAGGGGTATCTAGAGAGTGGGATAGGTTTAATAACTACCCTAACCCTAACGCGTACCCTAACCCTAACCCCTACCCTAACCCTAACACGTACCCTAATCCTAACCTGTACCCTAAACCGAGGCCTAACCCTAACACTAACCCTAACCCTAACCCTAACCCATACCCTACGCCGTACCCGAAACCCTCCCCGAACCCGTACCCTAAGCCATACCCTAAACCTAACCCTAAGCCTAACCCTAACCCTAGGCTACCCTTGACTGCTTCTGCCTCCAATAGATTTCCTAAGCACTACTGTTTTAAGGAACAGCTTAAAAAGAGAATCCTAATGTGATTTCTTTATAATGGGTGTGTTCCTTATCTTATCCTAGTGTCTAAACTCTTCTCCATGGCTGCACCCCCAAATAATATTCCCTTACGTGCTAAGGGGTATCTAGAGAGTGGGATAGGTTTAATAACTACCCTAACCCTAACGCGTACCCTAACCCTAACCCCTACCCTAACCCTAACACGTACCCTAATCCTAACCTGTACCCTAAACCGAGGCCTAACCCTAACACTAACCCTAACCCTAACCCTAACACATACCCTACGCCGTACCCGAAACCCTCCCCGAACCCGTACCCTAAGCCATACCCTAAACCTAACCCTAAGCCTAACCCTAACCCTAGGCTACCGTTGACTGCTTCTGCCTCCAATTGATTTCCTAAGCAGTAGTGTTTTAAGGAACAGCTTAAAAAGAGAATCCTAATGTGATTTCTTTATAATGGGTGTGTTCCTTATCTTATCCTAGTGTCTAAACTCTTCTCCATGGCTGGACCCCCAAATAATATTCCTTTACGTGCTAAGGGGGAGCTAGAGAGTGGGATAGGTTTACTAACTACCCTAGCCCTAACGCGTAACCTAACCCTAACCCCTACCCTAAACCTAACACGTTCCCTAATCCTAACCCGTACCCTAAACCGAGCCCTAACCCTAACACTAACCCTAACCCAAACCCTAACCCATACCCTACGCCGTACACGAACACCTCCCCGAACCCATACCCCAAGCCGTACCCTAACCCTAACCCTAAGCCTAACCCTAACCCTAGGCTACCCTTGACTGCTTCTGCCTCCAATAGATTTCCTAAGCACTACTGTTTTAAGGAACAGCTTAAAAAGAGAATCCTAAAGTGATTTCTTTATAATGGGTGTGTTCCTTATCTTATCCTAGTGTCTAAACTCTTCTCCATGGCTGGACCCCCAAATAATATTCCTTTACGTGCTAAGGGGTATCTAGAGAGTGGGATAGGTTTAATAACTACCCTAACCCTAACGCGTACCCTAACCCTAACCCCTACCCTAACCCTAACACGTACCCTAATCCTAACCCGTACCCTAAACCGAGCCCTAACCCTAACACTAACCCTAACCCTAACCCTAACCCATACCCTACGCCGTACCCGAAACCCTCCCCGAACTCGTACCCTAAGCCGTACCCTAAGCCTAACCCTAAGCCTAACCCTAACCCTAGGCTACCCTTGACTGCTTCTGCCTCCAATAGATTTCCTAAGCACTAGTGTTTTAAGGAACAGCTTAAAAAGAGAATCCTAATGTGATTTCTTTATAATGGGTGTATTCCTTATCTTATCCTAGTGTCTAAACTTTTCTCCATGGCTGGACCCTCAAATAATATTCCTTTACGTGCTAAGGGGTATCTAGAGATTGGGATAGGTTTAATAACTACCCTAACCCTAACGCGTACCCTAACCCTAACCCCTACCCTAACCCTAACACGTACCCTAATCCTAACCCGTACCCTAAACCGAGCCCTAACCCTAACACTAACCCTAACCCTAACCCTAACCCATACCCTACGCCGTACCCGCACCCCTCCCTGAACCCGTACCCTAAGCCGTACCCTAAGCCTAACCCTAAGCCTAACCCTAACCCTAGGCTACCCTTGACTGCTTCTGCCTCCAATAGATTTCCTAAGCACTAGTGTTTTAACGAACAGCTTAAAAAGAGAATCCTAAAGTGATTTCTTTATAATGGGTGTGTTCCTTATCTTATCCTAGTGTCTAAACTCTTCTCCATGGCTGGACCCCCAAATAATATTCCTTTACGTGCTAAGGGGTATCTAGAGAGTGGGATAGGTTTAATAACTACCCTAACCCTAACGCGTACCCTAACCCTAACCCCTACCCTAACCCTAACACGTACCCTAATCCTAACCCGTACCCTAAACCGAGCCCTAACCCTAACACTAACCCTAACCCTAACCCATACCCTACGCCGTACCCGAAACCCTCCCCGAACCCGTACCCTAAGCCGTACCCTAAGCCTCACCCTAAGCCTAACCTTATCCTAGGCTACCCTTGACTGCTTCTGCCTCCAATAGATTTCCTAAGCACTAGTGTTTTAAGGAACAGCTTAAAAAGAGAATCCTAATGTGATTTCTTTATAATGGGTGTGTTCCTTATCTTATCCTAGTGTCTAAACTCTTCTCCATGGCTGGACCCCCAAATAATATTCCTTTACGTGCTAAGGGGTATCTAGAGAGTGGGATAGGTTTAATAACTACACTAACCCTAACGCGTACCCTAACCCTAACCCCTACCCTAACCCTAACACGTACCCTAATCCTAACCCGTACCCTAAACCGAGCCCTAACCCTAACACTAACCCTAACCCTAACCCTAACCCATACCCTACGCCGTACCCGAACCCCTCCCCGAACCCATTCCCCAAGCCATACCCTAAACCTAACCCTAAGCCTAACCCTAACCCTAGGCTACCCTTGACTGCTTCTGCCTCCAATAGATTTCCTAAGCACTAGTGTTTTAAGGAACAGCTTAAAAAGAGAATCCTAATGTGATTTCTTTATAATGGGTGTGTTCCTTATCTTATCCTAGTGTCTAAACTCTTCTCCATGGCTGGACCCCCAAATAATATTCCTTTACGTGCTAAGGGGTATCTAAAGAGTGGGATAGGTTTAATAACTACCCTAACCCTAACGCGTACCCTAACCCTAACCCCTACCCTAACCCTAACACGTACCCTAATCCTAACCCGTACCCTAAACCGAGCCCTAACCCTAACACTAACCCTAACCCTAACCCTAACCCATACCCTACGCCGTACCCGCACCCCTCCCTGAACCCGTACCCTAAGCCGTACCCTAAGCCTAACCCTAAGCCTAACCCTAACCCTAGGCTACCCTTGACTGCTTCTGCCTCCAATAGATTTCCTAAGCACTAGTGTTTTAACGAACAGCTTAAAAAGAGAATCCTAAAGTGATTTCTTTATAATGGGTGTGTTCCTTATCTTATCCTAGTGTCTAAACTCTTCTCCATGGCTGGACCCCCAAATAATATTCCTTTACGTGCTAAGGGGTATCTAGAGAGTGGGATAGGTTTAATAACTACCCTAACCCTAACGCGTACCCTAACCCTAACCCCTACCCTAACCCTAACACGTACCCTAATCCTAACCCGTACCCTAAACCGAGCCCTAACCCTAACACTAACCCTAACCCTAACCCATACCCTACGCCGTACCCGAAACCCTCCCCGAACCCGTACCCTAAGCCGTACCCTAAGCCTCACCCTAAGCCTAACCTTATCCTAGGCTACCCTTGACTGCTTCTGCCTCCAATAGATTTCCTAAGCACTAGTGTTTTAAGGAACAGCTTAAAAAGAGAATCCTAATGTGATTTCTTTATAATGGGTGTGTTCCTTATCTTATCCTAGTGTCTAAACTCTTCTCCATGGCTGGACCCCCAAATAATATTCCTTTACGTGCTAAGGGGTATCTAGAGAGTGGGATAGGTTTAATAACTACCCTAACCCTAACGCGTACCCTAACCCTAACCCCTACCCTAACCCTAACACGTACCTTAATCCTAACCCGTACCCTAAACCGAGCCCTAACCCTAACACTAACCCTAACCCTAACCCTAACCCATACCCTACGCCGTACCCGAACCCCTCCCCGAACCCATTCCCCAAGCCGTACCCTAAACCTAACCCTAAGCCTAACCCTAACCCTAGGCTACCCTTGACTGCTTCTGCCTCCAATAGATTTCCTAAGCACTAGTGTTTTAAGGAACAGCTTAAAAAGAGAATCCTAATGTGATTTCTTTATAATGGGTGTGTTCCTTATCTTATCCTAGTGTCTAAACTCTTCTCCATGGCTGGACCCCCAAATAATATTCCTTTACGTGCTAAGGGGTATCTAAAGAGTGGGATAGGTTTAATAACTACCCTAACCCTAACGCGTACCCTAACCCTAACCCCTACCCTAACCCTAACACGTACCCTAATCCTAACCCGTACCCTAAACCGAGCCCTAACCCTAACACTAACCCTAACCCTAACCCTAACCCATACCCTACGCCGTACCCGAAACCCTCCCCGAACCCGTACCCTAAGCCGTACCCTAAGCCTAACCCTAAGCCTAACCCTAACCCTAGGCTACCTTTGACTGCTTCTGCCTCCAATAGATTTCCTAAGCACTAGTGTTTTAAGGAACAGCTTAAAAAGAGAATCCTAATGTGATTTCTTTATAATGGGTGTGTTCCTTATCTTATCCTAGTGTCTAAACTCTTCTCCATGGCTGGACCCTCAAATAATATTCCTTTACGTGCTAAGGGGTATCTAGAGAGTGGGATAGGTTTAATAACTACCCTAACCCTAACGCGTACCCTAACCCTAACCCCTACCCTAACCCTAACACGTACCCTAATACTAACCTGTACCCTAAACCGAGCCCTAACCCTAACCCTAACCCTAACCCTAACCCATACCCTACGCCGTACCCGCACCCCTCCCCGAACCCGTACCCTAAGCCGTACCCTAAGCCTAACCCTAAGCCTAACCCTAACCCTAGGCTACCCTTGACTGCTTCTGCCTCCAATAGATTTCGTAAGCACTAGTGTTTTAAGGAACAGCTTAAAAAGAGAATCCTAATGTGATTTCTTTATAATGGGTGTGTTCCTTATCTTATCCTAGTGTCTAAACTCTTCTCCATGGCTGGACCCCCAAATAATATTCCTTTACGTGCTAAGGGGTATCTAGAGAGTGGGATAGGTTTAATAACTACCCTAACCCTAACGCATACCCTAACCCTAACCCCTACCCTAACCCTAACACGTACCCTAATCCTAACCCGTACCCTAAACCGAGCCCTAACCCTAACACTAACCCTAACCCTAACCCTAACCCATACCCTACGCCGTACCCGAACCCCTCCCCGAACCCATTCCCCAAGCCGTACCCTAAACCTAACCCTAAGCCTAACCCTAACCCTAGGCTACCCTTGACTGCTTCTGCCTCCAATAGATTTCCTAAGCACTAGTGTTTTAAGGAACAGCTTAAAAAGAGAATCCTAATGTGATTTCTTTATAATGGGTGTGTTCCTTATCTTATCCTAGTGTCTAAACTCTTCTCCATGGCTGCACCCCCAAATAATATTGCCTTACGTGCTAAGGGGTATCTAGAGAGTGGGATAGGTTTAATAACTACCCTAACCCTAATGCGTACTCTAACCCTAACCTCTACCCTAACACTAACACGTACCCTAATCCTAACCCGTACCCTAAACCGAGCCCTAACCCTAACACTAACACTAACCCTAACCCTAACCCATACCCTACGCCGTACCTGAACCCCTCCCCAAACCCGTACTCTAAGTGGTACCCTAAGCCTAACCCTAAGCCTAACACTAACCCTAGGCTACCCTTGACTGCTTCTGCCTCCAATAGATTTCCTAAGCACTAGTGTTTTAAGCAACAGCTTAAAAAGAGAATCCTAATGTGATTTCTTTATAATGGGTGTGTTCCTTATCTTATCCTAGTGTCTAAATTCTTCTCCATGGCTGGAACCCCAAATAATATTCCTTTACGTGCTAAGGGGTATCTAGAGAGTGGGATAGGTTTACTAACTACCCTAACCCTAACGCGTACCCTAACCCTAACCCCTACCCTAAACCTAACACGTACCCTAATCCTAACCGTACCCTAAACCGAGCCCTAACCCTAACACTAACCCTAACCCTAACCCTAACCCATACCCTACGCCGTACCCGCACCCCTCCCCGAACCCGTACCCTAAGCCGTACCCTAAGCCTAACCCTAAGCCTAACCCTAACCCTAGGCTACCCTTGACTGCTTCTGCCTCCAATAGATTTCCTAAGCACTAGTGTTTTAAGGAACAGCTTAAAAAGAGAATCCTAATGTGATTTCTTTATAATGGGTGTGTTCCTTATCTTATCCTAGTGTCTAAACTCTTCTCCATGGCTGGACCCCCAAATAATATTCCTTTACGTGCTAAGGGGTATCTAGAGAGTGGGATAGGTTTAATAACTACCCTAACCCTAACGCATACCCTAACCCTAACCCCTACCCTAAACCTAACACGTACCCTAATCCTAACCGTACCCTAAACCGAGCCCTAACCCTAACACTAACCCTAACCCTAACCCTAACCCATACCCTACGCCGTACCCGCACCCCTCCCCGAACCCGTAACCTAAGCTGTACCCTAAGCCTAACCCTAAGCCTAACCCTAACCCTAGGCTACCCTTGACTGCTTCTGCCTCCAATAGATTTCCTAAGCACTACTGTTTTAAGGAACAGCTTAAAAAGAGAATCCTAATGTGATTTCTTTATAATGGGTGTGTTCCTTATCTTATCCTAGTGTCTAAACTCTTCTCCATGGCTGCACCCCCAAATAATATTCCCTTACGTGCTAAGGGGTATCTAGAGAGTGGGATAGGTTTAATAACTACCCTAACCCTAACGCGTACCCTAACCCTAACCCCTACCCTAACCCTAACACGTACCGTAATCCTAATCTGTACCCTAAACCGAGGCCTAACCCTAACACTAACCCTAACCCTAACCCTAACCCATACCCTACTCCGTACCCGAAACCCTCCCCGAACCCGTACCCTAAGCCATACCCTAAACCTAACCCTAAGCCTAACCCTAACCCTAGGCTACCCTTGACTGCTTCTGCCTCCAATAGATTTCCTAAGCACTACTGTTTTAAGGAACAGCTTAAAAAGAGAATCCTAATGTGATTTCTTTATAATGGGTGTGTTCCTTATCTTATCCTAGTGTCTAAACTCTTCTCCATGGCTGCACCCCCAAATAATATTCCCTTACGTGCTAAGGGGTATCTAGAGAGTGGGATAGGTTTAATAACTACCCTAACCCTAACGCGTACCCTAACCCTAACCCCTACCCTAACCCTAACACGTACCCTAATCCTAACCTGTACCCTAAACCGAGGCCTAACCCTAACACTAACCCTAACCCTAACCCTAACACATACCCTACGCCGTACCCGAAACCCTCCCCGAACCCGTACCCTAAGCCATACCCTAAACCTAACCCTAAGCCTAACCCTAACCCTAGGCTACCCTTGACTGCTTCTGCCTCCAATTGATTTCCTAAGCAGTAGTGTTTTAAGGAACAGCTTAAAAAGAGAATCCTAATGTGATTTCTTTATAATGGGTGTGTTCCTTATCTTATCCTAGTGTCTAAACTCTTCTCCATGGCTGGACCCCCAAATAATATTCCTTTACGTGCTAAGGGGGAGCTAGAGAGTGGGATAGGTTTACTAACTACCCTAGCCCTAACGCGTAACCTAACCCTAACCCCTACCCTAAACCTAACACGTTCCCTAATCCTAACCCGTACCCTAAACCGAGCCCTAACCCTAACACTAACCCTAACCCAAACCCTAACCCATACCCTACGCCGTACACGAACACCTCCCCGAACCCATACCCCAAGCCGTACCCTAACCCTAACCCTAAGCCTAACCCTAACCCTAGGCTACCCTTGACTGCTTCTGCCTCCAATAGATTTCCTAAGCACTACTGTTTTAAGGAACAGCTTAAAAAGAGAATCCTAAAGTGATTTCTTTATAATGGGTGTGTTCCTTATCTTATCCTAGTGTCTAAACTCTTCTCCATGGCTGGACCCCCAAATAATATTCCTTTACGTGCTAAGGGGTATCTAGAGAGTGGGATAGGTTTAATAACTACCCTAACCCTAACGCGTACCCTAACCCTAACCCCTACCCTAACCCTAACACGTACCCTAATCCTAACCCGTACCCTAAACCGAGCCCTAACCCTAACACTAACCCTAACCCTAACCCATACCCTACGCCGTACCCGAAACCCTCCCCGAACCCGTACCCTAAGCCGTACCCTAAGCCTCACCCTAAGCCTAACCTTATCCTAGGCTACCCTTGACTGCTTCTGCCTCCAATAGATTTCCTAAGCACTAGTGTTTTAAGGAACAGCTTAAAAAGAGAATCCTAATGTGATTTCTTTATAATGGGTGTGTTCCTTATCTTATCCTAGTGTCTAAACTCTTCTCCATGGCTGCACCCCCAAATAATATTGCCTTACGTGCTAAGGGGTATCTAGAGAGTGGGATAGGTTTAATAACTACCCTAAACCTAATGCGTACTCTAACCCTAACCCCTACCCTAACACTAACACGTACCCTAATCCTAACCCGTACCCTAAACCGAGCCCTAACCCTAACACTAACACTAACCCTAACCCTAACCCATACCCTATGCCGTACCTGAACCCCTCCCCAAACCCGTACCCTAAGCCGTACCCTAAGCCTAACCCTAAGCCTAACACTAACCCTAGGCTACCCTTGACTGCTTCTGCCTCCAATAGATTTCCTAAGCACTAGTGTTTTAAGCAACAGCTTAAAAAGAGAATCCTAATGTGATTTCTTTATAATGGGTGTGTTCCTTATCTTATCCTAGTGTCTAAATTCTTCTCCATGGCTGGAACCCCAAATAATATTCCTTTACGTGCTAAGGGGTATCTAGAGAGTGGGATAGGTTTACTAACTACCCTAACCCTAACGCGTACCCTAACCCTAACCCCTACCCTAACCCTAACACGTACCCTAATCCTAACCCGTACCCTAAACCGAGCCCTAACCCTAACAATAACCCTAACCCTAACCCTAACCCATACCCTACGCCGTACCCGAAACCCTCCCCGATCCCGTACCCTAAGCCGTACCCTAAGCCTAACCCTAAGCCTAACCCTAACCCTAGGTTACCCTTGACTGCTTCTGCCTCCAATAGATTTCCTAAGCACTAGTGTTTTAAGGAACAGCTTAAAAAGAGAATCCTAATGTGATTTCTTTATAATGGGTGTGTTCCTTATCTTATCCTAGTGTCTAAACTCTTCTCCATGGCTGGACCCTCAAATAATATTCCTTTACGTGCTAAGGGGTATCTAGAGAGTGGGATAGGTTTAATAACTACCCTAACCCTAACGCGTACCCTAACCCTAACCCCTACCCTAACCCTAACACGTACCCTAATCCTAACCCGTACCCTAAACCGAGCCCTAACCCTAACACTAACCCTAACCCTAACCCTAACCCATACCCTACGCCGTACCCGCACCCCTCCCTGAACCCGTACCCTAAGCCGTACCCTAAGCCTAACCCTAAGCCTAACCCTAACCCTAGGCTACCCTTGACTTCTTCTGCCTCCAATAGATTTCCTAAGCACTAGTGTTTTAACGAACAGCTTAAAAAGAGAATCCTAAAGTGATTTCTTTATAATGGGTGTGTTCCTTATCTTATCCTAGTGTCTAAACTCTTCTCCATGGCTGGACCCCCAAATAATATTCCTTTACGTGCTAAGGGGTATCTAGAGAGTGGGATAGGTTTAATAACTACCCTAACCCTAACGCGTACCCTAACCCTAACCCCTACCCTAACCCTAACACGTACCCTAATCCTAACCCGTACCCTAAACCGAGCCCTAACCCTAACACTAACCCTAACCCTAACCCATACCCTACGCCGTACCCGAAACCCTCCCCGAACCCGTACCCTAAGCCGTACCCTAAGCCTCACCCTAAGCCTAACCTTATCCTAGGCTACCCTTGACTGCTTCTGCCTCCAATAGATTTCCTAAGCACTAGTGTTTTAAGGAACAGCTTAAAAAGAGAATCCTAATGTGATTTCTTTATAATGGGTGTGTTCCTTATCTTATCCTAGTGTCTAAACTCTTCTCCATGGCTGGACCCCCAAATAATATTCCTTTACGTGCTAAGGGGTATCTAGAGAGTGGGATAGGTTTAATAACTACCCTAACCCTAACGCGTACCCTAACCCTAACCCCTACCCTAACCCTAACACGTACCCTAATCCTAACCCGTACCCTAAACCGAGCCCTAACCCTAACAATAACCCTAACCCTAACCCTAACCCATACCCTACGCCGTACCCGAAACCCTCCCCGAACCCGTACCCTAAGCCGTACCCTAAGCCTAACCCTAAGCCTAACCCTAACCCTAGGTTACCCTTGACTGCTTCTGCCTCCAATAGATTTCCTAAGCACTAGTGTTTTAAGGAACAGCTTAAAAAGAGAATCCTAATGTGATTTCTTTATAATGGGTGTGTTCCTTATCTTATCCTAGTGTCTAAACTCTTCTCCATGGCTGGACCCTCAAATAATATTCCTTTACGTGCTAAGGGGTATCTAGAGAGTGGGATAGGTTTAATAACTACCCTAACCCTAACGCGTACCCTAACCCTAACCCCTACCCTAACCCTAACACGTACCCTAATACTAACCTGTACCCTAAACCGAGCCCTAACCCTAACACTAACCCTAACCCTAACCCATACCCTACGCCGTACCCGCACCCCTCCCCGAACCCGTACCCTAAGCCGTACCCTAAGCCTAACCCTAAGCCTAACCCTAACCCTAGGCTACCCTTGACTGCTTCTGCCTCCAATAGATTTCCTAAGCACTAGTGTTTTAAGGAACAGCTTAAAAAGAGAATCCTAATGTGATTTCTTTATAATGGGTGTGTTCCTTATCTTATCCTAGTGTCTAAACTCTTCTCCATGGCTGGACCCCCAAATAATATTCCTTTACGTGCTAAGGGGTATCTAGAGAGTGGGATAGGTTTAATAACTACCCTAACCCTAACGCATACCCTAACCCTAAACCCTACCCTAACCCTAACACGTACCCTAATCCTAACCCGTACCCTAAACCGAGCCCTAACCCTAACACTAACCCTAACCCTAACCCTAACCCATACCCTACGCCGTACCCGAACCCCTCCCCGAACCCATTCCCCAAGCCGTACCCTAAACCTAACCCTAAGCCTAACCCTAACCCTAGGCTACCCTTGACTGCTTCTGCCTCCAATAGATTTCCTAAGCACTAGTGTTTTAAGGAACAGCTTAAAAAGAGAATCCTAATGTGATTTCTTTATAATGGGTGTGTTCCTTATCTTATCCTAGTGTCTAAACTCTTCTCCATGGCTGGACCCCCAAATAATATTCCTTTACGTGCTAAGGGGTATCTAAAGAGTGGGATAGGTTTAATAACTACCCTAACCCTAACGCGTACCCTAACCCTAACCCCTACCCTAACCCTAACACGTACCCTAATCCTAACCCGTACCCTAAACCGAGCCCTAACCCTAACACTAACCCTAACCCTAACCCTAACCCATACCCTACGCCGTACCCGAAACCCTCCCCGAACCCGTACCCTAAGCCGTACCCTAAGCCTAACCCTAAGCCTAACCCTAACCCTAGGCTACCTTTGACTGCTTCTGCCTCCAATAGATTTCCTAAGCACTAGTGTTTTAAGGAACAGCTTAAAAAGAGAATCCTAATGTGATTTCTTTATAATGGGTGTGTTCCTTATCTTATCCTAGTGTCTAAACTCTTCTCCATGGCTGGACCCTCAAATAATATTCCTTTACGTGCTAAGGGGTATCTAGAGAGTGGGATAGGTTTAATAACTACCCTAACCCTAACGCGTACCCTAACCCTAACCCCTACCCTAACCCTAACACGTACCCTAATACTAACCTGTACCCTAAACCGAGCCCTAACCCTAACCCTAACCCTAACCCTAACCCATACCCTACGCCGTACCCGCACCCCTCCCCGAACCCGTACCCTAAGCCGTACCCTAAGCCTAACCCTAAGCCTAACCCTAACCCTAGGCTACCCTTGACTGCTTCTGCCTCCAATAGATTTCGTAAGCACTAGTGTTTTAAGGAACAGCTTAAAAAGAGAATCCTAATGTGATTTCTTTATAATGGGTGTGTTCCTTATCTTATCCTAGTGTCTAAACTCTTCTCCATGGCTGGACCCCCAAATAATATTCCTTTACGTGCTAAGGGGTATCTAGAGAGTGGGATAGGTTTAATAACTACCCTAACCCTAACGCATACCCTAACCCTAACCCCTACCCTAACCCTAACACGTACCCTAATCCTAACCCGTACCCTAAACCGAGCCCTAACCCTAACACTAACCCTAACCCTAACCCTAACCCATACCCTACGCCGTACCCGAACCCCTCCCCGAACCCATTCCCCAAGCCGTACCCTAAACCTAACCCTAAGCCTAACCCTAACCCTAGGCTACCCTTGACTGCTTCTGCCTCCAATAGATTTCCTAAGCACTAGTGTTTTAAGGAACAGCTTAAAAAGAGAATCCTAATGTGATTTCTTTATAATGGGTGTGTTCCTTATCTTATCCTAGTGTCTAAACTCTTCTCCATGGCTGCACCCCCAAATAATATTGCCTTACGTGCTAAGGGGTATCTAGAGAGTGGGATAGGTTTAATAACTACCCTAACCCTAATGCGTACTCTAACCCTAACCTCTACCCTAACACTAACACGTACCCTAATCCTAACCCGTACCCTAAACCGAGCCCTAACCCTAACACTAACACTAACCCTAACCCTAACCCATACCCTACGCCGTACCTGAACCCCTCCCCAAACCCGTACTCTAAGTGGTACCCTAAGCCTAACCCTAAGCCTAACACTAACCCTAGGCTACCCTTGACTGCTTCTGCCTCCAATAGATTTCCTAAGCACTAGTGTTTTAAGCAACAGCTTAAAAAGAGAATCCTAATGTGATTTCTTTATAATGGGTGTGTTCCTTATCTTATCCTAGTGTCTAAATTCTTCTCCATGGCTGGAACCCCAAATAATATTCCTTTACGTGCTAAGGGGTATCTAGAGAGTGGGATAGGTTTACTAACTACCCTAACCCTAACGCGTACCCTAACCCTAACCCCTACCCTAAACCTAACACGTACCCTAATCCTAACCGTACCCTAAACCGAGCCCTAACCCTAACACTAACCCTAACCCTAACCCTAACCCATACCCTACGCCGTACCCGCACCCCTCCCCGAACCCGTACCCTAAGCCGTACCCTAAGCCTAACCCTAAGCCTAACCCTAACCCTAGGCTACCCTTGACTGCTTCTGCCTCCAATAGATTTCCTAAGCACTAGTGTTTTAAGGAACAGCTTAAAAAGAGAATCCTAATGTGATTTCTTTATAATGGGTGTGTTCCTTATCTTATCCTAGTGTCTAAACTCTTCTCCATGGCTGGACCCCCAAATAATATTCCTTTACTTGCTAAGGGGTATCTAGAGAGTGGGATAGGTTTAATAACTACCCTAACCCTAACGCATACCCTAACCCTAACCCCTACCCTAAACCTAACACGTACCCTAATCCTAACCGTACCCTAAACCGAGCCCTAACCCTAACACTAACCCTAACCCTAACCCTAACCCATACCCTACGCCGTACCCGCACCCCTCCCCGAACCCGTAACCTAAGCTGTACCCTAAGCCTAACCCTAAGCCTAACCCTAACCCTAGGCTACCCTTGACTGCTTCTGCCTCCAATAGATTTCCTAAGCACTACTGTTTTAAGGAACAGCTTAAAAAGAGAATCCTAATGTGATTTCTTTATAATGGGTGTGTTCCTTATCTTATCCTAGTGTCTAAACTCTTCTCCATGGCTGCACCCCCAAATAATATTCCCTTACGTGCTAAGGGGTATCTAGAGAGTGGGATAGGTTTAATAACTACCCTAACCCTAACGCGTACCCTAACCCTAACCCCTACCCTAACCCTAACACGTACCGTAATCCTAATCTGTACCCTAAACCGAGGCCTAACCCTAACACTAAACCTAACCCTAACCCTAACCCATACCCTACGCCGTACCCGCACCCCTCCCCGAACCCGTACCCTAAGCCATACCCTAAACCTAACCCTAAGCCTAACCCTAACCCTAGGCTACCCTTGACTGCTTCTGCCTCCAATAGATTTCCTAAGCACTACTGTTTTAAGGAACAGCTTAAAAAGAGAATCCTAATGTGATTTCTTTATAATGGGTGTGTTCCTTATCTTATCCTAGTGTCTAAACTCTTCTCCATGGCTGCACCCCCAAATAATATTCCCTTACGTGCTAAGGGGTATCTAGAGAGTGGGATAGGTTTAATAACTACCCTAACCCTAACGCGTACCCTAACCCTAACCCCTACCCTAACCCTAACACGTACCCTAATCCTAACCTGTACCCTAAACCGAGGCCTAACCCTAACACTAACCCTAACCCTAACCCTAACACATACCCTACGCCGTACCCGAAACCCTCCCCGAACCCGTACCCTAAGCCATACCCTAAACCTAACCCTAAGCCTAACCCTAACCCTAGGCTACCCTTGACTGCTTCTGCCTCCAATTGATTTCCTAAGCAGTAGTGTTTTAAGGAACAGCTTAAAAAGAGAATCCTAATGTGATTTCTTTATAATGGGTGTGTTCCTTATCTTATCCTAGTGTCTAAACTCTTCTCCATGGCTGGACCCCCAAATAATATTCCTTTACGTGCTAAGGGGGAGCTAGAGAGTGGGATAGGTTTACTAACTACCCTAGCCCTAACGCGTAACCTAACCCTAACCCCTACCCTAAACCTAACACGTTCCCTAATCCTAACCCGTACCCTAAACCGAGCCCTAACCCTAACACTAACCCTAACCCAAACCCTAACCCATACCCTACGCCGTACACGAACACCTCCCCGAACCCATACCCCAAGCCGTACCCTAACCCTAACCCTAAGCCTAACCCTAACCCTAGGCTACCCTTGACTGCTTCTGCCTCCAATAGATTTCCTAAGCACTACTGTTTTAAGGAACAGCTTAAAAAGAGAATCCTAAAGTGATTTCTTTATAATGGGTGTGTTCCTTATCTTATCCTAGTGTCTAAACTCTTCTCCATGGCTGGACCCCCAAATAATATTCCTTTACGTGCTAAGGGGTATCTAGAGAGTGGGATAGGTTTAATAACTACCCTAACCCTAACGCGTACCCTAACCCTAACCCCTACCCTAACCCTAACACGTACCCTAATCCTAACCCGTACCCTAAACCGAGCCCTAACCCTAACACTAACCCTAACCCTAACCCTAACCCATACCCTACGCCGTACCCGAAACCCTCCCCGAACTCGTACCCTAAGCCGTACCCTAAGCCTAACCCTAAGCCTAACCCTAACCCTAGGCTACCCTTGACTGCTTCTGCCTCCAATAGATTTCCTAAGCACTAGTGTTTTAAGGAACAGCTTAAAAAGAGAATCCTAATGTGATTTCTTTATAATGGGTGTATTCCTTATCTTATCCTAGTGTCTAAACTTTTCTCCATGGCTGGACCCTCAAATAATATTCCTTTACGTGCTAAGGGGTATCTAGAGATTGGGATAGGTTTAATAACTACCCTAACCCTAACGCGTACCCTAACCCTAACCCCTACCCTAACCCTAACACGTACCCTAATCCTAACCCGTACCCTAAACCGAGCCCTAACCCTAACACTAACCCTAACCCTAACCCTAACCCATACCCTACGCCGTACCCGCACCCCTCCCTGAACCCGTACCCTAAGCCGTACCCTAAGCCTAACCCTAAGCCTAACCCTAACCCTAGGCTACCCTTGACTGCTTCTGCCTCCAATAGATTTCCTAAGCACTAGTGTTTTAACGAACAGCTTAAAAAGAGAATCCTAAAGTGATTTCTTTATAATGGGTGTGTTCCTTATCTTATCCTAGTGTCTAAACTCTTCTCCATGGCTGGACCCCCAAATAATATTCCTTTACGTGCTAAGGGGTATCTAGAGAGTGGGATAGGTTTAATAACTACCCTAACCCTAACGCGTACCCTAACCCTAACCCCTACCCTAACCCTAACACGTACCCTAATCCTAACCCGTACCCTAAACCGAGCCCTAACCCTAACACTAACCCTAACCCTAACCCATACCCTACGCCGTACCCGAAACCCTCCCCGAACCCGTACCCTAAGCCGTACCCTAAGCCTCACCCTAAGCCTAACCTTATCCTAGGCTACCCTTGACTGCTTCTGCCTCCAATAGATTTCCTAAGCACTAGTGTTTTAAGGAACAGCTTAAAAAGAGAATCCTAATGTGATTTCTTTATAATGGGTGTGTTCCTTATCTTATCCTAGTGTCTAAACTCTTCTCCATGGCTGCACCCCCAAATAATATTGCCTTACGTGCTAAGGGGTATCTAGAGAGTGGGATAGGTTTAATAACTACCCTAAACCTAATGCGTACTCTAACCCTAACCCCTACCCTAACACTAACACGTACCCTAATCCTAACCCGTACCCTAAACCGAGCCCTAACCCTAACACTAACACTAACCCTAACCCTAACCCATACCCTATGCCGTACCTGAACCCCTCCCCAAACCCGTACCCTAAGCCGTACCCTAAGCCTAACCCTAAGCCTAACACTAACCCTAGGCTACCCTTGACTGCTTCTGCCTCCAATAGATTTCCTAAGCACTAGTGTTTTAAGCAACAGCTTAAAAAGAGAATCCTAATGTGATTTCTTTATAATGGGTGTGTTCCTTATCTTATCCTAGTGTCTAAATTCTTCTCCATGGCTGGAACCCCAAATAATATTCCTTTACGTGCTAAGGGGTATCTAGAGAGTGGGATAGGTTTACTAACTACCCTAACCCTAACGCGTACCCTAACCCTAACCCCTACCCTAACCCTAACACGTACCCTAATCCTAACCCGTACCCTAAACCGAGCCCTAACCCTAACAATAACCCTAACCCTAACCCTAACCCATACCCTACGCCGTACCCGAAACCCTCCCCGATCCCGTACCCTAAGCCGTACCCTAAGCCTAACCCTAAGCCTAACCCTAACCCTAGGTTACCCTTGACTGCTTCTGCCTCCAATAGATTTCCTAAGCACTAGTGTTTTAAGGAACAGCTTAAAAAGAGAATCCTAATGTGATTTCTTTATAATGGGTGTGTTCCTTATCTTATCCTAGTGTCTAAACTCTTCTCCATGGCTGGACCCTCAAATAATATTCCTTTACGTGCTAAGGGGTATCTAGAGAGTGGGATAGGTTTAATAACTACCCTAACCCTAACGCGTACCCTAACCCTAACCCCTACCCTAACCCTAACACGTACCGTAATCCTAACCCGTACCCTAAACCGAGCCCTAACCCTAACACTAACCCTAACCCTAACCCTAACCCATACCCTACGCCGTACCCGCACCCCTCCCTGAACCCGTACCCTAAGCCGTACCCTAAGCCTAACCCTAAGCCTAACCCTAACCCTAGGCTACCCTTGACTGCTTCTGCCTCCAATAGATTTCCTAAGCACTAGTGTTTTAACGAACAGCTTAAAAAGAGAATCCTAAAGTGATTTCTTTATAATGGGTGTGTTCCTTATCTTATCCTAGTGTCTAAACTCTTCTCCATGGCTGGACCCCCAAATAATATTCCTTTACGTGCTAAGGGGTATCTAGAGAGTGGGATAGGTTTAATAACTACCCTAACCCTAACGCGTACCCTAACCCTAACCCCTACCCTAACCCTAACACGTACCCTAATCCTAACCCGTACCCTAAACCGAGCCCTAACCCTAACACTAACCCTAACCCTAACCCATACCCTACGCCGTACCCGAAACCCTCCCCGAACCCGTACCCTAAGCCGTACCCTAAGCCTCACCCTAAGCCTAACCTTATCCTAGGCTACCCTTGACTGCTTCTGCCTCCAATAGATTTCCTAAGCACTAGTGTTTTAAGGAACAGCTTAAAAAGAGAATCCTAATGTGATTTCTTTATAATGGGTGTGTTCCTTATCTTATCCTAGTGTCTAAACTCTTCTCCATGGCTGGACCCCCAAATAATATTCCTTTACGTGCTAAGGGGTATCTAGAGAGTGGGATAGGTTTAATAACTACCCTAACCCTAACGCGTACCCTAACCCTAACCCCTACCCTAACCCTAACACGTACCCTAATCCTAACCCGTACCCTAAACCGAGCCCTAACCCTAACAATAACCCTAACCCTAACCCTAACCCATACCCTACGCCATACCCGAAACCCTCCCCGAACCCGTACCCTAAGCCGTACCCTAAGCCTAACCCTAAGCCTAACCCTAACCCTAGGTTACCCTTGACTGCTTCTGCCTCCAATAGATTTCCTAAGCACTAGTGTTTTAAGGAACAGCTTAAAAAGAGAATCCTAATGTGATTTCTTTATAATGGGTGTGTTCCTTATCTTATCCTAGTGTCTAAACTCTTCTCCATGGCTGGACCCTCAAATAATATTCCTTTACGTGCTAAGGGGTATCTAGAGAGTGGGATAGGTTTAATAACTACCCTAACCCTAACGCGTACCCTAACCCTAACCCCTACCCTAACCCTAACACGTACCCTAATACTAACCTGTACCCTAAACCGAGCCCTAACCCTAACACTAACCCTAACCCTAACCCATACCCTACGCCGTACCCGCACCCCTCCCCGAACCCGTACCCTAAGCCGTACCCTAAGCCTAACCCTAAGCCTAACCCTAACCCTAGGCTACCCTTGACTGCTTCTGCCTCCAATAGATTTCCTAAGCACTAGTGTTTTAAGGAACAGCTTAAAAAGAGAATCCTAATGTGATTTCTTTATAATGGGTGTGTTCCTTATCTTATCCTAGTGTCTAAACTCTTCTCCATGGCTGGACCCCCAAATAATATTCCTTTACGTGCTAAGGGGTATCTAGAGAGTGGGATAGGTTTAATAACTACCCTAACCCTAACGCATACCCTAACCCTAAACCCTACCCTAACCCTAACACGTACCCTAATCCTAACCCGTACCCTAAACCGAGCCCTAACCCTAACACTAACCCTAACCCTAACCCTAACCCATACCCTACGCCGTACCCGAACCCCTCCCCGAACCCATTCCCCAAGCCGTACCCTAAACCTAACCCTAAGCCTAACCCTAACCCTAGGCTACCCTTGACTGCTTCTGCCTCCAATAGATTTCCTAAGCACTAGTGTTTTAAGGAACAGCTTAAAAAGAGAATCCTAATGTGATTTCTTTATAATGGGTGTGTTCCTTATCTTATCCTAGTGTCTAAACTCTTCTCCATGGCTGGACCCCCAAATAATATTCCTTTACGTGCTAAGGGGTATCTAAAGAGTGGGATAGGTTTAATAACTACCCTAACCCTAACGCGTACCCTAACCCTAACCCCTACCCTAACCCTAACACGTACCCTAATCCTAACCCGTACCCTAAACCGAGCCCTAACCCTAACACTAACCCTAACCCTAACCCTAACCCATACCCTACGCCGTACCCGAAACCCTCCCCGAACCCGTACCCTAAGCCGTACCCTAAGCCTAACCCTAAGCCTAACCCTAACCCTAGGCTGCCTTTGACTGCTTCTGCCTCCAATAGATTTCCTAAGCACTAGTGTTTTAAGGAACAGCTTAAAAAGAGAATCCTAATGTGATTTCTTTATAATGGGTGTGTTCCTTATCTTATCCTAGTGTCTAAACTCTTCTCCATGGCTGGACCCTCAAATAATATTCCTTTACGTGCTAAGGGGTATCTAGAGAGTGGGATAGGTTTAATAACTACCCTAACCCTAACGCGTACCCTAACCCTAACCCCTACCCTAACCCTAACACGTACCCTAATACTAACCTGTACCCTAAACCGAGCCCTAACCCTAACCCTAACCCTAACCCTAACCCATACCCTACGCCGTACCCGCACCCCTCCCCGAACCCGTACCCTAAGCCGTACCCTAAGCCTAACCCTAAGCCTAACCCTAACCCTAGGCTACCCTTGACTGCTTCTGCCTCCAATAGATTTCCTAAGCACTAGTGTTTTAAGGAACAGCTTAAAAAGAGAATCCTAATGTGATTTCTTTATAATGGGTGTGTTCCTTATCTTATCCTAGTGTCTAAACTCTTCTCCATGGCTGGACCCCCAAATAATATTCCTTTACGTGCTAAGGGGTATCTAGAGAGTGGGATAGGTTTAATAACTACCCTAACCCTAACGCATACCCTAACCCTAACCCCTACCCTAACCCTAACACGTACCCTAATCCTAACCCGTACCCTAAACCGAGCCCTAACCCTAACACTAACCCTAACCCTAACCCTAACCCATACCCTACGCCGTACCCGAACCCCTCCCCGAACCCATTCCCCAAGCCGTACCCTAAACCTAACCCTAAGCCTAACCCTAACCCTAGGCTACCCTTGACTGCTTCTGCCTCCAATAGATTTCCTAAGCACTAGTGTTTTAAGGAACAGCTTAAAAAGAGAATCCTAATGTGATTTCTTTATAATGGGTGTGTTCCTTATCTTATCCTAGTGTCTAAACTCTTCTCCATGGCTGCACCCCCAAATAATATTGCCTTACGTGCTAAGGGGTATCTAGAGAGTGGGATAGGTTTAATAACTACCCTAACCCTAATGCGTACTCTAACCCTAACCTCTACCCTAACACTAACACGTACCCTAATCCTAACCCGTACCCTAAACCGAGCCCTAACCCTAACACTAACACTAACCCTAACCCTAACCCATACCCTACGCCGTACCTGAACCCCTCCCCAAACCCGTACTCTAAGTGGTACCCTAAGCCTAACCCTAAGCCTAACACTAACCCTAGGCTACCCTTGACTGCTTCTGCCTCCAATAGATTTCCTAAGCACTAGTGTTTTAAGCAACAGCTTAAAAAGAGAATCCTAATGTGATTTCTTTATAATGGGTGTGTTCCTTATCTTATCCTAGTGTCTAAATTCTTCTCCATGGCTGGAACCCCAAATAATATTCCTTTACGTGCTAAGGGGTATCTAGAGAGTGGGATAGGTTTACTAACTACCCTAACCCTAACGCGTACCCTAACCCTAACCCCTACCCTAAACCTAACACGTACCCTAATCCTAACCGTACCCTAAACCGAGCCCTAACCCTAACACTAACCCTAACCCTAACCCTAACCCATACCCTACGCCGTACCCGCACCCCTCCCCGAACCCGTACCCTAAGCCGTACCCTAAGCCTAACCCTAAGCCTAACACTAACCCTAGGCTACCCTTGACTGCTTCTGCCTCCAATAGATTTCCTAAGCACTAGTGTTTTAAGGAACAGCTTAAAAAGAGAATCCTAATGTGATTTCTTTATAATGGGTGTGTTCCTTATCTTATCCTAGTGTCTAAACTCTTCTCCATGGCTGGACCCCCAAATAATATTCCTTTACGTGCTAAGGGGTATCTAGAGAGTGGGATAGGTTTAATAACTACCCTAACCCTAACGCATACCCTAACCCTAACCCCTACCCTAAACCTAACACGTACCCTAATCCTAACCGTACCCTAACCCGAGCCCTAACCCTAACACTAACCCTAACCCTAACCCTAACCCATACCCTACGCCGTACCCGCACCCCTCCCCGAACCCGTAACCTAAGCCGTACCCTAAGCCTAACCCTAAGCCTAACCCTAACCCTAGGCTACCCTTGACTGCTTCTGCCTCCAATAGATTTCCTAAGCACTACTGTTTTAAGGAACAGCTTAAAAAGAGAATCCTAATGTGATTTCTTTATAATGGGTGTGTTCCTTATCTTATCCTAGTGTCTAAACTCTTCTCCATGGCTGCACCCCCAAATAATATTCCCTTACGTGCTAAGGGGTATCTAGAGAGTGGGATAGGTTTAATAACTACCCTAACCCTAACGCGTACCCTAACCCTAACCCCTACCCTAACCCTAACACGTACCCTAATCCTAACCTGTACCCTAAACCGAGGCCTAACCCTAACACTAACCCTAACCCTAACCCTAACCCATACCCTACGCCGTACCCGAAACCCTCCCCGAACCCGTACCCTAAGCCATACCCTAAACCTAACCCTAAGCCTAACCCTAACCCTAGGCTACCCTTGACTGCTTCTGCCTCCAATAGATTTCCTAAGCACTACTGTTTTAAGGAACAGCTTAAAAAGAGAATCCTAATGTGATTTCTTTATAATGGGTGTGTTCCTTATCTTATCCTAGTGTCTAAACTCTTCTCCATGGCTGCACCCCCAAATAATATTCCCTTACGTGCTAAGGGGTATCTAGAGAGTGGGATAGGTTTAATAACTACCCTAACCCTAACGCGTACCCTAACCCTAAACCCTACCCTAACCCTAACACGTACCCTAATCCTAACCTGTACCCTAAACCGAGGCCTAACCCTAACACTAACCCTAACCCTAACCCTAACACATACCCTACGCCGTACCCGAAACCCTCCCCGAACCCGTACCCTAAGCCATACCCTAAACCTAACCCTAAGCCTAACCCTAACCCTAGGCTACCCTTGACTGCTTCTGCCTCCAATTGATTTCCTAAGCAGTAGTGTTTTAAGGAACAGCTTAAAAAGAGAATCCTAATGTGATTTCTTTATAATGGGTGTGTTCCTTATCTTATCCTAGTGTCTAAACTCTTCTCCATGGCTGGACCCCCAAATAATATTCCTTTACGTGCTAAGGGGGAGCTAGAGAGTGGGATAGGTTTACTAACTACCCTAGCCCTAACGCGTAACCTAACCCTAACCCCTACCCTAAACCTAACACGTTCCCTAATCCTAACCCGTACCCTAAACCGAGCCCTAACCCTAACACTAACCCTAACCCAAACCCTAACCCATACCCTACGCCGTACACGAACACCTCCCCGAACCCATACCCCAAGCCGTACCCTAACCCTAACCCTAAGCCTAACCCTAACCCTAGGCTACCCTTGACTGCTTCTGCCTCCAATAGATTTCCTAAGCACTACTGTTTTAAGGAACAGCTTAAAAAGAGAATCCTAAAGTGATTTCTTTATAATGGGTGTGTTCCTTATCTTATCCTAGTGTCTAAACTCTTCTCCATGGCTGGACCCCCAAATAATATTCCTTTACGTGCTAAGGGGTATCTAGAGAGTGGGATAGGTTTAATAACTACCCTAACCCTAACGCGTACCCTAACCCTAACCCCTACCCTAACCCTAACACGTACCCTAATCCTAACCCGTACCCTAAACCGAGCCCTAACCCTAACACTAACCCTAACCCTAACCCTAACCCATACCCTACGCCGTACCCGAAACCCTCCCCGAACTCGTACCCTAAGCCGTACCCTAAGCCTAACCCTAAGCCTAACCCTAACCCTAGGCTACCCTTGACTGCTTCTGCCTCCAATAGATTTCCTAAGCACTAGTGTTTTAAGGAACAGCTTAAAAAGAGAATCCTAATGTGATTTCTTTATAATGGGTGTATTCCTTATCTTATCCTAGTGTCTAAACTTTTCTCCATGGCTGGACCCTCAAATAATATTCCTTTACGTGCTAAGGGGTATCTAGAGATTGGGATAGGTTTAATAACTACCCTAACCCTAACGCGTACCCTAACCCTAACCCCTACCCTAACCCTAACACGTACCCTAATCCTAACCCGTACCCTAAACCGAGCCCTAACCCTAACACTAACCCTAACCCTAACCCTAACCCATACCCTACGCCGTACCCGCACCCCTCCCTGAACCCGTACCCTAAGCCGTACCCTAAGCCTAACCCTAAGCCTAACCCTAACCCTAGGCTACCCTTGACTGCTTCTGCCTCCAATAGATTTCCTAAGCACTAGTGTTTTAACGAACAGCTTAAAAAGAGAATCCTAAAGTGATTTCTTTATAATGGGTGTGTTCCTTATCTTATCCTAGTGTCTAAACTCTTCTCCATGGCTGGACCCCCAAATAATATTCCTTTACGTGCTAAGGGGTATCTAGAGAGTGGGATAGGTTTAATAACTACCCTAACCCTAACGCGTACCCTAACCCTAACCCCTACCCTAACCCTAACACGTACCCTAATCCTAACCCGTACCCTAAACCGAGCCCTAACCCTAACACTAACCCTAACCCTAACCCATACCCTACGCCGTACCCGAAACCCTCCCCGAACCCGTACCCTAAGCCGTACCCTAAGCCTCACCCTAAGCCTAACCTTATCCTAGGCTACCCTTGACTGCTTCTGCCTCCAATAGATTTCCTAAGCACTAGTGTTTTAAGGAACAGCTTAAAAAGAGAATCCTAATGTGATTTCTTTATAATGGGTGTGTTCCTTATCTTATCCTAGTGTCTAAACTCTTCTCCATGGCTGCACCCCCAAATAATATTGCTTTACGTGCTAAGGGGTATCTAGAGAGTGGGATAGGTTTAATAACTACCCTAAACCTAATGCGTACTCTAACCCTAACCCCTACCCTAACACTAACACGTACCCTAATCCTAACCCGTACCCTAAACCGAGCCCTAACCCTAACACTAACACTAACCCTAACCCTAACCCATACCCTATGCCGTACCTGAACCCCTCCCCAAACCCGTACCCTAAGCCGTACCCTAAGCCTAACCCTAAGCCTAACACTAACCCTAGGCTACCCTTGACTGCTTCTGCCTCCAATAGATTTCCTAAGCACTAGTGTTTTAAGCAACAGCTTAAAAAGAGAATCCTAATGTGATTTCTTTATAATGGGTGTGTTCCTTATCTTATCCTAGTGTCTAAATTCTTCTCCATGGCTGGAACCCCAAATAATATTCCTTTACGTGCTAAGGGGTATCTAGAGAGTGGGATAGGTTTACTAACTACCCTAACCCTAACGCGTACCCTAACCCTAACCCCTACCCTAACCCTAACACGTACCCTAATCCTAACCCGTACCCTAAACCGAGCCCTAACCCTAACAATAACCCTAACCCTAACCCTAACCCATACCCTACGCCGTACCCGAAACCCTCCCCGATCCCGTACCCTAAGCCGTACCCTAAGCCTAACCCTAAGCCTAACCCTAACCCTAGGTTACCCTTGACTGCTTCTGCCTCCAATAGATTTCCTAAGCACTAGTGTTTTAAGGAACAGCTTAAAAAGAGAATCCTAATGTGATTTCTTTATAATGGGTGTGTTCCTTATCTTATCCTAGTGTCTAAACTCTTCTCCATGGCTGGACCCTCAAATAATATTCCTTTACGTGCTAAGGGGTATCTAGAGAGTGGGATAGGTTTAATAACTACCCTAACCCTAACGCGTACCCTAACCCTAACCCCTACCCTAACCCTAACACGTACCCTAATCCTAACCCGTACCCTAAACCGAGCCCTAACCCTAACACTAACCCTAACCCTAACCCTAACCCATACCCTACGCCGTACCCGCACCCCTCCCTGAACCCGTACCCTAAGCCGTACCCTAAGCCTAACCCTAAGCCTAACCCTAACCCTAGGCTACCCTTGACTGCTTCTGCCTCCAATAGATTTCCTAAGCACTAGTGTTTTAAGGAACAGCTTAAAAAGAGAATCCTAAAGTGATTTCTTTATAATGGGTGTGTTCCTTATCTTATCCTAGTGTCTAAACTCTTCTCCATGGCTGGACCCCCAAATAATATTCCTTTACGTGCTAAGGGGTATCTAGAGAGTGGGATAGGTTTAATAACTACCCTAACCCTAACGCGTACCCTAACCCTAACCCCTACCCTAACCCTAACACGTACCCTAATCCTAACCCGTACCCTAAACCGAGCCCTAACCCTAACACTAACCCTAACCCTAACCCATACCCTACGCCGTACCCGAAACCCTCCCCGAACCCGTACCCTAAGCCGTACCCTAAGCCTCACCCTAAGCCTAACCTTATCCTAGGCTACCCTTGACTGCTTCTGCCTCCAATAGATTTCCTAAGCACTAGTGTTTTAAGGAACAGCTTAAAAAGAGAATCCTAATGTGATTTCTTTATAATGGGTGTGTTCCTTATCTTATCCTAGTGTCTAAACTCTTCTCCATGGCTGGACCCCCAAATAATATTCCTTTACGTGCTAAGGGGTATCTAGAGAGTGGGATAGGTTTAATAACTACCCTAACCCTAACGCGTACCCTAACCCTAACCCCTACCCTAACCCTAACACGTACCCTAATCCTAACCCGTACCCTAAACCGAGCCCTAACCCTAACAATAACCCTAACCCTAACCCTAACCCATACCCTACGCCGTACCCGAAACCCTCCCCGAACCCGTACCCTAAGCCGTACCCTAAGCCTAACCCTAAGCCTAACCCTAACGCTAGGTTACCCTTGACTGCTTCTGCCTCCAATAGATTTCCTAAGCACTAGTGTTTTAAGGAACAGCTTAAAAAGAGAATCCTAATGTGATTTCTTTATAATGGGTGTGTTCCTTATCTTATCCTAGTGTCTAAACTCTTCTCCATGGCTGGACCCTCAAATAATATTCCTTTACGTGCTAAGGGGTATCTAGAGAGTGGGATAGGTTTAATAACTACCCTAACCCTAACGCGTACCCTAACCCTAACCCCTACCCTAACCCTAACACGTACCCTAATACTAACCTGTACCCTAAACCGAGCCCTAACCCTAACACTAACCCTAACCCTAACCCATACTCTACGCCGTACCCGCACCCCTCCCCGAACCCGTACCCTAAGCCGTACCCTAAGCCTAACCCTAAGCCTAACCCTAACCCTAGGCTACCCTTGACTGCTTCTGCCTCCAATAGATTTCCTAAGCACTAGTGTTTTAAGGAACAGCTTAAAAAGAGAATCCTAATGTGATTTCTTTATAATGGGTGTGTTCCTTATCTTATCCTAGTGTCTAAACTCTTCTCCATGGCTGGACCCCCAAATAATATTCCTTTACGTGCTAAGGGGTATCTAGAGAGTGGGATAGGTTTAATAACTACCCTAACCCTAACGCATACCCTAACCCTAAACCCTACCCTAACCCTAACACGTACCCTAATCCTAACCCGTACCCTAAACCGAGCCCTAACCCTAACACTAACCCTAACCCTAACCCTAACCCATACCCTACGCCGTACCCGAACCCCTCCCCGAACCCATTCCCCAAGCCGTACCCTAAACCTAACCCTAAGCCTAACCCTAACCCTAGGCTACCCTTGACTGCTTCTGCCTCCAATAGATTTCCTAAGCACTAGTGTTTTAAGGAACAGCTTAAAAAGAGAATCCTAATGTGATTTCTTTATAATGGGTGTGTTCCTTATCTTATCCTAGTGTCTAAACTCTTCTCCATGGCTGCACCCCCAAATAATATTGCCTTACGTGCTAAGGGGTATCTAGAGAGTGGGATAGGTTTAATAACTACCCTAACCCTAATGCGTACTCTAACCCTAACCCCTAACCTAACACTAACACGTACCCTAATCCTAACCGTACCCTAAACCGAGCCCTAACCCTAACACTAACCCTAACCCTAACCCTAACCCATACCCTACGCCGTACCCGCACCCCTCCCCGAACCCGTAACCTAAGCCGTACCCTAAGCCTAACCCTAAGCCTAACCCTAACCCTAGGCTACCCTTGACTGCTTCTGCCTCCAATAGATTTCCTAAGCACTACTGTTTTAAGGAACAGCTTAAAAAGAGAATCCTAATGTGATTTCTTTATAATGGGTGTGTTCCTTATCTTATCCTAGTGTCTAAACTCTTCTCCATGGCTGCACCCCCAAATAATATTCCCTTACGTGCTAAGGGGTATCTAGAGAGTGGGATAGGTTTAATAACTACCCTAACCCTAACGCGTACCCTAACCCTAACCCCTACCCTAACCCTAACACGTACCCTAATCCTAACCTGTACCCTAAACCGAGGCCTAACCCTAACACTAACCCTAACCCTAACCCTAACCCATACCCTACGCCGTACCCGCACCCCTCCCCGAACCCGTACCCTAAGCCATACCCTAAACCTAACCCTAAGCCTAACCCTAACCCTAGGCTACCCTTGACTGCTTCTGCCTCCAATTGATTTCCTAAGCAGTAGTGTTTTAAGGAACAGCTTAAAAAGAGAATCCTAATGTGATTTCTTTATAATGGGTGTGTTCCTTATCTTATCCTAGTGTCTAAACTCTTCTCCATGGCTGGACCCCCAAATAATATTCCTTTACGTGCTAAGGGGGAACTAGAGAGTGGGATAGGTTTAATAACTACCCTAGCCCTAACGCGTATCCTAACCCTAACCCCTACCCTAACCCTAACACGTACCCTAATCCTAACCCGTACCCTAAACCGAGCCCTAACCCTAACACTAACCCAAACCCTAACCCTAACCCATACCCTACGCCATACACGAACACCTCCCCGAACCCATACCCCAAGCCGTACCCTAACCCTAACCCTAAGCCTAACCCTAACCCTAGGCTACCCTTGACTGCTTCTGCCTCCAATAGATTTCCTAAGCACTACTGTTTTAAGGAACAGCTTAAAAAGAGAATCCTAAAGTGATTTCTTTATAATGGGTGTATTCCTTATCTTATCCTAGTGTCTAAACTCTTCTCCATGGCTGCACCCCCAAATAATATTCCTTTACGTGCTAAGGGGTATCTAGAGAGTGGGATAGGTTTAATAACTACCCTAACCCTAACGCGTACCCTAACCCTAACCCCTACCCTAACCCTAACACGTACCCTAATCCTAACCCGTACCCTAAACCGAGCCCTAACCCTAACACTAACCCTAACCCTAACCCTAACCCATACCCTACGCCGTACCCGAAACCCTCCCTGAACTCGTACCCTAAGCCGTACCCTAAGCATAACCCTAAGCCTAACCCTAACCCTAGGCTACCCTTGACTGCTTCTGCCTCCAATAGATTTCCTAAGCACTAGTGTTTTAAGGAACAGCTTAAAAAGAGAATCCTAATGTGATTTCTTTATAATGGGTGTGTTCCTTATCTTATCCTAGTGTCTAAACTCTTCTCCATGGCTGGACCCCCAAATAATATTCCTTTACGTGCTAAGGGGTATCTAGAGAGTGGGATAGGTTTAATAACTACCCTAACCCTAACGCATACCCTAACCCTAAACCCTACCCTAACCCTAACACGTACCCTAATCCTAACCCGTACCCTAAACCGAGCCCTAACCCTAACACTAACCCTAACCCTAACCCTAACCCATACCCTACGCCGTACCCGAACCCCTCCCCGAACCCATTCCCCAAGCCGTACCCTAAACCTAACCCTAAGCCTAACCCTAACCCTAGGCTACCCTTGACTGCTTCTGCCTCCAATAGATTTCCTAAGCACTAGTGTTTTAAGGAACAGCTTAAAAAGAGAATCCTAATGTGATTTCTTTATAATGGGTGTGTTCCTTATCTTATCCTAGTGTCTAAACTCTTCTCCATGGCTGCACCCCCAAATAATATTGCCTTACGTGCTAAGGGGTATCTAGAGAGTGGGATAGGTTTAATAACTACCCTAACCCTAATGCGTACTCTAACCCTAACCCCTAACCTAACACTAACACGTACCCTAATCCTAACCGTACCCTAAACCGAGCCCTAACCCTAACACTAACCCTAACCCTAACCCTAACCCATACCCTACGCCGTACCCGCACCCCTCCCCGAACCCGTAACCTAAGCCGTACCCTAAGCCTAACCCTAAGCCTAACCCTAACCCTAGGCTACCCTTGACTGCTTCTGCCTCCAATAGATTTCCTAAGCACTACTGTTTTAAGGAACAGCTTAAAAAGAGAATCCTAATGTGATTTCTTTATAATGGGTGTGTTCCTTATCTTATCCTAGTGTCTAAACTCTTCTCCATGGCTGCACCCCCAAATAATATTCCCTTACGTGCTAAGGGGTATCTAGAGAGTGGGATAGGTTTAATAACTACCCTAACCCTAACGCGTACCCTAACCCTAACCCCTACCCTAACCCTAACACGTACCCTAATCCTAACCTGTACCCTAAACCGAGGCCTAACCCTAACACTAACCCTAACCCTAACCCTAACCCATACCCTACGCCGTACCCGCACCCCTCCCCGAACCCGTACCCTAAGCCATACCCTAAACCTAACCCTAAGCCTAACCCTAACCCTAAGCTACCCTTGACTGCTTCTGCCTCCAATTGATTTCCTAAGCAGTAGTGTTTTAAGGAACAGCTTAAAAAGAGAATCCTAATGTGATTTCTTTATAATGGGTGTGTTCCTTATCTTATCCTAGTGTCTAAACTCTTCTCCATGGCTGGACCCCCAAATAATATTCCTTTACGTGCTAAGGGGGAACTAGAGAGTGGGATAGGTTTAATAACTACCCTAGCCCTAACGCGTATCCTAACCCTAACCCCTACCCTAACCCTAACACGTACCCTAATCCTAACCCGTACCCTAAACCGAGCCCTAACCCTAACACTAACCCAAACCCTAACCCTAACCCATACCCTACGCCATACACGAACACCTCCCCGAACCCATACCCCAAGCCGTACCCTAACCCTAACCCTAAGCCTAACCCTAACCCTAGGCTACCCTTGACTGCTTCTGCCTCCAATAGATTTCCTAAGCACTACTGTTTTAAGGAACAGCTTAAAAAGAGAATCCTAAAGTGATTTCTTTATAATGGGTGTATTCCTTATCTTATCCTAGTGTCTAAACTCTTCTCCATGGCTGCACCCCCAAATAATATTCCTTTACGTGCTAAGGGGTATCTAGAGAGTGGGATAGGTTTAATAACTACCCTAACCCTAACGCGTACCCTAACCCTAACCCCTACCCTAACCCTAACACGTACCCTAATCCTAACCCGTACCCTAAACCGAGCCCTAACCCTAACACTAACCCTAACCCTAACCCTAACCCATACCCTACGCCGTACCCGAAACCCTCCCTGAACTCGTACCCTAAGCCGTACCCTAAGCATAACCCTAAGCCTAACCCTAACCCTAGGCTACCCTTGACTGCTTCTGCCTCCAATAGATTTCCTAAGCACTAGTGTTTTAAGGAACAGCTTAAAAAGAGAATCCTAATGTGATTTCTTTATAATGGGTGTGTTCCTTATCTTATCCTAGTGTCTAAACTTTTCTCCATGGCTGGACCCTCAAATAATATTCCTTTACGTGCTAAGGGGTATCTAGAGATTGGGATAGGTTTAATAACTACCCTAACCCTAACGCGTACCCTAACCCTAACCCCTACCCTAACCCTAACACGTACCCTAATCCTAACCCGTACCCTAAACCGAGCCCTAACCCTAACACTAACCCTAACCCTAACCCTAACCCATACCCTACGCCGTACCCGCACCCCTCCCTGAACCCGTACCCTAAGCCGTACCCTAAGACTAACCCTAAGCCTAACCCTAACCCTAGGCTACCCTTGACTGCTTCTGCCTCCAATAGATTTCCTAAGCACTAGTGTTTTAACGAACAGCTTAAAAAGAGAATCCTAATGTGATTTCTTTATAATGGGTGTGTTCCTTATCTTATCCTAGTGTCTAAACTCTTCTCCATGGCTGGACCCCCAAATAATATTCCTTTACGTGCTAAGGGGTATCTAGAGAGTGGGATAGGTTTAATAACTACCCTAACCCTAACGCGTACCCTAACCCTAACCCCTACCCTAACCCTAACACGTACCCTAATCCTAACCCGTACCCTAAACCGAGCCCTAACCCTAACACTAACCCTAACCCTAACCCTAACCCATACCCTACGCCGTACCCGCACCCCTCCCCGAACCCGTACCCTAAGCCGTACCCTAAGCCTAACCCTAAGCCTAACCCTAACCCTAGGCTACCCTTGACTGCTTCTGCCTCCAATAGATTTCCTAAGCACTACTGTTTTAAGGAACAGCTTAAAAAGAGAATCCTAATGTGATTTCTTTATAATGGGTGTGTTCCTTATCTTATCCTAGTGTCTAAACTCTTCTCCATGGCTGCACCCCCAAATAATATTCCTTTACGTGCTAAGGGGTATCTAGAGAGTGGGATAGGTTTAATAACTACCCTAACCCTAACGCATACCCTAACCCTAAACCCTACCCTAACCCTAACACGTACCCTAATCCTAACCCGTACCCTAAACCGAGCCCTAACCCTAACACTAACCCTAACCCTAACCCTAACCCATACCCTACGCCGTACCCGAACCCCTCCCCGAACCCATTCCCCAAGCCGTACCCTAAACCTAACCCTAAGCCTAACCCTAACCCTAGGCTACCCTTGACTGCTTCTGCCTCCAATAGATTTCCTAAGCACTAGTGTTTTAAGGAACAGCTTAAAAAGAGAATCCTAATGTGATTTCTTTATAATGGGTGTGTTCCTTATCTTATCCTAGTGTCTAAACTCTTCTCCATGGCTGGACCCCCAAATAATATTCCTTTACGTGCTAAGGGGTATCTAAAGAGTGGGATAGGTTTAATAACTACCCTAACCCTAACGCGTACCCTAACCCTAACCCCTACCCTAACCCTAACACGTACCCTAATCCTAACCCGTACCCTAAACCGAGCCCTAACCCTAACACTAACCCTAACCCTAACCCTAACCCATACCCTACGCCGTACCCGAAACCCTCCCCGAACCCGTACCCTAAGCCGTACCCTAAGCCTAACCCTAAGCCTAACCCTAACCCTAGGCTACCTTTGACTGCTTCTGCCTCCAATAGATTTCCTAAGCACTAGTGTTTTAAGGAACAGCTTAAAAAGAGAATCCTAATGTGATTTCTTTATAATGGGTGTGTTCCTTATCTTATCCTAGTGTCTAAACTCTTCTCCATGGCTGGACCCTCAAATAATATTCCTTTACGTGCTAAGGGGTATCTAGAGAGTGGGATAGGTTTAATAACTACCCTAACCCTAACGCGTACCCTAACCCTAACCCCTACCCTAACCCTAACACGTACCCTAATACTAACCTGTACCCTAAACCGAGCCCTAACCCTAACCCTAACCCTAACCCTAACCCATACCCTACGCCGTACCCGCACCCCTCCCCGAACCCGTACCCTAAGCCGTACCCTAAGCCTAACCCTAAGCCTAACCCTAACCCTAGGCTACCCTTGACTGCTTCTGCCTCCAATAGATTTCGTAAGCACTAGTGTTTTAAGGAACAGCTTAAAAAGAGAATCCTAATGTGATTTCTTTATAATGGGTGTGTTCCTTATCTTATCCTAGTGTCTAAACTCTTCTCCATGGCTGGACCCCCAAATAATATTCCTTTACGTGCTAAGGGGTATCTAGAGAGTGGGATAGGTTTAATAACTACCCTAACCCTAACGCATACCCTAACCCTAACCCCTACCCTAACCCTAACACGTACCCTAATCCTAACCCGTACCCTAAACCGAGCCCTAACCCTAACACTAACCCTAACCCTAACCCTAACCCATACCCTACGCCGTACCCGAACCCCTCCCCGAACCCATTCCCCAAGCCGTACCCTAAACCTAACCCTAAGCCTAACCCTAACCCTAGGCTACCCTTGACTGCTTCTGCCTCCAATAGATTTCCTAAGCACTAGTGTTTTAAGGAACAGCTTAAAAAGAGAATCCTAATGTGATTTCTTTATAATGGGTGTGTTCCTTATCTTATCCTAGTGTCTAAACTCTTCTCCATGGCTGCACCCCCAAATAATATTGCCTTACGTGCTAAGGGGTATCTAGAGAGTGGGATAGGTTTAATAACTACCCTAACCCTAATGCGTACTCTAACCCTAACCTCTACCCTAACACTAACACGTACCCTAATCCTAACCCGTACCCTAAACCGAGCCCTAACCCTAACACTAACACTAACCCTAACCCTAACCCATACCCTACGCCGTACCTGAACCCCTCCCCAAACCCGTACTCTAAGTGGTACCCTAAGCCTAACCCTAAGCCTAACACTAACCCTAGGCTACCCTTGACTGCTTCTGCCTCCAATAGATTTCCTAAGCACTAGTGTTTTAAGCAACAGCTTAAAAAGAGAATCCTAATGTGATTTCTTTATAATGGGTGTGTTCCTTATCTTATCCTAGTGTCTAAATTCTTCTCCATGGCTGGAACCCCAAATAATATTCCTTTACGTGCTAAGGGGTATCTAGAGAGTGGGATAGGTTTACTAACTACCCTAACCCTAACGCGTACCCTAACCCTAACCCCTACCCTAAACCTAACACGTACCCTAATCCTAACCGTACCCTAAACCGAGCCCTAACCCTAACACTAACCCTAACCCTAACCCTAACCCATACCCTACGCCGTACCCGCACCCCTCCCCGAACCCGTACCCTAAGCCGTACCCTAAGCCTAACCCTAAGCCTAACCCTAACCCTAGGCTACCCTTGACTGCTTCTGCCTCCAATAGATTTCCTAAGCACTAGTGTTTTAAGGAACAGCTTAAAAAGAGAATCCTAATGTGATTTCTTTATAATGGGTGTGTTCCTTATCTTATCCTAGTGTCTAAACTCTTCTCCATGGCTGGACCCCCAAATAATATTCCTTTACTTGCTAAGGGGTATCTAGAGAGTGGGATAGGTTTAATAACTACCCTAACCCTAACGCATACCCTAACCCTAACCCCTACCCTAAACCTAACACGTACCCTAATCCTAACCGTACCCTAAACCGAGCCCTAACCCTAACACTAACCCTAACCCTAACCCTAACCCATACCCTACGCCGTACCCGCACCCCTCCCCGAACCCGTAACCTAAGCTGGACCCTAAGCCTAACCCTAAGCCTAACCCTAACCCTAGGCTACCCTTGACTGCTTCTGCCTCCAATAGATTTCCTAAGCACTACTGTTTTAAGGAACAGCTTAAAAAGAGAATCCTAATGTGATTTCTTTATAATGGGTGTGTTCCTTATCTTATCCTAGTGTCTAAACTCTTCTCCATGGCTGCACCCCCAAATAATATTCCCTTACGTGCTAAGGGGTATCTAGAGAGTGGGATAGGTTTAATAACTACCCTAACCCTAACGCGTACCCTAACCCTAACCCCTACCCTAACCCTAACACGTACCGTAATCCTAATCTGTACCCTAAACCGAGGCCTAACCCTAACACTAACCCTAACCCTAACCCTAACCCATACCCTACGCCGTACCCGCACCCCTCCCCGAACCCGTACCCTAAGCCATACCCTAAACCTAACCCTAAGCCTAACCCTAACCCTAGGCTACCCTTGACTGCTTCTGCCTCCAATAGATTTCCTAAGCACTACTGTTTTAAGGAACAGCTTAAAAAGAGAATCCTAATGTGATTTCTTTATAATGGGTGTGTTCCTTATCTTATCCTAGTGTCTAAACTCTTCTCCATGGCTGCACCCCCAAATAATATTCCCTTACGTGCTAAGGGGTATCTAGAGAGTGGGATAGGTTTAATAACTACCCTAACCCTAACGCGTACCCTAACCCTAACCCCTACCCTAACCCTAACACGTACCCTAATCCTAACCTGTACCCTAAACCGAGGCCTAACCCTAACACTAACCCTAACCCTAACCCTAACACATACCCTACGCCGTACCCGAAACCCTCCCCGAACCCGTACCCTAAGCCATACCCTAAACCTAACCCTAAGCCTAACCCTAACCCTAGGCTACCCTTGACTGCTTCTGCCTCCAATTGATTTCCTAAGCAGTAGTGTTTTAAGGAACAGCTTAAAAAGAGAATCCTAATGTGATTTCTTTATAATGGGTGTGTTCCTTATCTTATCCTAGTGTCTAAACTCTTCTCCATGGCTGGACCCCCAAATAATATTCCTTTACGTGCTAAGGGGGAGCTAGAGAGTGGGATAGGTTTACTAACTACCCTAGCCCTAACGCGTAACCTAACCCTAACCCCTACCCTAAACCTAACACGTTCCCTAATCCTAACCCGTACCCTAAACCGAGCCCTAACCCTAACACTAACCCTAACCCAAACCCTAACCCATACCCTACGCCGTACACGAACACCTCCCCGAACCCATACCCCAAGCCGTACCCTAACCCTAACCCTAAGCCTAACCCTAACCCTAGGCTACCCTTGACTGCTTCTGCCTCCAATAGATTTCCTAAGCACTACTGTTTTAAGGAACAGCTTAAAAAGAGAATCCTAAAGTGATTTCTTTATAATGGGTGTGTTCCTTATCTTATCCTAGTGTCTAAACTCTTCTCCATGGCTGGACCCCCAAATAATATTCCTTTACGTGCTAAGGGGTATCTAGAGAGTGGGATAGGTTTAATAACTACCCTAACCCTAACGCGTACCCTAACCCTAACCCCTACCCTAACCCTAACACGTACCCTAATCCTAACCCGTACCCTAAACCGAGCCCTAACCCTAACACTAACCCTAACCCTAACCCTAACCCATACCCTACGCCGTACCCGAAACCCTCCCCGAACTCGTACCCTAAGCCGTACCCTAAGCCTAACCCTAAGCCTAACCCTAACCCTAGGCTACCCTTGACTGCTTCTGCCTCCAATAGATTTCCTAAGCACTAGTGTTTTAAGGAACAGCTTAAAAAGAGAATCCTAATGTGATTTCTTTATAATGGGTGTATTCCTTATCTTATCCTAGTGTCTAAACTTTTCTCCATGGCTGGACCCTCAAATAATATTCCTTTACGTGCTAAGGGGTATCTAGAGATTGGGATAGGTTTAATAACTACCCTAACCCTAACGCGTACCCTAACCCTAACCCCTACCCTAACCCTAACACGTACCCTAATCCTAACCCGTACCCTAAACCGAGCCCTAACCCTAACACTAACCCTAACCCTAACCCTAACCCATACCCTACGCCGTACCCGCACCCCTCCCTGAACCCGTACCCTAAGCCGTACCCTAAGCCTAACCCTAAGCCTAACCCTAACCCTAGGCTACCCTTGACTGCTTCTGCCTCCAATAGATTTCCTAAGCACTAGTGTTTTAACGAACAGCTTAAAAAGAGAATCCTAAAGTGATTTCTTTATAATGGGTGTGTTCCTTATCTTATCCTAGTGTCTAAACTCTTCTCCATGGCTGGACCCCCAAATAATATTCCTTTACGTGCTAAGGGGTATCTAGAGAGTGGGATAGGTTTAATAACTACCCTAACCCTAACGCGTACCCTAACCCTAACCCCTACCCTAACCCTAACACGTACCCTAATCCTAACCCGTACCCTAAACCGAGCCCTAACCCTAACACTAACCCTAACCCTAACCCATACCCTACGCCGTACCCGAAACCCTCCCCGAACCCGTACCCTAAGCCGTACCCTAAGCCTCACCCTAAGCCTAACCTTATCCTAGGCTACCCTTGACTGCTTCTGCCTCCAATAGATTTCCTAAGCACTAGTGTTTTAAGGAACAGCTTAAAAAGAGAATCCTAATGTGATTTCTTTATAATGGGTGTGTTCCTTATCTTATCCTAGTGTCTAAACTCTTCTCCATGGCTGCACCCCCAAATAATATTGCCTTACGTGCTAAGGGGTATCTAGAGAGTGGGATAGGTTTAATAACTACCCTAAACCTAATGCGTACTCTAACCCTAACCCCTACCCTAACACTAACACGTACCCTAATCCTAACCCGTACCCTAAACCGAGCCCTAACCCTAACACTAACACTAACCCTAACCCTAACCCATACCCTATGCCGTACCTGAACCCCTCCCCAAACCCGTACCCTAAGCCGTACCCTAAGCCTAACCCTAAGCCTAACACTAACCCTAGGCTACCCTTGACTGCTTCTGCCTCCAATAGATTTCCTAAGCACTAGTGTTTTAAGCAACAGCTTAAAAAGAGAATCCTAATGTGATTTCTTTATAATGGGTGTGTTCCTTATCTTATCCTAGTGTCTAAATTCTTCTCCATGGCTGGAACCCCAAATAATATTCCTTTACGTGCTAAGGGGTATCTAGAGAGTGGGATAGGTTTACTAACTACCCTAACCCTAACGCGTACCCTAACCCTAACCCCTACCCTAACCCTAACACGTACCCTAATCCTAACCCGTACCCTAAACCGAGCCCTAACCCTAACAATAACCCTAACCCTAACCCTAACCCATACCCTACGCCGTACCCGAAACCCTCCCCGATCCCGTACCCTAAGCCGTACCCTAAGCCTAACCCTAAGCCTAACCCTAACCCTAGGTTACCCTTGACTGCTTCTGCCTCCAATAGATTTCCTAAGCACTAGTGTTTTAAGGAACAGCTTAAAAAGAGAATCCTAATGTGATTTCTTTATAATGGGTGTGTTCCTTATCTTATCCTAGTGTCTAAACTCTTCTCCATGGCTGGACCCTCAAATAATATTCCTTTACGTGCTAAGGGGTATCTAGAGAGTGGGATAGGTTTAATAACTACCCTAACCCTAACGCGTACCCTAACCCTAACCCCTACCCTAACCCTAACACGTACCGTAATCCTAACCCGTACCCTAAACCGAGCCCTAACCCTAACACTAACCCTAACCCTAACCCTAACCCATACCCTACGCCGTACCCGCACCCCTCCCTGAACCCGTACCCTAAGCCGTACCCTAAGCCTAACCCTAAGCCTAACCCTAACCCTAGGCTACCCTTGACTGCTTCTGCCTCCAATAGATTTCCTAAGCACTAGTGTTTTAACGAACAGCTTAAAAAGAGAATCCTAAAGTGATTTCTTTATAATGGGTGTGTTCCTTATCTTATCCTAGTGTCTAAACTCTTCTCCATGGCTGGACCCCCAAATAATATTCCTTTACGTGCTAAGGGGTATCTAGAGAGTGGGATAGGTTTAATAACTACCCTAACCCTAACGCGTACCCTAACCCTAACCCCTACCCTAACCCTAACACGTACCCTAATCCTAACCCGTACCCTAAACCGAGCCCTAACCCTAACACTAACCCTAACCCTAACCCATACCCTACGCCGTACCCGAAACCCTCCCCGAACCCGTACCCTAAGCCGTACCCTAAGCCTCACCCTAAGCCTAACCTTATCCTAGGCTACCCTTGACTGCTTCTGCCTCCAATAGATTTCCTAAGCACTAGTGTTTTAAGGAACAGCTTAAAAAGAGAATCCTAATGTGATTTCTTTATAATGGGTGTGTTCCTTATCTTATCCTAGTGTCTAAACTCTTCTCCATGGCTGGACCCCCAAATAATATTCCTTTACGTGCTAAGGGGTATCTAGAGAGTGGGATAGGTTTAATAACTACCCTAACCCTAACGCGTACCCTAACCCTAACCCCTACCCTAACCCTAACACGTACCCTAATCCTAACCCGTACCCTAAACCGAGCCCTAACCCTAACAATAACCCTAACCCTAACCCTAACCCATACCCTACGCCATACCCGAAACCCTCCCCGAACCCGTACCCTAAGCCGTACCCTAAGCCTAACCCTAAGCCTAACCCTAACCCTAGGTTACCCTTGACTGCTTCTGCCTCCAATAGATTTCCTAAGCACTAGTGTTTTAAGGAACAGCTTAAAAAGAGAATCCTAATGTGATTTCTTTATAATGGGTGTGTTCCTTATCTTATCCTAGTGTCTAAACTCTTCTCCATGGCTGGACCCTCAAATAATATTCCTTTACGTGCTAAGGGGTATCTAGAGAGTGGGATAGGTTTAATAACTACCCTAACCCTAACGCGTACCCTAACCCTAACCCCTACCCTAACCCTAACACGTACCCTAATACTAACCTGTACCCTAAACCGAGCCCTAACCCTAACACTAACCCTAACCCTAACCCATACCCTACGCCGTACCCGCACCCCTCCCCGAACCCGTACCCTAAGCCGTACCCTAAGCCTAACCCTAAGCCTAACCCTAACCCTAGGCTACCCTTGACTGCTTCTGCCTCCAATAGATTTCCTAAGCACTAGTGTTTTAAGGAACAGCTTAAAAAGAGAATCCTAATGTGATTTCTTTATAATGGGTGTGTTCCTTATCTTATCCTAGTGTCTAAACTCTTCTCCATGGCTGGACCCCCAAATAATATTCCTTTACGTGCTAAGGGGTATCTAGAGAGTGGGATAGGTTTAATAACTACCCTAACCCTAACGCATACCCTAACCCTAAACCCTACCCTAACCCTAACACGTACCCTAATCCTAACCCGTACCGTAAACCGAGCCCTAACCCTAACACTAACCCTAACCCTAACCCTAACCCATACCCTACGCCGTACCCGAACCCCTCCCCGAACCCATTCCCCAAGCCGTACCCTAAACCTAACCCTAAGCCTAACCCTAACCCTAGGCTACCCTTGACTGCTTCTGCCTCCAATAGATTTCCTAAGCACTAGTGTTTTAAGGAACAGCTTAAAAAGAGAATCCTAATGTGATTTCTTTATAATGGGTGTGTTCCTTATCTTATCCTAGTGTCTAAACTCTTCTCCATGGCTGGACCCCCAAATAATATTCCTTTACGTGCTAAGGGGTATCTAAAGAGTGGGATAGGTTTAATAACTACCCTAACCCTAACGCGTACCCTAACCCTAACCCCTACCCTAACCCTAACACGTACCCTAATCCTAACCCGTACCCTAAACCGAGCCCTAACCCTAACACTAACCCTAACCCTAACCCTAACCCATACCCTACGCCGTACCCGAAACCCTCCCCGAACCCGTACCCTAAGCCGTACCCTAAGCCTAACCCTAAGCCTAACCCTAACCCTAGGCTGCCTTTGACTGCTTCTGCCTCCAATAGATTTCCTAAGCACTAGTGTTTTAAGGAACAGCTTAAAAAGAGAATCCTAATGTGATTTCTTTATAATGGGTGTGTTCCTTATCTTATCCTAGTGTCTAAACTCTTCTCCATGGCTGGACCCTCAAATAATATTCCTTTACGTGCTAAGGGGTATCTAGAGAGTGGGATAGGTTTAATAACTACCCTAACCCTAACGCGTACCCTAACCCTAACCCCTACCCTAACCCTAACACGTACCCTAATACTAACCTGTACCCTAAACCGAGCCCTAACCCTAACCCTAACCCTAACCCTAACCCATACCCTACGCCGTACCCGCACCCCTCCCCGAACCCGTACCCTAAGCCGTACCCTAAGCCTAACCCTAAGCCTAACCCTAACCCTAGGCTACCCTTGACTGCTTCTGCCTCCAATAGATTTCCTAAGCACTAGTGTTTTAAGGAACAGCTTAAAAAGAGAATCCTAATGTGATTTCTTTATAATGGGTGTGTTCCTTATCTTATCCTAGTGTCTAAACTCTTCTCCATGGCTGGACCCCCAAATAATATTCCTTTACGTGCTAAGGGGTATCTAGAGAGTGGGATAGGTTTAATAACTACCCTAACCCTAACGCATACCCTAACCCTAACCCCTACCCTAACCCTAACACGTACCCTAATCCTAACCCGTACCCTAAACCGAGCCCTAACCCTAACACTAACCCTAACCCTAACCCTAACCCATACCCTACGCCGTACCCGAAACCCTCCCCGAACCCATTCCCCAAGCCGTACCCTAAACCTAACCCTAAGCCTAACCCTAACCCTAGGCTACCCTTGACTGCTTCTGCCTCCAATAGATTTCCTAAGCACTAGTGTTTTAAGGAACAGCTTAAAAAGAGAATCCTAATGTGATTTCTTTATAATGGGTGTGTTCCTTATCTTATCCTAGTGTCTAAACTCTTCTCCATGGCTGCACCCCCAAATAATATTGCCTTACGTGCTAAGGGGTATCTAGAGAGTGGGATAGGTTTAATAACTACCCTAACCCTAATGCGTACTCTAACCCTAACCTCTACCCTAACACTAACACGTACCCTAATCCTAACCCGTACCCTAAACCGAGCCCTAACCCTAACACTAACACTAACCCTAACCCTAACCCATACCCTACGCCGTACCTGAACCCCTCCCCAAACCCGTACTCTAAGTGGTACCCTAAGCCTAACCCTAAGCCTAACACTAACCCTAGGCTACCCTTGACTGCTTCTGCCTCCAATAGATTTCCTAAGCACTAGTGTTTTAAGCAACAGCTTAAAAAGAGAATCCTAATGTGATTTCTTTATAATGGGTGTGTTCCTTATCTTATCCTAGTGTCTAAATTCTTCTCCATGGCTGGAACCCCAAATAATATTCCTTTACGTGCTAAGGGGTATCTAGAGAGTGGGATAGGTTTACTAACTACCCTAACCCTAACGCGTACCCTAACCCTAACCCCTACCCTAAACCTAACACGTACCCTAATCCTAACCGTACCCTAAACCGAGCCCTAACCCTAACACTAACCCTAACCCTAACCCTAACCCATACCCTACGCCGTACCCGCACCCCTCCCCGAACCCGTACCCTAAGCCGTACCCTAAGCCTAACCCTAAGCCTAACACTAACCCTAGGCTACCCTTGACTGCTTCTGCCTCCAATAGATTTCCTAAGCACTAGTGTTTTAAGGAACAGCTTAAAAAGAGAATCCTAATGTGATTTCTTTATAATGGGTGTGTTCCTTATCTTATCCTAGTGTCTAAACTCTTCTCCATGGCTGGACCCCCAAATAATATTCCTTTACGTGCTAAGGGGTATCTAGAGAGTGGGATAGGTTTAATAACTACCCTAACCCTAACGCATACCCTAACCCTAACCCCTACCCTAAACCTAACACGTACCCTAATCCTAACCGTACCCTAACCCGAGCCCTAACCCTAACACTAACCCTAACCCTAACCCTAACCCATACCCTACGCCGTACCCGCACCCCTCCCCGAACCCGTAACCTAAGCCGTACCCTAAGCCTAACCCTAAGCCTAACCCTAACCCTAGGCTACCCTTGACTGCTTCTGCCTCCAATAGATTTCCTAAGCACTACTGTTTTAAGGAACAGCTTAAAAAGAGAATCCTAATGTGATTTCTTTATAATGGGTGTGTTCCTTATCTTATCCTAGTGTCTAAACTCTTCTCCATGGCTGCACCCCCAAATAATATTCCCTTACGTGCTAAGGGGTATCTAGAGAGTGGGATAGGTTTAATAACTACCCTAACCCTAACGCGTACCCTAACCCTAACCCCTACCCTAACCCTAACACGTACCCTAATCCTAACCTGTACCCTAAACCGAGGCCTAACCCTAACACTAACCCTAACCCTAACCCTAACCCATACCCTACGCCGTACCCGAAACCCTCCCCGAACCCGTACCCTAAGCCATACCCTAAACCTAACCCTAAGCCTAACCCTAACCCTAGGCTACCCTTGACTGCTTCTGCCTCCAATAGATTTCCTAAGCACTACTGTTTTAAGGAACAGCTTAAAAAGAGAATCCTAATGTGATTTCTTTATAATGGGTGTGTTCCTTATCTTATCCTAGTGTCTAAACTCTTCTCCATGGCTGCACCCCCAAATAATATTCCCTTACGTGCTAAGGGGTATCTAGAGAGTGGGATAGGTTTAATAACTACCCTAACCCTAACGCGTACCCTAACCCTAAACCCTACCCTAACCCTAACACGTACCCTAATCCTAACCTGTACCCTAAACCGAGGCCTAACCCTAACACTAACCCTAACCCTAACCCTAACACATACCCTACGCCGTACCCGAAACCCTCCCCGAACCCGTACCCTAAGCCATACCCTAAACCTAACCCTAAGCCTAACCCTAACCCTAGGCTACCCTTGACTGCTTCTGCCTCCAATTGATTTCCTAAGCAGTAGTGTTTTAAGGAACAGCTTAAAAAGAGAATCCTAATGTGATTTCTTTATAATGGGTGTGTTCCTTATCTTATCCTAGTGTCTAAACTCTTCTCCATGGCTGGACCCCCAAATAATATTCCTTTACGTGCTAAGGGGGAGCTAGAGAGTGGGATAGGTTTACTAACTACCCTAGCCCTAACGCGTAACCTAACCCTAACCCCTACCCTAAACCTAACACGTTCCCTAATCCTAACCCGTACCCTAAACCGAGCCCTAACCCTAACACTAACCCTAACCCAAACCCTAACCCATACCCTACGCCGTACACGAACACCTCCCCGAACCCATACCCCAAGCCGTACCCTAACCCTAACCCTAAGCCTAACCCTAACCCTAGGCTACCCTTGACTGCTTCTGCCTCCAATAGATTTCCTAAGCACTACTGTTTTAAGGAACAGCTTAAAAAGAGAATCCTAAAGTGATTTCTTTATAATGGGTGTGTTCCTTATCTTATCCTAGTGTCTAAACTCTTCTCCATGGCTGGACCCCCAAATAATATTCCTTTACGTGCTAAGGGGTATCTAGAGAGTGGGATAGGTTTAATAACTACCCTAACCCTAACGCGTACCCTAACCCTAACCCCTACCCTAACCCTAACACGTACCCTAATCCTAACCCGTACCCTAAACCGAGCCCTAACCCTAACACTAACCCTAACCCTAACCCTAACCCATACCCTACGCCGTACCCGAAACCCTCCCCGAACTCGTACCCTAAGCCGTACCCTAAGCCTAACCCTAAGCCTAACCCTAACCCTAGGCTACCCTTGACTGCTTCTGCCTCCAATAGATTTCCTAAGCACTAGTGTTTTAAGGAACAGCTTAAAAAGAGAATCCTAATGTGATTTCTTTATAATGGGTGTATTCCTTATCTTATCCTAGTGTCTAAACTTTTCTCCATGGCTGGACCCTCAAATAATATTCCTTTACGTGCTAAGGGGTATCTAGAGATTGGGATAGGTTTAATAACTACCCTAACCCTAACGCGTACCCTAACCCTAACCCCTACCCTAACCCTAACACGTACCCTAATCCTAACCCGTACCCTAAACCGAGCCCTAACCCTAACACTAACCCTAACCCTAACCCTAACCCATACCCTACGCCGTACCCGCACCCCTCCCTGAACCCGTACCCTAAGCCGTACCCTAAACCTAACCCTAAGCCTAACCCTAACCCTAGGCTACCCTTGACTGCTTCTGCCTCCAATAGATTTCCTAAGCACTAGTGTTTTAACGAACAGCTTAAAAAGAGAATCCTAAAGTGATTTCTTTATAATGGGTGTGTTCCTTATCTTATCCTAGTGTCTAAACTCTTCTCCATGGCTGGACCCCCAAATAATATTCCTTTACGTGCTAAGGGGTATCTAGAGAGTGGGATAGGTTTAATAACTACCCTAACCCTAACGCGTACCCTAACCCTAACCCCTACCCTAACCCTAACACGTACCCTAATCCTAACCCGTACCCTAAACCGAGCCCTAACCCTAACACTAACCCTAACCCTAACCCATACCCTACGCCGTACCCGAAACCCTCCCCGAACCCGTACCCTAAGCCGTACCCTAAGCCTCACCCTAAGCCTAACCTTATCCTAGGCTACCCTTGACTGCTTCTGCCTCCAATAGATTTCCTAAGCACTAGTGTTTTAAGGAACAGCTTAAAAAGAGAATCCTAATGTGATTTCTTTATAATGGGTGTGTTCCTTATCTTATCCTAGTGTCTAAACTCTTCTCCATGGCTGCACCCCCAAATAATATTGCTTTACGTGCTAAGGGGTATCTAGAGAGTGGGATAGGTTTAATAACTACCCTAAACCTAATGCGTACTCTAACCCTAACCCCTACCCTAACACTAACACGTACCCTAATCCTAACCCGTACCCTAAACCGAGCCCTAACCCTAACACTAACACTAACCCTAACCCTAACCCATACCCTATGCCGTACCTGAACCCCTCCCCAAACCCGTACCCTAAGCCGTACCCTAAGCCTAACCCTAAGCCTAACACTAACCCTAGGCTACCCTTGACTGCTTCTGCCTCCAATAGATTTCCTAAGCACTAGTGTTTTAAGCAACAGCTTAAAAAGAGAATCCTAATGTGATTTCTTTATAATGGGTGTGTTCCTTATCTTATCCTAGTGTCTAAATTCTTCTCCATGGCTGGAACCCCAAATAATATTCCTTTACGTGCTAAGGGGTATCTAGAGAGTGGGATAGGTTTACTAACTACCCTAACCCTAACGCGTACCCTAACCCTAACCCCTACCCTAACCCTAACACGTACCCTAATCCTAACCCGTACCCTAAACCGAGCCCTAACCCTAACAATAACCCTAACCCTAACCCTAACCCATACCCTACGCCGTACCCGAAACCCTCCCCGATCCCGTACCCTAAGCCGTACCCTAAGCCTAACCCTAAGCCTAACCCTAACCCTAGGTTACCCTTGACTGCTTCTGCCTCCAATAGATTTCCTAAGCACTAGTGTTTTAAGGAACAGCTTAAAAAGAGAATCCTAATGTGATTTCTTTATAATGGGTGTGTTCCTTATCTTATCCTAGTGTCTAAACTCTTCTCCATGGCTGGACCCTCAAATAATATTCCTTTACGTGCTAAGGGGTATCTAGAGAGTGGGATAGGTTTAATAACTACCCTAACCCTAACGCGTACCCTAACCCTAACCCCTACCCTAACCCTAACACGTACCCTAATCCTAACCCGTACCCTAAACCGAGCCCTAACCCTAACACTAACCCTAACCCTAACCCTAACCCATACCCTACGCCGTACCCGCACCCCTCCCTGAACCCGTACCCTAAGCCGTACCCTAAGCCTAACCCTAAGCCTAACCCTAACCCTAGGCTACCCTTGACTGCTTCTGCCTCCAATAGATTTCCTAAGCACTAGTGTTTTAACGAACAGCTTAAAAAGAGAATCCTAAAGTGATTTCTTTATAATGGGTGTGTTCCTTATCTTATCCTAGTGTCTAAACTCTTCTCCATGGCTGGACCCCCAAATAATATTCCTTTACGTGCTAAGGGGTATCTAGAGAGTGGGATAGGTTTAATAACTACCCTAACCCTAACGCGTACCCTAACCCTAACCCCTACCCTAACCCTAACACGTACCCTAATCCTAACCCGTACCCTAAACCGAGCCCTAACCCTAACACTAACCCTAACCCTAACCCATACCCTACGCCGTACCCGAAACCCTCCCCGAACCCGTACCCTAAGCCGTACCCTAAGCCTCACCCTAAGCCTAACCTTATCCTAGGCTACCCTTGACTGCTTCTGCCTCCAATAGATTTCCTAAGCACTAGTGTTTTAAGGAACAGCTTAAAAAGAGAATCCTAATGTGATTTCTTTATAATGGGTGTGTTCCTTATCTTATCCTAGTGTCTAAACTCTTCTCCATGGCTGGACCCCCAAATAATATTCCTTTACGTGCTAAGGGGTATCTAGAGAGTGGGATAGGTTTAATAACTACCCTAACCCTAACGCGTACCCTAACCCTAACCCCTACCCTAACCCTAACACGTACCCTAATCCTAACCCGTACCCTAAACCGAGCCCTAACCCTAACAATAACCCTAACCCTAACCCTAACCCATACCCTACGCCGTACCCGAAACCCTCCCCGAACCCGTACCCTAAGCCGTACCCTAAGCCTAACCCTAAGCCTAACCCTAACGCTAGGTTACCCTTGACTGCTTCTGCCTCCAATAGATTTCCTAAGCACTAGTGTTTTAAGGAACAGCTTAAAAAGAGAATCCTAATGTGATTTCTTTATAATGGGTGTGTTCCTTATCTTATCCTAGTGTCTAAACTCTTCTCCATGGCTGGACCCTCAAATAATATTCCTTTACGTGCTAAGGGGTATCTAGAGAGTGGGATAGGTTTAATAACTACCCTAACCCTAACGCGTACCCTAACCCTAACCCCTACCCTAACCCTAACACGTACCCTAATACTAACCTGTACCCTAAACCGAGCCCTAACCCTAACACTAACCCTAACCCTAACCCATACTCTACGCCGTACCCGCACCCCTCCCCGAACCCGTACCCTAAGCCGTACCCTAAGCCTAACCCTAAGCCTAACCCTAACCCTAGGCTACCCTTGACTGCTTCTGCCTCCAATAGATTTCCTAAGCACTAGTGTTTTAAGGAACAGCTTAAAAAGAGAATCCTAATGTGATTTCTTTATAATGGGTGTGTTCCTTATCTTATCCTAGTGTCTAAACTCTTCTCCATGGCTGGACCCCCAAATAATATGCCTTTACGTGCTAAGGGGTATCTAGAGAGTGGGATAGGTTTAATAACTACCCTAACCCTAACGCATACCCTAACCCTAAACCCTACCCTAACCCTAACACGTACCCTAATCCTAACCCGTACCCTAAACCGAGCCCTAACCCTAACACTAACCCTAACCCTAACCCTAACCCATACCCTACGCCGTACCCGAACCCCTCCCCGAACCCATTCCCCAAGCCGTACCCTAAACCTAACCCTAAGCCTAACCCTAACCCTAGGCTACCCTTGACTGCTTCTGCCTCCAATAGATTTCCTAAGCACTAGTGTTTTAAGGAACAGCTTAAAAAGAGAATCCTAATGTGATTTCTTTATAATGGGTGTGTTCCTTATCTTATCCTAGTGTCTAAACTCTTCTCCATGGCTGCACCCCCAAATAATATTGCCTTACGTGCTAAGGGGTATCTAGAGAGTGGGATAGGTTTAATAACTACCCTAACCCTAATGCGTACTCTAACCCTAACCCCTAACCTAACACTAACACGTACCCTAATCCTAACCGTACCCTAAACCGAGCCCTAACCCTAACACTAACCCTAACCCTAACCCTAACCCATACCCTACGCCGTACCCGCACCCCTCCCCGAACCCGTAACCTAAGCCGTACCCTAAGCCTAACCCTAAGCCTAACCCTAACCCTAGGCTACCCTTGACTGCTTCTGCCTCCAATAGATTTCCTAAGCACTACTGTTTTAAGGAACAGCTTAAAAAGAGAATCCTAATGTGATTTCTTTATAATGGGTGTGTTCCTTATCTTATCCTAGTGTCTAAACTCTTCTCCATGGCTGCACCCCCAAATAATATTCCCTTACGTGCTAAGGGGTATCTAGAGAGTGGGATAGGTTTAATAACTACCCTAACCCTAACGCGTACCCTAACCCTAACCCCTACCCTAACCCTAACACGTACCCTAATCCTAACCTGTACCCTAAACCGAGGCCTAACCCTAACACTAACCCTAACCCTAACCCTAACCCATACCCTACGCCGTACCCGCACCCCTCCCCGAACCCGTACCCTAAGCCATACCCTAAACCTAACCCTAAGCCTAACCCTAACCCTAGGCTACCCTTGACTGCTTCTGCCTCCAATTGATTTCCTAAGCAGTAGTGTTTTAAGGAACAGCTTAAAAAGAGAATCCTAATGTGATTTCTTTATAATGGGTGTGTTCCTTATCTTATCCTAGTGTCTAAACTCTTCTCCATGGCTGGACCCCCAAATAATATTCCTTTACGTGCTAAGGGGGAACTAGAGAGTGGGATAGGTTTAATAACTACCCTAGCCCTAACGCGTATCCTAACCCTAACCCCTACCCTAACCCTAACACGTACCCTAATCCTAACCCGTACCCTAAACCGAGCCCTAACCCTAACACTAACCCAAACCCTAACCCTAACCCATACCCTACGCCATACACGAACACCTCCCCGAACCCATACCCCAAGCCGTACCCTAACCCTAACCCTAAGCCTAACCCTAACCCTAGGCTACCCTTGACTGCTTCTGCCTCCAATAGATTTCCTAAGCACTACTGTTTTAAGGAACAGCTTAAAAAGAGAATCCTAAAGTGATTTCTTTATAATGGGTGTATTCCTTATCTTATCCTAGTGTCTAAACTCTTCTCCATGGCTGCACCCCCAAATAATATTCCTTTACGTGCTAAGGGGTATCTAGAGAGTGGGATAGGTTTAATAACTACCCTAACCCTAACGCGTACCCTAACCCTAACCCCTACCCTAACCCTAACACGTACCCTAATCCTAACCCGTACCCTAAACCGAGCCCTAACCCTAACACTAACCCTAACCCTAACCCTAACCCATACCCTACGCCGTACCCGAAACCCTCCCTGAACTCGTACCCTAAGCCGTACCCTAAGCATAACCCTAAGCCTAACCCTAACCCTAGGCTACCCTTGACTGCTTCTGCCTCCAATAGATTTCCTAAGCACTAGTGTTTTAAGGAACAGCTTAAAAAGAGAATCCTAATGTGATTTCTTTATAATGGGTGTGTTCCTTATCTTATCCTAGTGTCTAAACTTTTCTCCATGGCTGGACCCTCAAATAATATTCCTTTACGTGCTAAGGGGTATCTAGAGATTGGGATAGGTTTAATAACTACCCTAACCCTAACGCGTACCCTAACCCTAACCCCTACCCTAACCCTAACACGTACCCTAATCCTAACCCGTACCCTAAACCGAGCCCTAACCCTAACACTAACCCTAACCCTAACCCTAACCCATACCCTACGCCGTACCCGCACCCCTCCCTGAACCCGTACCCTAAGCCGTACCCTAAGACTAACCCTAAGCCTAACCCTAACCCTAGGCTACCCTTGACTGCTTCTGCCTCCAATAGATTTCCTAAGCACTAGTGTTTTAACGAACAGCTTAAAAAGAGAATCCTAATGTGATTTCTTTATAATGGGTGTGTTCCTTATCTTATCCTAGTGTCTAAACTCTTCTCCATGGCTGGACCCCCAAATAATATTCCTTTACGTGCTAAGGGGTATCTAGAGAGTGGGATAGGTTTAATAACTACCCTAACCCTAACGCGTACCCTAACCCTAACCCCTACCCTAACCCTAACACGTACCCTAATCCTAACCCGTACCCTAAACCGAGCCCTAACCCTAACACTAACCCTAACCCTAACCCTAACCCATACCCTACGCCGTACCCGCACCCCTCCCCGAACCCGTACCCTAAGCCGTACCCTAAGCCTAACCCTAAGCCTAACCCTAACCCTAGGCTACCCTTGACTGCTTCTGCCTCCAATAGATTTCCTAAGCACTACTGTTTTAAGGAACAGCTTAAAAAGAGAATCCTAATGTGATTTCTTTATAATGGGTGTGTTCCTTATCTTATCCTAGTGTCTAAACTCTTCTCCATGGCTGCACCCCCAAATAATATTCCCTTACGTGCTAAGGGGTATCTAGAGAGTGGGATAGGTTTAATAACTACCCTAACCCTAACGCGTACCCTAACCCTAACCCCTACCCTAACCCTAACACGTACCCTAATCCTAACCTGTACCCTAAACCGAGCCCTAACCCTAACACTAACCCTAACCCTAACCCTAACCCATACCCTACGCCGTACCCGCACCCCTCCCCGAACTCGTACCCTAAGCCATACCCTAAACCTAACCCTAAGCCTAACCCTAACCCTAGGCTACCCTTGACTGCTTCTGCCTCCAATTGATTTCCTAAGCAGTAGTGTTTTAAGGAACAGCTTAAAAAGAGAATCCTAAAGTGATTTCTTTATAATGGGTGTGTTCCTTATCTTATCCTAGTGTCTAAACTCTTCTCCATGGCTGGACCCCCAAATAATATTCCTTTACGTGCTAAGGGGGAGCTAGAGAGTGGGATAGGTTTACTAACTACCCTAGCCCAAACGCGTAACCTAACCCTAACCCCTACCCTAACCCTAACACGTACCCTAATCCTAACCCGTACCCTAAACCGAGCCCTAACCCTAACACTAACCCAAACCCTAACCCTAACCCATACCCTACACCGTACACGAACACCTCCCCGAACCCATACCCCAAGCCGTACCCTAAACCTAACCCTAAGCCTAACCCTAACACTAGGCTACCCTTGACTGCTTCTGCCTCCAATAGATTTCCTAAGCACTAGTGTTTTAAGGAACAGCTTAAAAAGAGAATCCTAATGTGATTTCTTTATAATGGGTGTGTTCCTTATCTTATCCTAGTGTCTAAACTCTTCTCCATGGCTGCACCCCCAAATAATATTGCCTTACGTGCTAAGGGGTATCTAGAGAGTGGGATAGGTTTAATAACTACCCTAACCCTAATGCGTACTCTAACCCTAACCCCTAACCTAACACTAACACGTACCCTAATCCTAACCCGTACCCTAAACCGAGCCCTAACCCTAACACTAACACTAACCCTAACCCTAACCCATACCCTACGCCGTACCTGAACCCCTCCCCAAACCCGTACTCTAAGCCGTACCCTAAGCCTAACCCTAAGCCTAACACTAACCCTAGGCTACCCTTGACTGCTTCTGCCTCCAATAGATTTCCTAAGCACTAGTGTTTTAAGCAACAGCTTAAAAAGAGAATCCTAATGTGATTTCTTTATAATGGGTGTGTTCCTTATTTATCCTAGTGTCTAAATTCTTCTCCATGGCTGGAACCCCAAATAATATTCCTTTACGTGCTAAGGGGTATCTAGAGAGTGGGATAGGTTTACTAACTACCCTAACCCTAACGCGTACCCTAACCCTAACCCCTACCCTAACCCTAACACGTACCCTAATCCTAACCCGTACCCTAAACCGAGCCCTAACCCTAACACTAACCCTAACCCTAACCCTAACCCATACCCTACGCCGTACCCGAAACCCTCCCCGAACCCGTACCCTAAGCCGTACCCTAAGCCTAACCCTAAGCCTAACCCTAACCCTAGGCTACCCTTGACTGCTTCTGCCTCCAATAGATTTCCTAAGCACTAGTGTTTTAAGGAACAGCTTAAAAAGAGAATCCTAATGTGATTTCTTTATAATGGGTGTGTTCCTTATCTTATCCTATTGTCTAAACTCTTCTCCATGGCTGGACCCTCAAATAATATTCCTTTACGTGCTAAGGGGTATCTAGAGAGTGGGATAGGTTTAATAACTACCCTAACCCTAATGCATACCCTAACCCTAACCCCTACCCTAACCCTAACACGTACCCTAATCCTAACCCGTACCCTAAACCGAGCCCTAACCCTAACACTAACCCTAACCCTAACCCTAACCCATACCCTATGCCGTACCCGAACCCCTCCCCGAACCCATTCCCCAAGCCGTACCCTAAACATAACCCTAAGCCTAACCCTAACCCTAGGCTACCCTTGACTGCTTCTGCCTCCAATAGATTTCCTAAGCACTAGTGTTTTAAGGAACAGCTTAAAAAGAGAATCCTAATGTGATTTCTTTATAATGGGTGTGTTCCTTATCTTATCCTAGTGTCTAAACTCTTCTCCATGGCTGCACCCCCAAATAATATTGCCTTACGTGCTAAGGGGTATCTAGAGAGTGGGATAGGTTTAATAACTACCCTAACCCTAATGCGTACTCTAACCCTAACCCCTAACCTAACACTAACACGTACCCTAATCGTAACCCGTACACTAAACCGAGCCCTAACCCTAACACTAACACTAACCCTAACCCTAACCCATACCCTACGCCGTACCCGCACCCCTCCCTGAACCCGTACCCTAAGCCGTACCCTAAGACTAACCCTAAGCCTAACCCTAACCCTAGGCTACCCTTGACTGCTTCTGCCTCCAATAGATTTCCTAAGCACTAGTGTTTTAACGAACAGCTTAAAAAGAGAATCCTAAAGTGATTTCTTTATAATGGGTGTGTTCCTTATCTTATCCTAGTGTCTAAACTCTTCTCCATGGCTGCACCCCCAAATAATATTCCCTTACGTGCTAAGGGGTATCTAGAGAGTGGGATAGGTTTAATAACTACCCTAACCCTAACGCGTACCCTAACCCTAACCCCTACCCTAACCCTAACACGTACCCTAATCCTAACCTGTACCCTAAACCGAGCCCTAACCCTAACACTAACCCTAACCCTAACCCTAACCCATACCCTACGCCGTACCCGAACCCCTCCCCGAACTCGTACCCTAAGCCATACCCTAAACCTAACCCTAAGCCTAACCCTAACCCTAGGCTACCCTTGACTGCTTCTGCCTCCAATTGATTTCCTAAGCAGTAGTGTTTTAAGGAACAGCTTAAAAAGAGAATCCTAAAGTGATTTCTTTATAATGGGTGTGTTCCTTATCTTATCCTAGTGTCTAAACTCTTCTCCATGGCTGGACCCCCAAATAATATTCCTTTACGTGCTAAGGGGGAGCTAGAGAGTGGGATAGGTTTACTAACTACCCTAGCCCTAACGCGTAACCTAACCCTAACCCCTACCCTAACCCTAACACGTACCCTAATCCTAACCCGTACCCTAAACCGAGCCCTAACCCTAACACTAACCCAAACCCTAACCCTAACCCATACCCTACGCCGTACACGAACACCTCCCCGAACCCATACCCCAAGCCGTACCCTAAACCTAACCCTAAGCCTAACCCTAACACTAGGCTACCCTTGACTGCTTCTGCCTCCAATAGATTTCCTAAGCACTAGTGTTTTAAGGAACAGCTTAAAAAGAGAATCCTAATGTGATTTCTTTATAATGGGTGTGTTCCTTATCTTATCCTAGTGTCTAAACTCTTCTCCATGGCTGCACCCCCAAATAATATTGCCTTACGTGCTAAGGGGTATCTAGAGAGTGGGATAGGTTTAATAACTACCCTAACCCTAATGCGTACTCTAACCCTAACCCCTAACCTAACACTAAGACGTACCCTAATCCTAACCCGTACCCTAAACCGAGCCCTAACCCTAACACTAACACTAACCCTAACCCTAACCCATACCCTACGCCGTACCTGAACCCCTCCCCAAACCCGTACCGAAAGCCGTACCCTAAGCCTAACCCTAAACCTAACACTAACGCTAGGCTACCCTTGACTGCTTCTGCCTCCAATAGATTTCCTAAGCACTAGTGTTTTAAGGAACAGCTTAAAAAGAGAATCCTAATGTGATTTCTTTATAATGGGTGTGTTCCTTATCTTATCCTAGTGTCTAAACTCTTCTCCATGGCTGGACCCCCAAATAATATTCCTTTACGTGCTAAGGGGTATCTAGAGAGTGGGATAGGTTTAATAACTACCCTAACCCTAACGCATACCCTAACCCTAACCCCTACCCTAACCCTAACACGTACCCTAATCCTAACCCGTACCCTAAACCGAGCCCTAACCCTAACACTAACCCTAACCATAACCCTAACCCATACCCTACGCCGTACCCGAACCCCTCCCCGAACCCATTCCCCAAGCCGTACCCTAAACCTAACCCTAAGCCTAACCCTAACCCTAGGCTACCCTTGACTGCTTCTGCCTCCAATAGATTTCCTAAGCACTAGTGTTTTAAGGAACAGCTTAAAAAGAGAATCCTAATGTGATTTCTTTATAATGGGTGTGTTCCTTATCTTATCCTAGTGTCTAAACTCTTCTCCATGGCTGCACCCCCAAATAATATTGCCTTACGTGCTAAGGGGTATCTAGAGAGTGGGATAGGTTTAATAACTACCCTAAACCTAATGCGTACTCTAACCCTAACCCCTACCCTAACACTAACACGTACCCTAATCCTAACCCGTACCCTAAACCGAGCCCTAACCCTAACACTAACACTAACCCTAACCCTAACCCATACCCTACGCCGTACCTGAACCCCTCCCCAAACCCGTACTCTAAGCCGTACCCTAAGCCTAACCCTAAGCCTAACACTAACCCTAGGCTACCCTTGACTGCTTCTGCCTCCAATAGATTTCCTAAGCACTAGTGTTTTAAGCAACAGCTTAAAAAGAGAATCCTAATGTGATTTCTTTATAATGGGTGTGTTCCTTATCTTATCCTAGTGTCTAAATTCTTCTCCATGGCTGGAACCCCAAATAATATTCCTTTACGTGCTAAGGGGTATCTAGAGAGTGGGATAGGTTTACTAACTACCCTAACCCTAACGCGTACCCTAACCCTAACCCCTACCCTAAACCTAACACGTACCCTAATCCTAACCGTACCCTAAACCGAGCCCTAACCCTAACACTAACCCTAACCCTAACCCTAACCCATACCCTACGCCGTACCCGCACCCCTCCCCGAACCCGTACCCTAAGCCGTACCCTAAGCCTAACCCTAAGCCTAACCCTAACCCTAGGCTACCCTTGACTGCTTCTGCCTCCAATAGATTTCCTAAGCACTAGTGTTTTAAGGAACAGCTTAAAAAGAGAATCCTAAAGTGATTTCTTTATAATGGGTGTGTTCCTTATCTTATCCTAGTGTCTAAACTCTTCTCCATGGCTGGACCCCCAAATAATATTCCTTTACGTGCTAAGGGGTATCTAGAGAGTGGGATAGGTTTAATAACTACCCTAACCCTAACGCGTACCCTAACCCTAACCCCTACCCTAACCCTAACACGTACCCTAATCCTAACCCGTACCCTAAACCGAGCCCTAACCCTAACACTAACCCTAACCCTAACCCATACACTACGCCGTACCCGAAACCCTCCCCGAACCCGTACCCTAAGCCGTACCCTAAGCCTCACCCTAAGCCTAACCTTATCCTAGGCTACCCTTGACTGCTTCTGCCTCCAATAGATTTCCTAAGCACTAGTGTTTTAAGGAACAGCTTAAAAAGAGAATCCTAATGTGATTTCTTTATAATGGGTGTGTTCCTTATCTTATCCTAGTGTCTAAACTCTTCTCCATGGCTGGACCCCCAAATAATATTCCTTTACGTGCTAAGGGGTATCTAGAGAGTGGGATAGGTTTAATAACTACCCTAACCCTAACGCGTACCCTAACCCTAACCCCTACCCTAACCCTAACACGTACCCTAATCCTAACCCGTACCCTAAACCGAGCCCTAACCCTAACAATAACCCTAACCCTAACCCTAACCCATACCCTACGCCGTACCCGAAACCCTCCCCGAACCCGTACCCTAAGCCGTACCCTAAGCCTAACCCTAAGCCTAACCCTAACGCTAGGTTACCCTTGACTGCTTCTGCCTCCAATAGATTTCCTAAGCACTAGTGTTTTAAGGAACAGCTTAAAAAGAGAATCCTAATGTGATTTCTTTATAATGGGTGTGTTCCTTATCTTATCCTAGTGTCTAAACTCTTCTCCATGGCTGGACCCTCAAATAATATTCCTTTACGTGCTAAGGGGTATCTAGAGAGTGGGATAGGTTTAATAACTACCCTAACCCTAACGCGTACCCTAACCCTAACCCCTACCCTAACCCTAACACGTACCCTAATACTAACCTGTACCCTAAACCGAGCCCTAACCCTAACACTAACCCTAACCCTAACCCATACTCTACGCCGTACCCGCACCCCTCCCCGAACCCGTACCCTAAGCCGTACCCTAAGCCTAACCCTAAGCCTAACCCTAACCCTAGGCTACCCTTGACTGCTTCTGCCTCCAATAGATTTCCTAAGCACTAGTGTTTTAAGGAACAGCTTAAAAAGAGAATCCTAATGTGATTTCTTTATAATGGGTGTGTTCCTTATCTTATCCTAGTGTCTAAACTCTTCTCCATGGCTGGACCCCCAAATAATATTCCTTTACGTGCTAAGGGGTATCTAGAGAGTGGGATAGGTTTAATAACTACCCTAACCCTAACGCATACCCTAACCCTAAACCCTACCCTAACCCTAACACGTACCCTAATCCTAACCCGTACCCTAAACCGAGCCCTAACCCTAACACTAACCCTAACCCTAACCCTAACCCATACCCTACGCCGTACCCGAACCCCTCCCCGAACCCATTCCCCAAGCCGTACCCTAAACCTAACCCTAAGCCTAACCCTAACCCTAGGCTACCCTTGACTGCTTCTGCCTCCAATAGATTTCCTAAGCACTAGTGTTTTAAGGAACAGCTTAAAAAGAGAATCCTAATGTGATTTCTTTATAATGGGTGTGTTCCTTATCTTATCCTAGTGTCTAAACTCTTCTCCATGGCTGCACCCCCAAATAATATTGCCTTACGTGCTAAGGGGTATCTAGAGAGTGGGATAGGTTTAATAACTACCCTAACCCTAATGCGTACTCTAACCCTAACCCCTAACCTAACACTAACACGTACCCTAATCCTAACCGTACCCTAAACCGAGCCCTAACCCTAACACTAACCCTAACCCTAACCCTAACCCATACCCTACGCCGTACCCGCACCCCTCCCCGAACCCGTAACCTAAGCCGTACCCTAAGCCTAACCCTAAGCCTAACCCTAACCCTAGGCTACCCTTGACTGCTTCTGCCTCCAATAGATTTCCTAAGCACTACTGTTTTAAGGAACAGCTTAAAAAGAGAATCCTAATGTGATTTCTTTATAATGGGTGTGTTCCTTATCTTATCCTAGTGTCTAAACTCTTCTCCATGGCTGCACCCCCAAATAATATTCCCTTACGTGCTAAGGGGTATCTAGAGAGTGGGATAGGTTTAATAACTACCCTAACCCTAACGCGTACCCTAACCCTAACCCCTACCCTAACCCTAACACGTACCCTAATCCTAACCTGTACCCTAAACCGAGGCCTAACCCTAACACTAACCCTAACCCTAACCCTAACCCATACCCTACGCCGTACCCGCACCCCTCCCCGAACCCGTACCCTAAGCCATACCCTAAACCTAACCCTAAGCCTAACCCTAACCCTAGGCTACCCTTGACTGCTTCTGCCTCCAATTGATTTCCTAAGCAGTAGTGTTTTAAGGAACAGCTTAAAAAGAGAATCCTAATGTGATTTCTTTATAATGGGTGTGTTCCTTATCTTATCCTAGTGTCTAAACTCTTCTCCATGGCTGCACCCCCAAATAATATTGCCTTACGTGCTAAGGGGTATCTAGAGAGTGGGATAGGTTTAATAACTACCCTAACCCTAATGCGTACTCTAACCCTAACCCCTAACCTAACACTAACACGTACCCTAATCGTAACCCGTACACTAAACCGAGCCCTAACCCTAACACTAACACTAACCCTAACCCTAACCCATACCCTACGCCGTACCCGCACCCCTCCCTGAACCCGTACCCTAAGCCGTACCCTAAGACTAACCCTAAGCCTAACCCTAACCCTAGGCTACCCTTGACTGCTTCTGCCTCCAATAGATTTCCTAAGCACTAGTGTTTTAACGAACAGCTTAAAAAGAGAATCCTAAAGTGATTTCTTTATAATGGGTGTGTTCCTTATCTTATCCTAGTGTCTAAACTCTTCTCCATGGCTGCACCCCCAAATAATATTCCCTTACGTGCTAAGGGGTATCTAGAGAGTGGGATAGGTTTAATAACTACCCTAACCCTAACGCGTACCCTAACCCTAACCCCTACCCTAACCCTAACACGTACCCTAATCCTAACCTGTACCCTAAACCGAGCCCTAACCCTAACACTAACCCTAACCCTAACCCTAACCCATACCCTACGCCGTACCCGAACCCCTCCCCGAACTCGTACCCTAAGCCATACCCTAAACCTAACCCTAAGCCTAACCCTAACCCTAGGCTACCCTTGACTGCTTCTGCCTCCAATTGATTTCCTAAGCAGTAGTGTTTTAAGGAACAGCTTAAAAAGAGAATCCTAAAGTGATTTCTTTATAATGGGTGTGTTCCTTATCTTATCCTAGTGTCTAAACTCTTCTCCATGGCTGGACCCCCAAATAATATTCCTTTACGTGCTAAGGGGGAGCTAGAGAGTGGGATAGGTTTACTAACTACCCTAGCCCTAACGCGTAACCTAACCCTAACCCCTACCCTAACCCTAACACGTACCCTAATCCTAACCCGTACCCTAAACCGAGCCCTAACCCTAACACTAACCCAAACCCTAACCCTAACCCATACCCTACGCCGTACACGAACACCTCCCCGAACCCATACCCCAAGCCGTACCCTAAACCTAACCCTAAGCCTAACCCTAACACTAGGCTACCCTTGACTGCTTCTGCCTCCAATAGATTTCCTAAGCACTAGTGTTTTAAGGAACAGCTTAAAAAGAGAATCCTAATGTGATTTCTTTATAATGGGTGTGTTCCTTATCTTATCCTAGTGTCTAAACTCTTCTCCATGGCTGCACCCCCAAATAATATTGCCTTACGTGCTAAGGGGTATCTAGAGAGTGGGATAGGTTTAATAACTACCCTAACCCTAATGCGTACTCTAACCCTAACCCCTAACCTAACACTAAGACGTACCCTAATCCTAACCCGTACCCTAAACCGAGCCCTAACCCTAACACTAACACTAACCCTAACCCTAACCCATACCCTACGCCGTACCTGAACCCCTCCCTAAACCCGTACCGAAAGCCGTACCCTAAGCCTAACCCTAAACCTAACACTAACGCTAGGCTACCCTTGACTGCTTCTGCCTCCAATAGATTTCCTAAGCACTAGTGTTTTAAGGAACAGCTTAAAAAGAGAATCCTAATGTGATTTCTTTATAATGGGTGTGTTCCTTATCTTATCCTAGTGTCTAAACTCTTCTCCATGGCTGGACCCCCAAATAATATTCCTTTACGTGCTAAGGGGTATCTAGAGAGTGGGATAGGTTTAATAACTACCCTAACCCTAACGCATACCCTAACCCTAACCCCTACCCTAACCCTAACACGTACCCTAATCCTAACCCGTACCCTAAACCGAGCCCTAACCCTAACACTAACCCTAACCATAACCCTAACCCATACCCTACGCCGTACCCGAACCCCTCCCCGAACCCATTCCCCAAGCCGTACCCTAAACCTAACCCTAAGCCTAACCCTAACCCTAGGCTACCCTTGACTGCTTCTGCCTCCAATAGATTTCCTAAGCACTAGTGTTTTAAGGAACAGCTTAAAAAGAGAATCCTAATGTGATTTCTTTATAATGGGTGTGTTCCTTATCTTATCCTAGTGTCTAAACTCTTCTCCATGGCTGCACCCCCAAATAATATTGCCTTACGTGCTAAGGGGTATCTAGAGAGTGGGATAGGTTTAATAACTACCCTAAACCTAATGCGTACTCTAACCCTAACCCCTACCCTAACACTAACACGTACCCTAATCCTAACCCGTACCCTAAACCGAGCCCTAACCCTAACACTAACACTAACCCTAACCCTAACCCATACCCTACGCCGTACCTGAACCCCTCCCCAAACCCGTACTCTAAGCCGTACCCTAAGCCTAACCCTAAGCCTAACACTAACCCTAGGCTACCCTTGACTGCTTCTGCCTCCAATAGATTTCCTAAGCACTAGTGTTTTAAGCAACAGCTTAAAAAGAGAATCCTAATGTGATTTCTTTATAATGGGTGTGTTCCTTATCTTATCCTAGTGTCTAAATTCTTCTCCATGGCTGGAACCCCAAATAATATTCCTTTACGTGCTAAGGGGTATCTAGAGAGTGGGATAGGTTTACTAACTACCCTAACCCTAACGCGTACCCTAACCCTAACCCCTACCCTAAACCTAACACGTACCCTAATCCTAACCGTACCCTAAACCGAGCCCTAACCCTAACACTAACCCTAACCCTAACCCTAACCCATACCCTACGCCGTACCCGCACCCCTCCCCGAACCCGTACCCTAAGCCGTACCCTAAGCCTAACCCTAAGCCTAACCCTAACCCTAGGCTACCCTTGACTGCTTCTGCCTCCAATAGATTTCCTAAGCACTAGTGTTTTAAGGAACAGCTTAAAAAGAGAATCCTAAAGTGATTTCTTTATAATGGGTGTGTTCCTTATCTTATCCTAGTGTCTAAACTCTTCTCCATGGCTGGACCCCCAAATAATATTCCTTTACGTGCTAAGGGGTATCTAGAGAGTGGGATAGGTTTAATAACTACCCTAACCCTAACGCGTACCCTAACCCTAACCCCTACCCTAACCCTAACACGTACCCTAATCCTAACCCGTACCCTAAACCGAGCCCTAACCCTAACACTAACCCTAACCCTAACCCATACACTACGCCGTACCCGAAACCCTCCCCGAACCCGTACCCTAAGCCGTACCCTAAGCCTCACCCTAAGCCTAACCTTATCCTAGGCTACCCTTGACTGCTTCTGCCTCCAATAGATTTCCTAAGCACTAGTGTTTTAAGGAACAGCTTAAAAAGAGAATCCTAATGTGATTTCTTTATAATGGGTGTGTTCCTTATCTTATCCTAGTGTCTAAACTCTTCTCCATGGCTGCACCCCCAAATAATATTGCCTTACGTGCTAAGGGGTATCTAGAGAGTGGGATAGGTTTAATAACTACCCTAACCCTAATGCGTACTCTAACCCTAACCCCTAACCTAACACTAAGACGTACCCTAATCCTAACCCGTACCCTAAACCGAGCCCTAACCCTAACACTAACACTAACCCTAACCCTAACCCATACCCTACGCCGTACCTGAACCCCTCCCCAAACCCGTACCGAAAGCCGTACCCTAAGCCTAACCCTAAACCTAACACTAACGCTAGGCTACCCTTGACTGCTTCTGCCTCCAATAGATTTCCTAAGCACTAGTGTTTTAAGGAACAGCTTAAAAAGAGAATCCTAATGTGATTTCTTTATAATGGGTGTGTTCCTTATCTTATCCTAGTGTCTAAACTCTTCTCCATGGCTGGACCCCCAAATAATATTCCTTTACGTGCTAAGGGGTATCTAGAGAGTGGGATAGGTTTAATAACTACCCTAACCCTAACGCATACCCTAACCCTAACCCCTACCCTAACCCTAACACGTACCCTAATCCTAACCCGTACCCTAAACCGAGCCCTAACCCTAACACTAACCCTAACCATAACCCTAACCCATACCCTACGCCGTACCCGAACCCCTCCCCGAACCCATTCCCCAAGCCGTACCCTAAACCTAACCCTAAGCCTAACCCTAACCCTAGGCTACCCTTGACTGCTTCTGCCTCCAATAGATTTCCTAAGCACTAGTGTTTTAAGGAACAGCTTAAAAAGAGAATCCTAATGTGATTTCTTTATAATGGGTGTGTTCCTTATCTTATCCTAGTGTCTAAACTCTTCTCCATGGCTGCACCCCCAAATAATATTGCCTTACGTGCTAAGGGGTATCTAGAGAGTGGGATAGGTTTAATAACTACCCTAACCCTAATGCGTACTCTAACCCTAACCCCTAACCTAACACTAACACGTACCCTAATCGTAACCCGTACACTAAACCGAGCCCTAACCCTAACACTAACACTAACCCTAACCCTAACCCATACCCTACGCCGTACCCGCACCCCTCCCTGAACCCGTACCCTAAGCCGTACCCTAAGACTAACCCTAAGCCTAACCCTAACCCTAGGCTACCCTTGACTGCTTCTGCCTCCAATAGATTTCCTAAGCACTAGTGTTTTAACGAACAGCTTAAAAAGAGAATCCTAAAGTGATTTCTTTATAATGGGTGTGTTCCTTATCTTATCCTAGTGTCTAAACTCTTCTCCATGGCTGCACCCCCAAATAATATTCCCTTACGTGCTAAGGGGTATCTAGAGAGTGGGATAGGTTTAATAACTACCCTAACCCTAACGCGTACCCTAACCCTAACCCCTACCCTAACCCTAACACGTACCCTAATCCTAACCTGTACCCTAAACCGAGCCCTAACCCTAACACTAACCCTAACCCTAACCCTAACCCATACCCTACGCCGTACCCGAACCCCTCCCCGAACTCGTACCCTAAGCCATACCCTAAACCTAACCCTAAGCCTAACCCTAACCCTAGGCTACCCTTGACTGCTTCTGCCTCCAATTGATTTCCTAAGCAGTAGTGTTTTAAGGAACAGCTTAAAAAGAGAATCCTAAAGTGATTTCTTTATAATGGGTGTGTTCCTTATCTTATCCTAGTGTCTAAACTCTTCTCCATGGCTGGACCCCCAAATAATATTCCTTTACGTGCTAAGGGGGAGCTAGAGAGTGGGATAGGTTTACTAACTACCCTAGCCCTAACGCGTAACCTAACCCTAACCCCTACCCTAACCCTAACACGTACCCTAATCCTAACCCGTACCCTAAACCGAGCCCTAACCCTAACACTAACCCAAACCCTAACCCTAACCCATACCCTACGCCGTACACGAACACCTCCCCGAACCCATACCCCAAGCCGTACCCTAAACCTAACCCTAAGCCTAACCCTAACACTAGGCTACCCTTGACTGCTTCTGCCTCCAATAGATTTCCTAAGCACTAGTGTTTTAAGGAACAGCTTAAAAAGAGAATCCTAATGTGATTTCTTTATAATGGGTGTGTTCCTTATCTTATCCTAGTGTCTAAACTCTTCTCCATGGCTGCACCCCCAAATAATATTGCCTTACGTGCTAAGGGGTATCTAGAGAGTGGGATAGGTTTAATAACTACCCTAACCCTAATGCGTACTCTAACCCTAACCCCTAACCTAACACTAAGACGTACCCTAATCCTAACCCGTACCCTAAACCGAGCCCTAACCCTAACACTAACACTAACCCTAACCCTAACCCATACCCTACGCCGTACCTGAACCCCTCCCCAAACCCGTACCGAAAGCCGTACCCTAAGCCTAACCCTAAACCTAACACTAACGCTAGGCTACCCTTGACTGCTTCTGCCTCCAATAGATTTCCTAAGCACTAGTGTTTTAAGGAACAGCTTAAAAAGAGAATCCTAATGTGATTTCTTTATAATGGGTGTGTTCCTTATCTTATCCTAGTGTCTAAACTCTTCTCCATGGCTGGACCCCCAAATAATATTCCTTTACGTGCTAAGGGGTATCTAGAGAGTGGGATAGGTTTAATAACTACCCTAACCCTAACGCATACCCTAACCCTAACCCCTACCCTAACCCTAACACGTACCCTAATCCTAACCCGTACCCTAAACCGAGCCCTAACCCTAACACTAACCCTAACCATAACCCTAACCCATACCCTACGCCGTACCCGAACCCCTCCCCGAACCCATTCCCCAAGCCGTACCCTAAACCTAACCCTAAGCCTAACCCTAACCCTAGGCTACCCTTGACTGCTTCTGCCTCCAATAGATTTCCTAAGCACTAGTGTTTTAAGGAACAGCTTAAAAAGAGAATCCTAATGTGATTTCTTTATAATGGGTGTGTTCCTTATCTTATCCTAGTGTCTAAACTCTTCTCCATGGCTGCACCCCCAAATAATATTGCCTTACGTGCTAAGGGGTATCTAGAGAGTGGGATAGGTTTAATAACTACCCTAAACCTAATGCGTACTCTAACCCTAACCCCTACCCTAACACTAACACGTACCCTAATCCTAACCCGTACCCTAAACCGAGCCCTAACCCTAACACTAACACTAACCCTAACCCTAACCCATACCCTACGCCGTACCTGAACCCCTCCCCAAACCCGTACTCTAAGCCGTACCCTAAGCCTAACCCTAAGCCTAACACTAACCCTAGGCTACCCTTGACTGCTTCTGCCTCCAATAGATTTCCTAAGCACTAGTGTTTTAAGCAACAGCTTAAAAAGAGAATCCTAATGTGATTTCTTTATAATGGGTGTGTTCCTTATCTTATCCTAGTGTCTAAATTCTTCTCCATGGCTGGAACCCCAAATAATATTCCTTTACGTGCTAAGGGGTATCTAGAGAGTGGGATAGGTTTACTAACTACCCTAACCCTAACGCGTACCCTAACCCTAACCCCTACCCTAAACCTAACACGTACCCTAATCCTAACCGTACCCTAAACCGAGCCCTAACCCTAACACTAACCCTAACCCTAACCCTAACCCATACCCTACGCCGTACCCGCACCCCTCCCCGAACCCGTACCCTAAGCCGTACCCTAAGCCTAACCCTAAGCCTAACCCTAACCCTAGGCTACCCTTGACTGCTTCTGCCTCCAATAGATTTCCTAAGCACTAGTGTTTTAAGGAACAGCTTAAAAAGAGAATCCTAAAGTGATTTCTTTATAATGGGTGTGTTCCTTATCTTATCCTAGTGTCTAAACTCTTCTCCATGGCTGGACCCCCAAATAATATTCCTTTACGTGCTAAGGGGTATCTAGAGAGTGGGATAGGTTTAATAACTACCCTAACCCTAACGCGTACCCTAACCCTAACCCCTACCCTAACCCTAACACGTACCCTAATCCTAACCCGTACCCTAAACCGAGCCCTAACCCTAACACTAACCCTAACCCTAACCCATACACTACGCCGTACCCGAAACCCTCCCCGAACCCGTACCCTAAGCCGTACCCTAAGCCTCACCCTAAGCCTAACCTTATCCTAGGCTACCCTTGACTGCTTCTGCCTCCAATAGATTTCCTAAGCACTAGTGTTTTAAGGAACAGCTTAAAAAGAGAATCCTAATGTGATTTCTTTATAATGGGTGTGTTCCTTATCTTATCCTAGTGTCTAAACTCTTCTCCATGGCTGGACCCCCAAATAATATTCCTTTACGTGCTAAGGGGTATCTAGAGAGTGGGATAGGTTTAATAACTACCCTAACCCTAACGCGTACCCTAACCCTAACCCCTACCCTAACCCTAACACGTACCCTAATCCTAACCCGTACCCTAAACCGAGCCCTAACCCTAACAATAACCCTAACCCTAACCCTAACCCATACCCTACGCCGTACCCGAAACCCTCCCCGAACCCGTACCCTAAGCCGTACCCTAAGCCTAACCCTAAGCCTAACCCTAACGCTAGGTTACCCTTGACTGCTTCTGCCTCCAATAGATTTCCTAAGCACTAGTGTTTTAAGGAACAGCTTAAAAAGAGAATCCTAATGTGATTTCTTTATAATGGGTGTGTTCCTTATCTTATCCTAGTGTCTAAACTCTTCTCCATGGCTGGACCCTCAAATAATATTCCTTTACGTGCTAAGGGGTATCTAGAGAGTGGGATAGGTTTAATAACTACCCTAACCCTAACGCGTACCCTAACCCTAACCCCTACCCTAACCCTAACACGTACCCTAATACTAACCTGTACCCTAAACCGAGCCCTAACCCTAACACTAACCCTAACCCTAACCCATACTCTACGCCGTACCCGCACCCCTCCCCGAACCCGTACCCTAAGCCGTACCCTAAGCCTAACCCTAAGCCTAACCCTAACCCTAGGCTACCCTTGACTGCTTCTGCCTCCAATAGATTTCCTAAGCACTAGTGTTTTAAGGAACAGCTTAAAAAGAGAATCCTAATGTGATTTCTTTATAATGGGTGTGTTCCTTATCTTATCCTAGTGTCTAAACTCTTCTCCATGGCTGGACCCCCAAATAATATTCCTTTACGTGCTAAGGGGTATCTAGAGAGTGGGATAGGTTTAATAACTACCCTAACCCTAACGCATACCCTAACCCTAAACCCTACCCTAACCCTAACACGTACCCTAATCCTAACCCGTACCCTAAACCGAGCCCTAACCCTAACACTAACCCTAACCCTAACCCTAACCCATACCCTACGCCGTACCCGAACCCCTCCCCGAACCCATTCCCCAAGCCGTACCCTAAACCTAACCCTAAGCCTAACCCTAACCCTAGGCTACCCTTGACTGCTTCTGCCTCCAATAGATTTCCTAAGCACTAGTGTTTTAAGGAACAGCTTAAAAAGAGAATCCTAATGTGATTTCTTTATAATGGGTGTGTTCCTTATCTTATCCTAGTGTCTAAACTCTTCTCCATGGCTGCACCCCCAAATAATATTGCCTTACGTGCTAAGGGGTATCTAGAGAGTGGGATAGGTTTAATAACTACCCTAACCCTAATGCGTACTCTAACCCTAACCCCTAACCTAACACTAACACGTACCCTAATCCTAACCGTACCCTAAACCGAGCCCTAACCCTAACACTAACCCTAACCCTAACCCTAACCCATACCCTACGCCGTACCCGCACCCCTCCCCGAACCCGTAACCTAAGCCGTACCCTAAGCCTAACCCTAAGCCTAACCCTAACCCTAGGCTACCCTTGACTGCTTCTGCCTCCAATAGATTTCCTAAGCACTACTGTTTTAAGGAACAGCTTAAAAAGAGAATCCTAATGTGATTTCTTTATAATGGGTGTGTTCCTTATCTTATCCTAGTGTCTAAACTCTTCTCCATGGCTGCACCCCCAAATAATATTCCCTTACGTGCTAAGGGGTATCTAGAGAGTGGGATAGGTTTAATAACTACCCTAACCCTAACGCGTACCCTAACCCTAACCCCTACCCTAACCCTAACACGTACCCTAATCCTAACCTGTACCCTAAACCGAGGCCTAACCCTAACACTAACCCTAACCCTAACCCTAACCCATACCCTACGCCGTACCCGCACCCCTCCCCGAACCCGTACCCTAAGCCATACCCTAAACCTAACCCTAAGCCTAACCCTAACCCTAGGCTACCCTTGACTGCTTCTGCCTCCAATTGATTTCCTAAGCAGTAGTGTTTTAAGGAACAGCTTAAAAAGAGAATCCTAATGTGATTTCTTTATAATGGGTGTGTTCCTTATCTTATCCTAGTGTCTAAACTCTTCTCCATGGCTGCACCCCCAAATAATATTGCCTTACGTGCTAAGGGGTATCTAGAGAGTGGGATAGGTTTAATAACTACCCTAACCCTAATGCGTACTCTAACCCTAACCCCTAACCTAACACTAACACGTACCCTAATCGTAACCCGTACACTAAACCGAGCCCTAACCCTAACACTAACACTAACCCTAACCCTAACCCATACCCTACGCCGTACCCGCACCCCTCCCTGAACCCGTACCCTAAGCCGTACCCTAAGACTAACCCTAAGCCTAACCCTAACCCTAGGCTACCCTTGACTGCTTCTGCCTCCAATAGATTTCCTAAGCACTAGTGTTTTAACGAACAGCTTAAAAAGAGAATCCTAAAGTGATTTCTTTATAATGGGTGTGTTCCTTATCTTATCCTAGTGTCTAAACTCTTCTCCATGGCTGCACCCCCAAATAATATTCCCTTACGTGCTAAGGGGTATCTAGAGAGTGGGATAGGTTTAATAACTACCCTAACCCTAACGCGTACCCTAACCCTAACCCCTACCCTAACCCTAACACGTACCCTAATCCTAACCTGTACCCTAAACCGAGCCCTAACCCTAACACTAACCCTAACCCTAACCCTAACCCATACCCTACGCCGTACCCGAACCCCTCCCCGAACTCGTACCCTAAGCCATACCCTAAACCTAACCCTAAGCCTAACCCTAACCCTAGGCTACCCTTGACTGCTTCTGCCTCCAATTGATTTCCTAAGCAGTAGTGTTTTAAGGAACAGCTTAAAAAGAGAATCCTAAAGTGATTTCTTTATAATGGGTGTGTTCCTTATCTTATCCTAGTGTCTAAACTCTTCTCCATGGCTGGACCCCCAAATAATATTCCTTTACGTGCTAAGGGGGAGCTAGAGAGTGGGATAGGTTTACTAACTACCCTAGCCCTAACGCGTAACCTAACCCTAACCCCTACCCTAACCCTAACACGTACCCTAATCCTAACCCGTACCCTAAACCGAGCCCTAACCCTAACACTAACCCAAACCCTAACCCTAACCCATACCCTACGCCGTACACGAACACCTCCCCGAACCCATACCCCAAGCCGTACCCTAAACCTAACCCTAAGCCTAACCCTAACACTAGGCTACCCTTGACTGCTTCTGCCTCCAATAGATTTCCTAAGCACTAGTGTTTTAAGGAACAGCTTAAAAAGAGAATCCTAATGTGATTTCTTTATAATGGGTGTGTTCCTTATCTTATCCTAGTGTCTAAACTCTTCTCCATGGCTGCACCCCCAAATAATATTGCCTTACGTGCTAAGGGGTATCTAGAGAGTGGGATAGGTTTAATAACTACCCTAACCCTAATGCGTACTCTAACCCTAACCCCTAACCTAACACTAAGACGTACCCTAATCCTAACCCGTACCCTAAACCGAGCCCTAACCCTAACACTAACACTAACCCTAACCCTAACCCATACCCTACGCCGTACCTGAACCCCTCCCTAAACCCGTACCGAAAGCCGTACCCTAAGCCTAACCCTAAACCTAACACTAACGCTAGGCTACCCTTGACTGCTTCTGCCTCCAATAGATTTCCTAAGCACTAGTGTTTTAAGGAACAGCTTAAAAAGAGAATCCTAATGTGATTTCTTTATAATGGGTGTGTTCCTTATCTTATCCTAGTGTCTAAACTCTTCTCCATGGCTGGACCCCCAAATAATATTCCTTTACGTGCTAAGGGGTATCTAGAGAGTGGGATAGGTTTAATAACTACCCTAACCCTAACGCATACCCTAACCCTAACCCCTACCCTAACCCTAACACGTACCCTAATCCTAACCCGTACCCTAAACCGAGCCCTAACCCTAACACTAACCCTAACCATAACCCTAACCCATACCCTACGCCGTACCCGAACCCCTCCCCGAACCCATTCCCCAAGCCGTACCCTAAACCTAACCCTAAGCCTAACCCTAACCCTAGGCTACCCTTGACTGCTTCTGCCTCCAATAGATTTCCTAAGCACTAGTGTTTTAAGGAACAGCTTAAAAAGAGAATCCTAATGTGATTTCTTTATAATGGGTGTGTTCCTTATCTTATCCTAGTGTCTAAACTCTTCTCCATGGCTGCACCCCCAAATAATATTGCCTTACGTGCTAAGGGGTATCTAGAGAGTGGGATAGGTTTAATAACTACCCTAAACCTAATGCGTACTCTAACCCTAACCCCTACCCTAACACTAACACGTACCCTAATCCTAACCCGTACCCTAAACCGAGCCCTAACCCTAACACTAACACTAACCCTAACCCTAACCCATACCCTACGCCGTACCTGAACCCCTCCCCAAACCCGTACTCTAAGCCGTACCCTAAGCCTAACCCTAAGCCTAACACTAACCCTAGGCTACCCTTGACTGCTTCTGCCTCCAATAGATTTCCTAAGCACTAGTGTTTTAAGCAACAGCTTAAAAAGAGAATCCTAATGTGATTTCTTTATAATGGGTGTGTTCCTTATCTTATCCTAGTGTCTAAATTCTTCTCCATGGCTGGAACCCCAAATAATATTCCTTTACGTGCTAAGGGGTATCTAGAGAGTGGGATAGGTTTACTAACTACCCTAACCCTAACGCGTACCCTAACCCTAACCCCTACCCTAAACCTAACACGTACCCTAATCCTAACCGTACCCTAAACCGAGCCCTAACCCTAACACTAACCCTAACCCTAACCCTAACCCATACCCTACGCCGTACCCGCACCCCTCCCCGAACCCGTACCCTAAGCCGTACCCTAAGCCTAACCCTAAGCCTAACCCTAACCCTAGGCTACCCTTGACTGCTTCTGCCTCCAATAGATTTCCTAAGCACTAGTGTTTTAAGGAACAGCTTAAAAAGAGAATCCTAAAGTGATTTCTTTATAATGGGTGTGTTCCTTATCTTATCCTAGTGTCTAAACTCTTCTCCATGGCTGGACCCCCAAATAATATTCCTTTACGTGCTAAGGGGTATCTAGAGAGTGGGATAGGTTTAATAACTACCCTAACCCTAACGCGTACCCTAACCCTAACCCCTACCCTAACCCTAACACGTACCCTAATCCTAACCCGTACCCTAAACCGAGCCCTAACCCTAACACTAACCCTAACCCTAACCCATACACTACGCCGTACCCGAAACCCTCCCCGAACCCGTACCCTAAGCCGTACCCTAAGCCTCACCCTAAGCCTAACCTTATCCTAGGCTACCCTTGACTGCTTCTGCCTCCAATAGATTTCCTAAGCACTAGTGTTTTAAGGAACAGCTTAAAAAGAGAATCCTAATGTGATTTCTTTATAATGGGTGTGTTCCTTATCTTATCCTAGTGTCTAAACTCTTCTCCATGGCTGCACCCCCAAATAATATTGCCTTACGTGCTAAGGGGTATCTAGAGAGTGGGATAGGTTTAATAACTACCCTAACCCTAATGCGTACTCTAACCCTAACCCCTAACCTAACACTAAGACGTACCCTAATCCTAACCCGTACCCTAAACCGAGCCCTAACCCTAACACTAACACTAACCCTAACCCTAACCCATACCCTACGCCGTACCTGAACCCCTCCCCAAACCCGTACCGAAAGCCGTACCCTAAGCCTAACCCTAAACCTAACACTAACGCTAGGCTACCCTTGACTGCTTCTGCCTCCAATAGATTTCCTAAGCACTAGTGTTTTAAGGAACAGCTTAAAAAGAGAATCCTAATGTGATTTCTTTATAATGGGTGTGTTCCTTATCTTATCCTAGTGTCTAAACTCTTCTCCATGGCTGGACCCCCAAATAATATTCCTTTACGTGCTAAGGGGTATCTAGAGAGTGGGATAGGTTTAATAACTACCCTAACCCTAACGCATACCCTAACCCTAACCCCTACCCTAACCCTAACACGTACCCTAATCCTAACCCGTACCCTAAACCGAGCCCTAACCCTAACACTAACCCTAACCATAACCCTAACCCATACCCTACGCCGTACCCGAACCCCTCCCCGAACCCATTCCCCAAGCCGTACCCTAAACCTAACCCTAAGCCTAACCCTAACCCTAGGCTACCCTTGACTGCTTCTGCCTCCAATAGATTTCCTAAGCACTAGTGTTTTAAGGAACAGCTTAAAAAGAGAATCCTAATGTGATTTCTTTATAATGGGTGTGTTCCTTATCTTATCCTAGTGTCTAAACTCTTCTCCATGGCTGCACCCCCAAATAATATTGCCTTACGTGCTAAGGGGTATCTAGAGAGTGGGATAGGTTTAATAACTACCCTAAACCTAATGCGTACTCTAACCCTAACCCCTACCCTAACACTAACACGTACCCTAATCCTAACCCGTACCCTAAACCGAGCCCTAACCCTAACACTAACACTAACCCTAACCCTAACCCATACCCTACGCCGTACCTGAACCCCTCCCCAAACCCGTACTCTAAGCCGTACCCTAAGCCTAACCCTAAGCCTAACACTAACCCTAGGCTACCCTTGACTGCTTCTGCCTCCAATAGATTTCCTAAGCACTAGTGTTTTAAGCAACAGCTTAAAAAGAGAATCCTAATGTGATTTCTTTATAATGGGTGTGTTCCTTATCTTATCCTAGTGTCTAAATTCTTCTCCATGGCTGGAACCCCAAATAATATTCCTTTACGTGCTAAGGGGTATCTAGAGAGTGGGATAGGTTTACTAACTACCCTAACCCTAACGCGTACCCTAACCCTAACCCCTACCCTAAACCTAACACGTACCCTAATCCTAACCGTACCCTAAACCGAGCCCTAACCCTAACACTAACCCTAACCCTAACCCTAACCCATACCCTACGCCGTACCCGCACCCCTCCCCGAACCCGTACCCTAAGCCGTACCCTAAGCCTAACCCTAAGCCTAACCCTAACCCTAGGCTACCCTTGACTGCTTCTGCCTCCAATAGATTTCCTAAGCACTAGTGTTTTAAGGAACAGCTTAAAAAGAGAATCCTAAAGTGATTTCTTTATAATGGGTGTGTTCCTTATCTTATCCTAGTGTCTAAACTCTTCTCCATGGCTGGACCCCCAAATAATATTCCTTTACGTGCTAAGGGGTATCTAGAGAGTGGGATAGGTTTAATAACTACCCTAACCCTAACGCGTACCCTAACCCTAACCCCTACCCTAACCCTAACACGTACCCTAATCCTAACCCGTACCCTAAACCGAGCCCTAACCCTAACACTAACCCTAACCCTAACCCATACACTACGCCGTACCCGAAACCCTCCCCGAACCCGTACCCTAAGCCGTACCCTAAGCCTCACCCTAAGCCTAACCTTATCCTAGGCTACCCTTGACTGCTTCTGCCTCCAATAGATTTCCTAAGCACTAGTGTTTTAAGGAACAGCTTAAAAAGAGAATCCTAATGTGATTTCTTTATAATGGGTGTGTTCCTTATCTTATCCTAGTGTCTAAACTCTTCTCCATGGCTGGACCCCCAAATAATATTCCTTTACGTGCTAAGGGGTATCTAGAGAGTGGGATAGGTTTAATAACTACCCTAACCCTAACGCGTACCCTAACCCTAACCCCTACCCTAACCCTAACACGTACCCTAATCCTAACCCGTACCCTAAACCGAGCCCTAACCCTAACAATAACCCTAACCCTAACCCTAACCCATACCCTACGCCGTACCCGAAACCCTCCCCGAACCCGTACCCTAAGCCGTACCCTAAGCCTAACCCTAAGCCTAACCCTAACGCTAGGTTACCCTTGACTGCTTCTGCCTCCAATAGATTTCCTAAGCACTAGTGTTTTAAGGAACAGCTTAAAAAGAGAATCCTAATGTGATTTCTTTATAATGGGTGTGTTCCTTATCTTATCCTAGTGTCTAAACTCTTCTCCATGGCTGGACCCTCAAATAATATTCCTTTACGTGCTAAGGGGTATCTAGAGAGTGGGATAGGTTTAATAACTACCCTAACCCTAACGCGTACCCTAACCCTAACCCCTACCCTAACCCTAACACGTACCCTAATACTAACCTGTACCCTAAACCGAGCCCTAACCCTAACACTAACCCTAACCCTAACCCATACTCTACGCCGTACCCGCACCCCTCCCCGAACCCGTACCCTAAGCCGTACCCTAAGCCTAACCCTAAGCCTAACCCTAACCCTAGGCTACCCTTGACTGCTTCTGCCTCCAATAGATTTCCTAAGCACTAGTGTTTTAAGGAACAGCTTAAAAAGAGAATCCTAATGTGATTTCTTTATAATGGGTGTGTTCCTTATCTTATCCTAGTGTCTAAACTCTTCTCCATGGCTGGACCCCCAAATAATATTCCTTTACGTGCTAAGGGGTATCTAGAGAGTGGGATAGGTTTAATAACTACCCTAACCCTAACGCATACCCTAACCCTAAACCCTACCCTAACCCTAACACGTACCCTAATCCTAACCCGTACCCTAAACCGAGCCCTAACCCTAACACTAACCCTAACCCTAACCCTAACCCATACCCTACGCCGTACCCGAACCCCTCCCCGAACCCATTCCCCAAGCCGTACCCTAAACCTAACCCTAAGCCTAACCCTAACCCTAGGCTACCCTTGACTGCTTCTGCCTCCAATAGATTTCCTAAGCACTAGTGTTTTAAGGAACAGCTTAAAAAGAGAATCCTAATGTGATTTCTTTATAATGGGTGTGTTCCTTATCTTATCCTAGTGTCTAAACTCTTCTCCATGGCTGCACCCCCAAATAATATTGCCTTACGTGCTAAGGGGTATCTAGAGAGTGGGATAGGTTTAATAACTACCCTAACCCTAATGCGTACTCTAACCCTAACCCCTAACCTAACACTAACACGTACCCTAATCCTAACCGTACCCTAAACCGAGCCCTAACCCTAACACTAACCCTAACCCTAACCCTAACCCATACCCTACGCCGTACCCGCACCCCTCCCCGAACCCGTAACCTAAGCCGTACCCTAAGCCTAACCCTAAGCCTAACCCTAACCCTAGGCTACCCTTGACTGCTTCTGCCTCCAATAGATTTCCTAAGCACTACTGTTTTAAGGAACAGCTTAAAAAGAGAATCCTAATGTGATTTCTTTATAATGGGTGTGTTCCTTATCTTATCCTAGTGTCTAAACTCTTCTCCATGGCTGCACCCCCAAATAATATTCCCTTACGTGCTAAGGGGTATCTAGAGAGTGGGATAGGTTTAATAACTACCCTAACCCTAACGCGTACCCTAACCCTAACCCCTACCCTAACCCTAACACGTACCCTAATCCTAACCTGTACCCTAAACCGAGGCCTAACCCTAACACTAACCCTAACCCTAACCCTAACCCATACCCTACGCCGTACCCGCACCCCTCCCCGAACCCGTACCCTAAGCCATACCCTAAACCTAACCCTAAGCCTAACCCTAACCCTAGGCTACCCTTGACTGCTTCTGCCTCCAATTGATTTCCTAAGCAGTAGTGTTTTAAGGAACAGCTTAAAAAGAGAATCCTAATGTGATTTCTTTATAATGGGTGTGTTCCTTATCTTATCCTAGTGTCTAAACTCTTCTCCATGGCTGCACCCCCAAATAATATTGCCTTACGTGCTAAGGGGTATCTAGAGAGTGGGATAGGTTTAATAACTACCCTAACCCTAATGCGTACTCTAACCCTAACCCCTAACCTAACACTAACACGTACCCTAATCGTAACCCGTACACTAAACCGAGCCCTAACCCTAACACTAACACTAACCCTAACCCTAACCCATACCCTACGCCGTACCCGCACCCCTCCCTGAACCCGTACCCTAAGCCGTACCCTAAGACTAACCCTAAGCCTAACCCTAACCCTAGGCTACCCTTGACTGCTTCTGCCTCCAATAGATTTCCTAAGCACTAGTGTTTTAACGAACAGCTTAAAAAGAGAATCCTAAAGTGATTTCTTTATAATGGGTGTGTTCCTTATCTTATCCTAGTGTCTAAACTCTTCTCCATGGCTGCACCCCCAAATAATATTCCCTTACGTGCTAAGGGGTATCTAGAGAGTGGGATAGGTTTAATAACTACCCTAACCCTAACGCGTACCCTAACCCTAACCCCTACCCTAACCCTAACACGTACCCTAATCCTAACCTGTACCCTAAACCGAGCCCTAACCCTAACACTAACCCTAACCCTAACCCTAACCCATACCCTACGCCGTACCCGAACCCCTCCCCGAACTCGTACCCTAAGCCATACCCTAAACCTAACCCTAAGCCTAACCCTAACCCTAGGCTACCCTTGACTGCTTCTGCCTCCAATTGATTTCCTAAGCAGTAGTGTTTTAAGGAACAGCTTAAAAAGAGAATCCTAAAGTGATTTCTTTATAATGGGTGTGTTCCTTATCTTATCCTAGTGTCTAAACTCTTCTCCATGGCTGGACCCCCAAATAATATTCCTTTACGTGCTAAGGGGGAGCTAGAGAGTGGGATAGGTTTACTAACTACCCTAGCCCTAACGCGTAACCTAACCCTAACCCCTACCCTAACCCTAACACGTACCCTAATCCTAACCCGTACCCTAAACCGAGCCCTAACCCTAACACTAACCCAAACCCTAACCCTAACCCATACCCTACGCCGTACACGAACACCTCCCCGAACCCATACCCCAAGCCGTACCCTAAACCTAACCCTAAGCCTAACCCTAACACTAGGCTACCCTTGACTGCTTCTGCCTCCAATAGATTTCCTAAGCACTAGTGTTTTAAGGAACAGCTTAAAAAGAGAATCCTAATGTGATTTCTTTATAATGGGTGTGTTCCTTATCTTATCCTAGTGTCTAAACTCTTCTCCATGGCTGCACCCCCAAATAATATTGCCTTACGTGCTAAGGGGTATCTAGAGAGTGGGATAGGTTTAATAACTACCCTAACCCTAATGCGTACTCTAACCCTAACCCCTAACCTAACACTAAGACGTACCCTAATCCTAACCCGTACCCTAAACCGAGCCCTAACCCTAACACTAACACTAACCCTAACCCTAACCCATACCCTACGCCGTACCTGAACCCCTCCCTAAACCCGTACCGAAAGCCGTACCCTAAGCCTAACCCTAAACCTAACACTAACGCTAGGCTACCCTTGACTGCTTCTGCCTCCAATAGATTTCCTAAGCACTAGTGTTTTAAGGAACAGCTTAAAAAGAGAATCCTAATGTGATTTCTTTATAATGGGTGTGTTCCTTATCTTATCCTAGTGTCTAAACTCTTCTCCATGGCTGGACCCCCAAATAATATTCCTTTACGTGCTAAGGGGTATCTAGAGAGTGGGATAGGTTTAATAACTACCCTAACCCTAACGCATACCCTAACCCTAACCCCTACCCTAACCCTAACACGTACCCTAATCCTAACCCGTACCCTAAACCGAGCCCTAACCCTAACACTAACCCTAACCATAACCCTAACCCATACCCTACGCCGTACCCGAACCCCTCCCCGAACCCATTCCCCAAGCCGTACCCTAAACCTAACCCTAAGCCTAACCCTAACCCTAGGCTACCCTTGACTGCTTCTGCCTCCAATAGATTTCCTAAGCACTAGTGTTTTAAGGAACAGCTTAAAAAGAGAATCCTAATGTGATTTCTTTATAATGGGTGTGTTCCTTATCTTATCCTAGTGTCTAAACTCTTCTCCATGGCTGCACCCCCAAATAATATTGCCTTACGTGCTAAGGGGTATCTAGAGAGTGGGATAGGTTTAATAACTACCCTAAACCTAATGCGTACTCTAACCCTAACCCCTACCCTAACACTAACACGTACCCTAATCCTAACCCGTACCCTAAACCGAGCCCTAACCCTAACACTAACACTAACCCTAACCCTAACCCATACCCTACGCCGTACCTGAACCCCTCCCCAAACCCGTACTCTAAGCCGTACCCTAAGCCTAACCCTAAGCCTAACACTAACCCTAGGCTACCCTTGACTGCTTCTGCCTCCAATAGATTTCCTAAGCACTAGTGTTTTAAGCAACAGCTTAAAAAGAGAATCCTAATGTGATTTCTTTATAATGGGTGTGTTCCTTATCTTATCCTAGTGTCTAAATTCTTCTCCATGGCTGGAACCCCAAATAATATTCCTTTACGTGCTAAGGGGTATCTAGAGAGTGGGATAGGTTTACTAACTACCCTAACCCTAACGCGTACCCTAACCCTAACCCCTACCCTAAACCTAACACGTACCCTAATCCTAACCGTACCCTAAACCGAGCCCTAACCCTAACACTAACCCTAACCCTAACCCTAACCCATACCCTACGCCGTACCCGCACCCCTCCCCGAACCCGTACCCTAAGCCGTACCCTAAGCCTAACCCTAAGCCTAACCCTAACCCTAGGCTACCCTTGACTGCTTCTGCCTCCAATAGATTTCCTAAGCACTAGTGTTTTAAGGAACAGCTTAAAAAGAGAATCCTAAAGTGATTTCTTTATAATGGGTGTGTTCCTTATCTTATCCTAGTGTCTAAACTCTTCTCCATGGCTGGACCCCCAAATAATATTCCTTTACGTGCTAAGGGGTATCTAGAGAGTGGGATAGGTTTAATAACTACCCTAACCCTAACGCGTACCCTAACCCTAACCCCTACCCTAACCCTAACACGTACCCTAATCCTAACCCGTACCCTAAACCGAGCCCTAACCCTAACACTAACCCTAACCCTAACCCATACACTACGCCGTACCCGAAACCCTCCCCGAACCCGTACCCTAAGCCGTACCCTAAGCCTCACCCTAAGCCTAACCTTATCCTAGGCTACCCTTGACTGCTTCTGCCTCCAATAGATTTCCTAAGCACTAGTGTTTTAAGGAACAGCTTAAAAAGAGAATCCTAATGTGATTTCTTTATAATGGGTGTGTTCCTTATCTTATCCTAGTGTCTAAACTCTTCTCCATGGCTGGACCCCCAAATAATATTCCTTTACGTGCTAAGGGGTATCTAGAGAGTGGGATAGGTTTAATAACTACCCTAACCCTAACGCGTACCCTAACCCTAACCCCTACCCTAACCCTAACACGTACCCTAATCCTAACCCGTACCCTAAACCGAGCCCTAACCCTAACAATAACCCTAACCCTAACCCTAACCCATACCCTACGCCGTACCCGAAACCCTCCCCGAACCCGTACCCTAAGCCGTACCCTAAGCCTAACCCTAAGCCTAACCCTAACGCTAGGTTACCCTTGACTGCTTCTGCCTCCAATAGATTTCCTAAGCACTAGTGTTTTAAGGAACAGCTTAAAAAGAGAATCCTAATGTGATTTCTTTATAATGGGTGTGTTCCTTATCTTATCCTAGTGTCTAAACTCTTCTCCATGGCTGGACCCTCAAATAATATTCCTTTACGTGCTAAGGGGTATCTAGAGAGTGGGATAGGTTTAATAACTACCCTAACCCTAACGCGTACCCTAACCCTAACCCCTACCCTAACCCTAACACGTACCCTAATACTAACCTGTACCCTAAACCGAGCCCTAACCCTAACACTAACCCTAACCCTAACCCATACTCTACGCCGTACCCGCACCCCTCCCCGAACCCGTACCCTAAGCCGTACCCTAAGCCTAACCCTAACCCTAGGCTACCCTTGACTGCTTCTGCCTCCAATAGATTTCCTAAGCACTAGTGTTTTAAGGAACAGCTTAAAAAGAGAATCCTAATGTGATTTCTTTATAATGGGTGTGTTCCTTATCTTATCCTAGTGTCTAAACTCTTCTCCATGGCTGGACCCCCAAATAATATTCCTTTACGTGCTAAGGGGTATCTAGAGAGTGGGATAGGTTTAATAACTACCCTAACCCTAACGCATACCCTAACCCTAAACCCTACCCTAACCCTAACACGTACCCTAATCCTAACCCGTACCCTAAACCGAGCCCTAACCCTAACACTAACCCTAACCCTAACCCTAACCCATACCCTACGCCGTACCCGAACCCCTCCCCGAACCCATTCCCCAAGCCGTACCCTAAACCTAACCCTAAGCCTAACCCTAACCCTAGGCTACCCTTGACTGCTTCTGCCTCCAATAGATTTCCTAAGCACTAGTGTTTTAAGGAACAGCTTAAAAAGAGAATCCTAATGTGATTTCTTTATAATGGGTGTGTTCCTTATCTTATCCTAGTGTCTAAACTCTTCTCCATGGCTGCACCCCCAAATAATATTGCCTTACGTGCTAAGGGGTATCTAGAGAGTGGGATAGGTTTAATAACTACCCTAACCCTAATGCGTACTCTAACCCTAACCCCTAACCTAACACTAACACGTACCCTAATCCTAACCGTACCCTAAACCGAGCCCTAACCCTAACACTAACCCTAACCCTAACCCTAACCCATACCCTACGCCGTACCCGCACCCCTCCCCGAACCCGTAACCTAAGCCGTACCCTAAGCCTAACCCTAAGCCTAACCCTAACCCTAGGCTACCCTTGACTGCTTCTGCCTCCAATAGATTTCCTAAGCACTACTGTTTTAAGGAACAGCTTAAAAAGAGAATCCTAATGTGATTTCTTTATAATGGGTGTGTTCCTTATCTTATCCTAGTGTCTAAACTCTTCTCCATGGCTGCACCCCCAAATAATATTCCCTTACGTGCTAAGGGGTATCTAGAGAGTGGGATAGGTTTAATAACTACCCTAACCCTAACGCGTACCCTAACCCTAACCCCTACCCTAACCCTAACACGTACCCTAATCCTAACCTGTACCCTAAACCGAGGCCTAACCCTAACACTAACCCTAACCCTAACCCTAACCCATACCCTACGCCGTACCCGCACCCCTCCCCGAACCCGTACCCTAAGCCATACCCTAAACCTAACCCTAAGCCTAACCCTAACCCTAGGCTACCCTTGACTGCTTCTGCCTCCAATTGATTTCCTAAGCAGTAGTGTTTTAAGGAACAGCTTAAAAAGAGAATCCTAATGTGATTTCTTTATAATGGGTGTGTTCCTTATCTTATCCTAGTGTCTAAACTCTTCTCCATGGCTGGACCCCCAAATAATATTCCTTTACGTGCTAAGGGGGAGCTAGAGAGTGGGATAGGTTTACTAACTACCCTAGCCCTAACGCGTATCCTAACCCTAACCCCTACCCTAACCCTAACACGTACCCTAATCCTAACCCGTACCCTAAACCGAGCCCTAACCCTAACACTAACCCAAACCCTAACCCTAACCCATACCCTACGCCGTACACGAACACCTCCCCGAACCCATACCCCAAGCCGTACCCTAACCCTAACCCTAAGCCTAACCCTAACCCTAGGCTACCCTTGACTGCTTCTGCCTCCAATAGATTTCCTAAGCACTACTGTTTTAAGGAACAGCTTAAAAAGAGAATCCTAAAGTGATTTCTTTATAATGGGTGTATTCCTTATCTTATCCTAGTGTCTAAACTCTTCTCCATGGCTGCACCCCCAAATAATATTCCTTTACGTGCTAAGGGGTATCTAGAGAGTGGGATAGGTTTAATAACTACCCTAACCCTAACGCGTACCCTAACCCTAACCCCTACCCTAACCCTAACACGTACCCTAATCCTAACCCGTACCCTAAACCGAGCCCTAACCCTAACACTAACCCTAACCCTAACCCTAACCCATACCCTACGCCGTACCCGAAACCCTCCCTGAACTCGTACCCTAAGCCGTACCCTAAGCATAACCCTAAGCCTAACCCTAACCCTAGGCTACCCTTGACTGCTTCTGCCTCCAATAGATTTCCTAAGCACTAGTGTTTTAAGGAACAGCTTAAAAAGAGAATCCTAATGTGATTTCTTTATAATGGGTGTGTTCCTTATCTTATCCTAGTGTCTAAACTTTTCTCCATGGCTGGACCCTCAAATAATATTCCTTTACGTGCTAAGGGGTATCTAGAGATTGGGATAGGTTTAATAACTACCCTAACCCTAACGCGTACCCTAACCCTAACCCCTACCCTAACCCTAACACGTACCCTAATCCTAACCCGTACCCTAAACCGAGCCCTAACCCTAACACTAACCCTAACCCTAACCCTAACCCATACCCTACGCCGTACCCGCACCCCTCCCTGAACCCGTACCCTAAGCCGTACCCTAAGACTAACCCTAAGCCTAACCCTAACCCTAGGCTACCCTTGACTGCTTCTGCCTCCAATAGATTTCCTAAGCACTAGTGTTTTAACGAACAGCTTAAAAAGAGAATCCTAATGTGATTTCTTTATAATGGGTGTGTTCCTTATCTTATCCTAGTGTCTAAACTCTTCTCCATGGCTGGACCCCCAAATAATATTCCTTTACGTGCTAAGGGGTATCTAGAGAGTGGGATAGGTTTAATAACTACCCTAACCCTAACGCGTACCCTAACCCTAACCCCTACCCTAACCCTAACACGTACCCTAATCCTAACCCGTACCCTAAACCGAGCCCTAACCCTAACACTAACCCTAACCCTAACCCTAACCCATACCCTACGCCGTACCCGCACCCCTCCCCGAACCCGTACCCTAAGCCGTACCCTAAGCCTAACCCTAAGCCTAACCCTAACCCTAGGCTACCCTTGACTGCTTCTGCCTCCAATAGATTTCCTAAGCACTACTGTTTTAAGGAACAGCTTAAAAAGAGAATCCTAATGTGATTTCTTTATAATGGGTGTGTTCCTTATCTTATCCTAGTGTCTAAACTCTTCTCCATGGCTGCACCCCCAAATAATATTCCCTTACGTGCTAAGGGGTATCTAGAGAGTGGGATAGGTTTAATAACTACCCTAACCCTAACGCGTACCCTAACCCTAACCCCTACCCTAACCCTAACACGTACCCTAATCCTAACCTGTACCCTAAACCGAGCCCTAACCCTAACACTAACCCTAACCCTAACCCTAACCCATACCCTACGCCGTACCCGCACCCCTCCCCGAACTCGTACCCTAAGCCATACCCTAAACCTAACCCTAAGCCTAACCCTAACCCTAGGCTACCCTTGACTGCTTCTGCCTCCAATTGATTTCCTAAGCAGTAGTGTTTTAAGGAACAGCTTAAAAAGAGAATCCTAAAGTGATTTCTTTATAATGGGTGTGTTCCTTATCTTATCCTAGTGTCTAAACTCTTCTCCATGGCTGGACCCCCAAATAATATTCCTTTACGTGCTAAGGGGGAGCTAGAGAGTGGGATAGGTTTACTAACTACCCTAGCCCTAACGCGTAACCTAACCCTAACCCCTACCCTAACCCTAACACGTACCCTAATCCTAACCCGTACCCTAAACCGAGCCCTAACCCTAACACTAACCCAAACCCTAACCCTAACCCATACCCTACACCGTACACGAACACCTCCCCGAACCCATACCCCAAGCCGTACCCTAAACCTAACCCTAAGCCTAACCCTAACACTAGGCTACCCTTGACTGCTTCTGCCTCCAATAGATTTCCTAAGCACTAGTGTTTTAAGGAACAGCTTAAAAAGAGAATCCTAATGTGATTTCTTTATAATGGGTGTGTTCCTTATCTTATCCTAGTGTCTAAACTCTTCTCCATGGCTGCACCCCCAAATAATATTGCCTTACGTGCTAAGGGGTATCTAGAGAGTGGGATAGGTTTAATAACTACCCTAACCCTAATGCGTACTCTAACCCTAACCCCTAACCTAACACTAACACGTACCCTAATCCTAACCCGTACCCTAAACCGAGCCCTAACCCTAACACTAACACTAACCCTAACCCTAACCCATACCCTACGCCGTACCTGAACCCCTCCCCAAACCCGTACTCTAAGCCGTACCCTAAGCCTAACCCTAAGCCTAACACTAACCCTAGGCTACCCTTGACTGCTTCTGCCTCCAATAGATTTCCTAAGCACTAGTGTTTTAAGCAACAGCTTAAAAAGAGAATCCTAATGTGATTTCTTTATAATGGGTGTGTTCCTTATTTATCCTAGTGTCTAAATTCTTCTCCATGGCTGGAACCCCAAATAATATTCCTTTACGTGCTAAGGGGTATCTAGAGAGTGGGATAGGTTTACTAACTACCCTAACCCTAACGCGTACCCTAACCCTAACCCCTACCCTAACCCTAACACGTACCCTAATCCTAACCCGTACCCTAAACCGAGCCCTAACCCTAACACTAACCCTAACCCTAACCCTAACCCATACCCTACGCCGTACCCGAAACCCTCCCCGAACCCGTACCCTAAGCCGTACCCTAAGCCTAACCCTAAGCCTAACTCTAACCCTAGGCTACCCTTGACTGCTTCTGCCTCCAATAGATTTCCTAAGCACTAGTGTTTTAAGGAACAGCTTAAAAAGAGAATCCTAATGTGATTTCTTTATAATGGGTGTGTTCCTTATCTTATCCTATTGTCTAAACTCTTCTCCATGGCTGGACCCTCAAATAATATTCCTTTACGTGCTAAGGGGTATCTAGAGAGTGGGATAGGTTTAATAACTACCCTAACCCTAATGCATACCCTAACCCTAACCCCTACCCTAACCCTAACACGTACCCTAATCCTAACCCGTACCCTAAACCGAGCCCTAACCCTAACACTAACCCTAACCCTAACCCTAACCCATACCCTATGCCGTACCCGAACCCCTCCCCGAACCCATTCCCCAAGCCGTACCCTAAACATAACCCTAAGCCTAACCCTAACCCTAGGCTACCCTTGACTGCTTCTGCCTCCAATAGATTTCCTAAGCACTAGTGTTTTAAGGAACAGCTTAAAAAGAGAATCCTAATGTGATTTCTTTATAATGGGTGTGTTCCTTATCTTATCCTAGTGTCTAAACTCTTCTCCATGGCTGCACCCCCAAATAATATTGCCTTACGTGCTAAGGGGTATCTAGAGAGTGGGATAGGTTTAATAACTACCCTAACCCTAATGCGTACTCTAACCCTAACCCCTAACCTAACACTAACACGTACCCTAATCCTAACCCGTACACTAAACCGAGCCCTAACCCTAACACTAACACTAACCCTAACCCTAACCCATACCCTACGCCGTACCCGCACCCCTCCCCGAACCCGTACCCTAAGCCATACCCTAAACCTAACCCTAAGCCTAACCCTAACCCTAGGCTACCCTTGACTGCTTCTGCCTCCAATTGATTTCCTAAGCAGTAGTGTTTTAAGGAACAGCTTAAAAAGAGAATCCTAATGTGATTTCTTTATAATGGGTGTGTTCCTTATCTTATCCTAGTGTCTAAACTCTTCTCCATGGCTGGACCCCCAAATAATATTCCTTTACGTGCTAAGGGGGAGCTAGAGAGTGGGATAGGTTTACTAACTACCCTAGCCCTAACGCGTATCCTAACCCTAACCCCTACCCTAACCCTAACACGTACCCTAATCCTAACCCGTACCCTAAACCGAGCCCTAACCCTAACACTAACCCAAACCCTAACCCTAACCCATACCCTACGCCGTACACGAACACCTCCCCGAACCCATACCCCAAGCCGTACCCTAACCCTAACCCTAAGCCTAACCCTAACCCTAGGCTACCCTTGACTGCTTCTGCCTCCAATAGATTTCCTAAGCACTACTGTTTTAAGGAACAGCTTAAAAAGAGAATCCTAAAGTGATTTCTTTATAATGGGTGTATTCCTTATCTTATCCTAGTGTCTAAACTCTTCTCCATGGCTGCACCCCCAAATAATATTCCTTTACGTGCTAAGGGGTATCTAGAGAGTGGGATAGGTTTAATAACTACCCTAACCCTAACGCGTACCCTAACCCTAACCCCTACCCTAACCCTAACACGTACCCTAATCCTAACCCGTACCCTAAACCGAGCCCTAACCCTAACACTAACCCTAACCCTAACCCTAACCCATACCCTACGCCGTACCCGAAACCCTCCCTGAACTCGTACCCTAAGCCGTACCCTAAGCATAACCCTAAGCCTAACCCTAACCCTAGGCTACCCTTGACTGCTTCTGCCTCCAATAGATTTCCTAAGCACTAGTGTTTTAAGGAACAGCTTAAAAAGAGAATCCTAATGTGATTTCTTTATAATGGGTGTGTTCCTTATCTTATCCTAGTGTCTAAACTTTTCTCCATGGCTGGACCCTCAAATAATATTCCTTTACGTGCTAAGGGGTATCTAGAGATTGGGATAGGTTTAATAACTACCCTAACCCTAACGCGTACCCTAACCCTAACCCCTACCCTAACCCTAACACGTACCCTAATCCTAACCCGTACCCTAAACCGAGCCCTAACCCTAACACTAACCCTAACCCTAACCCTAACCCATACCCTACGCCGTACCCGCACCCCTCCCTGAACCCGTACCCTAAGCCGTACCCTAAGACTAACCCTAAGCCTAACCCTAACCCTAGGCTACCCTTGACTGCTTCTGCCTCCAATAGATTTCCTAAGCACTAGTGTTTTAACGAACAGCTTAAAAAGAGAATCCTAATGTGATTTCTTTATAATGGGTGTGTTCCTTATCTTATCCTAGTGTCTAAACTCTTCTCCATGGCTGGACCCCCAAATAATATTCCTTTACGTGCTAAGGGGTATCTAGAGAGTGGGATAGGTTTAATAACTACCCTAACCCTAACGCGTACCCTAACCCTAACCCCTACCCTAAACCTAACACGTACCCTAATCCTAACCGTACCCTAAACCGAGCCCTAACCCTAACACTAACCCTAACCCTAACCCTAACCCATACCCTACGCCGTACCCGCACCCCTCCCCGAACTCGTACCCTAAGCCATACCCTAAACCTAACCCTAAGCCTAACCCTAACCCTAGGCTACCCTTGACTGCTTCTGCCTCCAATTGATTTCCTAAGCAGTAGTGTTTTAAGGAACAGCTTAAAAAGAGAATCCTAAAGTGATTTCTTTATAATGGGTGTGTTCCTTATCTTATCCTAGTGTCTAAACTCTTCTCCATGGCTGGACCCCCAAATAATATTCCTTTACGTGCTAAGGGGGAGCTAGAGAGTGGGATAGGTTTACTAACTACCCTAGCCCTAACGCGTAACCTAACCCTAACCCCTACCCTAACCCTAACACGTACCCTAATCCTAACCCGTACCCTAAACCGAGCCCTAACCCTAACACTAACCCAAACCCTAACCCTAACCCATACCCTACACCGTACACGAACACCTCCCCGAACCCATACCCCAAGCCGTACCCTAAACCTAACCCTAAGCCTAACCCTAACACTAGGCTACCCTTGACTGCTTCTGCCTCCAATAGATTTCCTAAGCACTAGTGTTTTAAGGAACAGCTTAAAAAGAGAATCCTAATGTGATTTCTTTATAATGGGTGTGTTCCTTATCTTATCCTAGTGTCTAAACTCTTCTCCATGGCTGCACCCCCAAATAATATTGCCTTACGTGCTAAGGGGTATCTAGAGAGTGGGATAGGTTTAATAACTACCCTAACCCTAATGCGTACTCTAACCCTAACCCCTAACCTAACACTAACACGTACCCTAATCCTAACCCGTACCCTAAACCGAGCCCTAACCCTAACACTAACACTAACCCTAACCCTAACCCATACCCTACGCCGTACCTGAACCCCTCCCCAAACCCGTACTCTAAGCCGTACCCTAAGCCTAACCCTAAGCCTAACACTAACCCTAGGCTACCCTTGACTGCTTCTGCCTCCAATAGATTTCCTAAGCACTAGTGTTTTAAGCAACAGCTTAAAAAGAGAATCCTAATGTGATTTCTTTATAATGGGTGTGTTCCTTATTTATCCTAGTGTCTAAATTCTTCTCCATGGCTGGAACCCCAAATAATATTCCTTTACGTGCTAAGGGGTATCTAGAGAGTGGGATAGGTTTACTAACTACCCTAACCCTAACGCGTACCCTAACCCTAACCCCTACCCTAACCCTAACACGTACCCTAATCCTAACCCGTACCCTAAACCGAGCCCTAACCCTAACACTAACCCTAACCCTAACCCTAACCCATACCCTACGCCGTACCCGAAACCCTCCCCGAACCCGTACCCTAAGCCGTACCCTAAGCCTAACCCTAAGCCTAACTCTAACCCTAGGCTACCCTTGACTGCTTCTGCCTCCAATAGATTTCCTAAGCACTAGTGTTTTAAGGAACAGCTTAAAAAGAGAATCCTAATGTGATTTCTTTATAATGGGTGTGTTCCTTATCTTATCCTATTGTCTAAACTCTTCTCCATGGCTGGACCCTCAAATAATATTCCTTTACGTGCTAAGGGGTATCTAGAGAGTGGGATAGGTTTAATAACTACCCTAACCCTAATGCATACCCTAACCCTAACCCCTACCCTAACCCTAACACGTACCCTAATCCTAACCCGTACCCTAAACCGAGCCCTAACCCTAACACTAACCCTAACCCTAACCCTAACCCATACCCTATGCCGTACCCGAACCCCTCCCCGAACCCATTCCCCAAGCCGTACCCTAAACATAACCCTAAGCCTAACCCTAACCCTAGGCTACCCTTGACTGCTTCTGCCTCCAATAGATTTCCTAAGCACTAGTGTTTTAAGGAACAGCTTAAAAAGAGAATCCTAATGTGATTTCTTTATAATGGGTGTGTTCCTTATCTTATCCTAGTGTCTAAACTCTTCTCCATGGCTGCACCCCCAAATAATATTGCCTTACGTGCTAAGGGGTATCTAGAGAGTGGGATAGGTTTAATAACTACCCTAACCCTAATGCGTACTCTAACCCTAACCCCTAACCTAACACTAACACGTACCCTAATCCTAACCCGTACACTAAACCGAGCCCTAACCCTAACACTAACACTAACCCTAACCCTAACCCATACCCTACGCCGTACCCGCACCCCTCCCCGAACCCGTACCCTAAGCCATACCCTAAACCTAACCCTAAGCCTAACCCTAACCCTAGGCTACCCTTGACTGCTTCTGCCTCCAATTGATTTCCTAAGCAGTAGTGTTTTAAGGAACAGCTTAAAAAGAGAATCCTAATGTGATTTCTTTATAATGGGTGTGTTCCTTATCTTATCCTAGTGTCTAAACTCTTCTCCATGGCTGGACCCCCAAATAATATTCCTTTACGTGCTAAAGGGGAGCTAGAGAGTGGGATAGGTTTACTAACTACCCTAGCCCTAACGCGTATCCTAACCCTAACCCCTACCCTAACCCTAACACGTACCCTAATCCTAACCCGTACCCTAAACCGAGCCCTAACCCTAACACTAACCCAAACCCTAACCCTAACCCATACCCTACGCCGTACACGAACACCTCCCCGAACCCATACCCCAAGCCGTACCCTAACCCTAACCCTAAGCCTAACCCTAACCCTAGGCTACCCTTGACTGCTTCTGCCTCCAATAGATTTCCTAAGCACTACTGTTTTAAGGAACAGCTTAAAAAGAGAATCCTAAAGTGATTTCTTTATAATGGGTGTATTCCTTATCTTATCCTAGTGTCTAAACTCTTCTCCATGGCTGCACCCCCAAATAATATTCCTTTACGTGCTAAGGGGTATCTAGAGAGTGGGATAGGTTTAATAACTACCCTAACCCTAACGCGTACCCTAACCCTAACCCCTACCCTAACCCTAACACGTACCCTAATCCTAACCCGTACCCTAAACCGAGCCCTAACCCTAACACTAACCCTAACCCTAACCCTAACCCATACCCTACGCCGTACCCGAAACCCTCCCTGAACTCGTACCCTAAGCCGTACCCTAAGCATAACCCTAAGCCTAACCCTAACCCTAGGCTACCCTTGACTGCTTCTGCCTCCAATAGATTTCCTAAGCACTAGTGTTTTAAGGAACAGCTTAAAAAGAGAATCCTAATGTGATTTCTTTATAATGGGTGTGTTCCTTATCTTATCCTAGTGTCTAAACTTTTCTCCATGGCTGGACCCTCAAATAATATTCCTTTACGTGCTAAGGGGTATCTAGAGATTGGGATAGGTTTAATAACTACCCTAACCCTAACGCGTACCCTAACCCTAACCCCTACCCTAACCCTAACACGTACCCTAATCCTAACCCGTACCCTAAACCGAGCCCTAACCCTAACACTAACCCTAACCCTAACCCTAACCCATACCCTACGCCGTACCCGCACCCCTCCCTGAACCCGTACCCTAAGCCGTACCCTAAGACTAACCCTAAGCCTAACCCTAACCCTAGGCTACCCTTGACTGCTTCTGCCTCCAATAGATTTCCTAAGCACTAGTGTTTTAACGAACAGCTTAAAAAGAGAATCCTAATGTGATTTCTTTATAATGGGTGTGTTCCTTATCTTATCCTAGTGTCTAAACTCTTCTCCATGGCTGGACCCCCAAATAATATTCCTTTACGTGCTAAGGGGTATCTAGAGAGTGGGATAGGTTTAATAACTACCCTAACCCTAACGCGTACCCTAACCCTAACCCCTACCCTAAACCTAACACGTACCCTAATCCTAACCGTACCCTAAACCGAGCCCTAACCCTAACACTAACCCTAACCCTAACCCTAACCCATACCCTACGCCGTACCCGCACCCCTCCCCGAACCCGTACCCTAAGCCGTACCCTAAGCCTAACCCTAAGCCTAACCCTAACCCTAGGCTACCCTTGACTGCTTCTGCCTCCAATAGATTTCCTAAGCACTAGTGTTTTAAGGAACAGCTTAAAAAGAGAATCCTAATGTGATTTCTTTATAATGGGTGTGTTCCTTATCTTATCCTAGTGTCTAAACTCTTCTCCATGGCTGGACCCCCAAATAATATTCCTTTACGTGCTAAGGGGTATCTAGAGAGTGGGATAGGTTTAATAACTACCCTAACCCTAACGCGTACCCTAACCCTAACCCCTACCCTAACCCTAACACGTACCCTAATCCTAACCCGTACCCTAAACCGAGCCCTAACCCTAACACTAACCCTAACCCTAACCCATACACTACGCCGTACCCGAAACCCTCCCCGAACCCGTACCCTAAGCCGTACCCTAAGCCTCACCCTAAGCCTAACCTTATCCTAGGCTACCCTTGACTGCTTCTGCCTCCAATAGATTTCCTAAGCACTAGTGTTTTAAGGAACAGCTTAAAAAGAGAATCCTAATGTGATTTCTTTATAATGGGTGTGTTCCTTATCTTATCCTAGTGTCTAAACTCTTCTCCATGGCTGGACCCCCAAATAATATTCCTTTACGTGCTAAGGGGTATCTAGAGAGTGGGATAGGTTTAATAACTACCCTAACCCTAACGCGTACCCTAACCCTAACCCCTACCCTAACCCTAACACGTACCCTAATCCTAACCCGTACCCTAAACCGAGCCCTAACCCTAACAATAACCCTAACCCTAACCCTAACCCATACCCTACGCCGTACCCGAAACCCTCCCCGAACCCGTACCCTAAGCCGTACCCTAAGCCTAACCCTAAGCCTAACCCTAACGCTAGGTTACCCTTGACTGCTTCTGCCTCCAATAGATTTCCTAAGCACTAGTGTTTTAAGGAACAGCTTAAAAAGAGAATCCTAATGTGATTTCTTTATAATGGGTGTGTTCCTTATCTTATCCTAGTGTCTAAACTCTTCTCCATGGCTGGACCCTCAAATAATATTCCTTTACGTGCTAAGGGGTATCTAGAGAGTGGGATAGGTTTAATAACTACCCTAACCCTAACGCGTACCCTAACCCTAACCCCTACCCTAACCCTAACACGTACCCTAATACTAACCTGTACCCTAAACCGAGCCCTAACCCTAACACTAACCCTAACCCTAACCCATACTCTACGCCGTACCCGCACCCCTCCCCGAACCCGTACCCTAAGCCGTACCCTAAGCCTAACCCTAAGCCTAACCCTAACCCTAGGCTACCCTTGACTGCTTCTGCCTCCAATAGATTTCCTAAGCACTAGTGTTTTAAGGAACAGCTTAAAAAGAGAATCCTAATGTGATTTCTTTATAATGGGTGTGTTCCTTATCTTATCCTAGTGTCTAAACTCTTCTCCATGGCTGGACCCCCAAATAATATTCCTTTACGTGCTAAGGGGTATCTAGAGAGTGGGATAGGTTTAATAACTACCCTAACCCTAACGCATACCCTAACCCTAAACCCTACCCTAACCCTAACACGTACCCTAATCCTAACCCGTACCCTAAACCGAGCCCTAACCCTAACACTAACCCTAACCCTAACCCTAACCCATACCCTACGCCGTACCCGAACCCCTCCCCGAACCCATTCCCCAAGCCGTACCCTAAACCTAACCCTAAGCCTAACCCTAACCCTAGGCTACCCTTGACTGCTTCTGCCTCCAATAGATTTCCTAAGCACTAGTGTTTTAAGGAACAGCTTAAAAAGAGAATCCTAATGTGATTTCTTTATAATGGGTGTGTTCCTTATCTTATCCTAGTGTCTAAACTCTTCTCCATGGCTGCACCCCCAAATAATATTGCCTTACGTGCTAAGGGGTATCTAGAGAGTGGGATAGGTTTAATAACTACCCTAACCCTAATGCGTACTCTAACCCTAACCCCTAACCTAACACTAACACGTACCCTAATCCTAACCGTACCCTAAACCGAGCCCTAACCCTAACACTAACCCTAACCCTAACCCTAACCCATACCCTACGCCGTACCCGCACCCCTCCCCGAACCCGTAACCTAAGCCGTACCCTAAGCCTAACCCTAAGCCTAACCCTAACCCTAGGCTACCCTTGACTGCTTCTGCCTCCAATAGATTTCCTAAGCACTACTGTTTTAAGGAACAGCTTAAAAAGAGAATCCTAATGTGATTTCTTTATAATGGGTGTGTTCCTTATCTTATCCTAGTGTCTAAACTCTTCTCCATGGCTGCACCCCCAAATAATATTCCCTTACGTGCTAAGGGGTATCTAGAGAGTGGGATAGGTTTAATAACTACCCTAACCCTAACGCGTACCCTAACCCTAACCCCTACCCTAACCCTAACACGTACCCTAATCCTAACCTGTACCCTAAACCGAGGCCTAACCCTAACACTAACCCTAACCCTAACCCTAACCCATACCCTACGCCGTACCCGCACCCCTCCCCGAACCCGTACCCTAAGCCATACCCTAAACCTAACCCTAAGCCTAACCCTAACCCTAGGCTACCCTTGACTGCTTCTGCCTCCAATTGATTTCCTAAGCAGTAGTGTTTTAAGGAACAGCTTAAAAAGAGAATCCTAATGTGATTTCTTTATAATGGGTGTGTTCCTTATCTTATCCTAGTGTCTAAACTCTTCTCCATGGCTGGACCCCCAAATAATATTCCTTTACGTGCTAAGGGGGAGCTAGAGAGTGGGATAGGTTTACTAACTACCCTAGCCCTAACGCGTATCCTAACCCTAACCCCTACCCTAACCCTAACACGTACCCTAATCCTAACCCGTACCCTAAACCGAGCCCTAACCCTAACACTAACCCAAACCCTAACCCTAACCCATACCCTACGCCGTACACGAACACCTCCCCGAACCCATACCCCAAGCCGTACCCTAACCCTAACCCTAAGCCTAACCCTAACCCTAGGCTACCCTTGACTGCTTCTGCCTCCAATAGATTTCCTAAGCACTACTGTTTTAAGGAACAGCTTAAAAAGAGAATCCTAAAGTGATTTCTTTATAATGGGTGTATTCCTTATCTTATCCTAGTGTCTAAACTCTTCTCCATGGCTGCACCCCCAAATAATATTCCTTTACGTGCTAAGGGGTATCTAGAGAGTGGGATAGGTTTAATAACTACCCTAACCCTAACGCGTACCCTAACCCTAACCCCTACCCTAACCCTAACACGTACCCAAATCCTAACCCGTACCCTAAACCGAGCCCTAACCCTAACACTAACCCTAACCCTAACCCTAACCCATACCCTACGCCGTACCCGAAACCCTCCCTGAACTCGTACCCTAAGCCGTACCCTAAGCATAACCCTAAGCCTAACCCTAACCCTAGGCTACCCTTGACTGCTTCTGCCTCCAATAGATTTCCTAAGCACTAGTGTTTTAAGGAACAGCTTAAAAAGAGAATCCTAATGTGATTTCTTTATAATGGGTGTGTTCCTTATCTTATCCTAGTGTCTAAACTTTTCTCCATGGCTGGACCCTCAAATAATATTCCTTTACGTGCTAAGGGGTATCTAGAGATTGGGATAGGTTTAATAACTACCCTAACCCTAACGCGTACCCTAACCCTAACCCCTACCCTAACCCTAACACGTACCCTAATCCTAACCCGTACCCTAAACCGAGCCCTAACCCTAACACTAACCCTAACCCTAACCCTAACCCATACCCTACGCCGTACCCGCACCCCTCCCTGAACCCGTACCCTAAGCCGTACCCTAAGACTAACCCTAAGCCTAACCCTAACCCTAGGCTACCCTTGACTGCTTCTGCCTCCAATAGATTTCCTAAGCACTAGTGTTTTAACGAACAGCTTAAAAAGAGAATCCTAATGTGATTTCTTTATAATGGGTGTGTTCCTTATCTTATCCTAGTGTCTAAACTCTTCTCCATGGCTGGACCCCCAAATAATATTCCTTTACGTGCTAAGGGGTATCTAGAGAGTGGGATAGGTTTAATAACTACCCTAACCCTAACGCGTACCCTAACCCTAACCCCTACCCTAACCCTAACACGTACCCTAATCCTAACCCGTACCCTAAACCGAGCCCTAACCCTAACAATAACCCTAACCCTAACCCTAACCCATACCCTACGCCGTACCCGCACCCCTCCCCGAACCCGTACCCTAAGCCGTACCCTAAGCCTAACCCTAAGCCTAACCCTAACCCTAGGCTACCGTTGACTGCTTCTGCCTCCAATAGATTTCCTAAGCACTACTGTTTTAAGGAACAGCTTAAAAAGAGAATCCTAATGTGATTTCTTTATAATGGGTGTGTTCCTTATCTTATCCTAGTGTCTAAACTCTTCTCCATGGCTGCACCCCCAAATAATATTCCCTTACGTGCTAAGGGGTATCTAGAGAGTGGGATAGGTTTAATAACTACCCTAACCCTAACGCGTACCCTAACCCTAACCCCTACCCTAACCCTAACACGTACCCTAATCCTAACCTGTACCCTAAACCGAGCCCTAACCCTAACACTAACCCTAACCCTAACCCTAACCCATACCCTACGCCGTACCCGCACCCCTCCCCGAACTCGTACCCTAAGCCATACCCTAAACCTAACCCTAAGCCTAACCCTAACCCTAGGCTACCCTTGACTGCTTCTGCCTCCAATTGATTTCCTAAGCAGTAGTGTTTTAAGGAACAGCTTAAAAAGAGAATCCTAAAGTGATTTCTTTATAATGGGTGTGTTCCTTATCTTATCCTAGTGTCTAAACTCTTCTCCATGGCTGGACCCCCAAATAATATTCCTTTACGTGCTAAGGGGGAGCTAGAGAGTGGGATAGGTTTACTAACTACCCTAGCCCTAACGCGTAACCTAACCCTAACCCCTACCCTAACCCTAACACGTACCCTAATCCTAACCCGTACCCTAAACCGAGCCCTAACCCTAACACTAACCCAAACCCTAACCCTAACCCATACCCTACACCGTACACGAACACCTCCCCGAACCCATACCCCAAGCCGTACCCTAAACCTAACCCTAAGCCTAACCCTAACACTAGGCTACCCTTGACTGCTTCTGCCTCCAATAGATTTCCTAAGCACTAGTGTTTTAAGGAACAGCTTAAAAAGAGAATCCTAATGTGATTTCTTTATAATGGGTGTGTTCCTTATCTTATCCTAGTGTCTAAACTCTTCTCCATGGCTGCACCCCCAAATAATATTGCCTTACGTGCTAAGGGGTATCTAGAGAGTGGGATAGGTTTAATAACTACCCTAACCCTAATGCGTACTCTAACCCTAACCCCTAACCTAACACTAACACGTACCCTAATCCTAACCCGTACCCTAAACCGAGCCCTAACCCTAACACTAACACTAACCCTAACCCTAACCCATACCCTACGCCGTACCTGAACCCCTCCCCAAACCCGTACTCTAAGCCGTACCCTAAGCCTAACCCTAAGCCTAACACTAACCCTAGGCTACCCTTGACTGCTTCTGCCTCCAATAGATTTCCTAAGCACTAGTGTTTTAAGCAACAGCTTAAAAAGAGAATCCTAATGTGATTTCTTTATAATGGGTGTGTTCCTTATTTATCCTAGTGTCTAAATTCTTCTCCATGGCTGGAACCCCAAATAATATTCCTTTACGTGCTAAGGGGTATCTAGAGAGTGGGATAGGTTTACTAACTACCCTAACCCTAACGCGTACCCTAACCCTAACCCCTACCCTAACCCTAACACGTACCCTAATCCTAACCCGTACCCTAAACCGAGCCCTAACCCTAACACTAACCCTAACCCTAACCCTAACCCATACCCTACGCCGTACCCGAAACCCTCCCCGAACCCGTACCCTAAGCCGTACCCTAAGCCTAACCCTAAGCCTAACCCTAACCCTAGGCTACCCTTGACTGCTTCTGCCTCCAATAGATTTCCTAAGCACTAGTGTTTTAAGGAACAGCTTAAAAAGAGAATCCTAATGTGATTTCTTTATAATGGGTGTGTTCCTTATCTTATCCTATTGTCTAAACTCTTCTCCATGGCTGGACCCTCAAATAATATTCCTTTACGTGCTAAGGGGTATCTAGAGAGTGGGATAGGTTTAATAACTACCCTAACCCTAATGCATACCCTAACCCTAACCCCTACCCTAACCCTAACACGTACCCTAATCCTAACCCGTACCCTAAACCGAGCCCTAACCCTAACACTAACCCTAACCCTAACCCTAACCCATACCCTATGCCGTACCCGAACCCCTCCCCGAACCCATTCCCCAAGCCGTACCCTAAACATAACCCTAAGCCTAACCCTAACCCTAGGCTACCCTTGACTGCTTCTGCCTCCAATAGATTTCCTAAGCACTAGTGTTTTAAGGAACAGCTTAAAAAGAGAATCCTAATGTGATTTCTTTATAATGGGTGTGTTCCTTATCTTATCCTAGTGTCTAAACTCTTCTCCATGGCTGCACCCCCAAATAATATTGCCTTACGTGCTAAGGGGTATCTAGAGAGTGGGATAGGTTTAATAACTACCCTAACCCTAATGCGTACTCTAACCCTAACCCCTAACCTAACACTAACACGTACCCTAATCCTAACCCGTACACTAAACCGAGCCCTAACCCTAACACTAACACTAACCCTAACCCTAACCCATACCCTACGCCGTACCCGCACCCCTCCCCGAACCCGTACCCTAAGCCATACCCTAAACCTAACCCTAAGCCTAACCCTAACCCTAGGCTACCCTTGACTGCTTCTGCCTCCAATTGATTTCCTAAGCAGTAGTGTTTTAAGGAACAGCTTAAAAAGAGAATCCTAATGTGATTTCTTTATAATGGGTGTGTTCCTTATCTTATCCTAGTGTCTAAACTCTTCTCCATGGCTGGACCCCCAAATAATATTCCTTTACGTGCTAAGGGGGAGCTAGAGAGTGGGATAGGTTTACTAACTACCCTAGCCCTAACGCGTATCCTAACCCTAACCCCTACCCTAACCCTAACACGTACCCTAATCCTAACCCGTACCCTAAACCGAGCCCTAACCCTAACACTAACCCAAACCCTAACCCTAACCCATACCCTACGCCGTACACGAACACCTCCCCGAACCCATACCCCAAGCCGTACCCTAACCCTAACCCTAAGCCTAACCCTAACCCTAGGCTACCCTTGACTGCTTCTGCCTCCAATAGATTTCCTAAGCACTACTGTTTTAAGGAACAGCTTAAAAAGAGAATCCTAAAGTGATTTCTTTATAATGGGTGTATTCCTTATCTTATCCTAGTGTCTAAACTCTTCTCCATGGCTGCACCCCCAAATAATATTCCTTTACGTGCTAAGGGGTATCTAGAGAGTGGGATAGGTTTAATAACTACCCTAACCCTAACGCGTACCCTAACCCTAACCCCTACCCTAACCCTAACACGTACCCTAATCCTAACCCGTACCCTAAACCGAGCCCTAACCCTAACACTAACCCTAACCCTAACCCTAACCCATACCCTACGCCGTACCCGAAACCCTCCCTGAACTCGTACCCTAAGCCGTACCCTAAGCATAACCCTAAGCCTAACCCTAACCCTAGGCTACCCTTGACTGCTTCTGCCTCCAATAGATTTCCTAAGCACTAGTGTTTTAAGGAACAGCTTAAAAAGAGAATCCTAATGTGATTTCTTTATAATGGGTGTGTTCCTTATCTTATCCTAGTGTCTAAACTTTTCTCCATGGCTGGACCCTCAAATAATATTCCTTTACGTGCTAAGGGGTATCTAGAGATTGGGATAGGTTTAATAACTACCCTAACCCTAACGCGTACCCTAACCCTAACCCCTACCCTAACCCTAACACGTACCCTAATCCTAACCCGTACCCTAAACCGAGCCCTAACCCTAACACTAACCCTAACCCTAACCCTAACCCATACCCTACGCCGTACCCGCACCCCTCCCTGAACCCGTACCCTAAGCCGTACCCTAAGACTAACCCTAAGCCTAACCCTAACCCTAGGCTACCCTTGACTGCTTCTGCCTCCAATAGATTTCCTAAGCACTAGTGTTTTAACGAACAGCTTAAAAAGAGAATCCTAATGTGATTTCTTTATAATGGGTGTGTTCCTTATCTTATCCTAGTGTCTAAACTCTTCTCCATGGCTGGACCCCCAAATAATATTCCTTTACGTGCTAAGGGGTATCTAGAGAGTGGGATAGGTTTAATAACTACCCTAACCCTAACGCGTACCCTAACCCTAACCCCTACCCTAAACCTAACACGTACCCTAATCCTAACCGTACCCTAAACCGAGCCCTAACCCTAACACTAACCCTAACCCTAACCCTAACCCATACCCTACGCCGTACCCGCACCCCTCCCCGAACCCGTACCCTAAGCCGTACCCTAAGCCTAACCCTAAGCCTAACCCTAACCCTAGGCTACCCTTGACTGCTTCTGCCTCCAATAGATTTCCTAAGCACTAGTGTTTTAAGGAACAGCTTAAAAAGAGAATCCTAAAGTGATTTCTTTATAATGGGTGTGTTCCTTATCTTATCCTAGTGTCTAAACTCTTCTCCATGGCTGGACCCCCAAATAATATTCCTTTACGTGCTAAGGGGTATCTAGAGAGTGGGATAGGTTTAATAACTACCCTAACCCTAACGCGTACCCTAACCCTAACCCCTACCCTAACCCTAACACGTACCCTAATCCTAACCCGTACCCTAAACCGAGCCCTAACCCTAACACTAACCCTAACCCTAACCCATACACTACGCCGTACCCGAAACCCTCCCCGAACCCGTACCCTAAGCCGTACCCTAAGCCTCACCCTAAGCCTAACCTTATCCTAGGCTACCCTTGACTGCTTCTGCCTCCAATAGATTTCCTAAGCACTAGTGTTTTAAGGAACAGCTTAAAAAGAGAATCCTAATGTGATTTCTTTATAATGGGTGTGTTCCTTATCTTATCCTAGTGTCTAAACTCTTCTCCATGGCTGGACCCCCAAATAATATTCCTTTACGTGCTAAGGGGTATCTAGAGAGTGGGATAGGTTTAATAACTACCCTAACCCTAACGCGTACCCTAACCCTAACCCCTACCCTAACCCTAACACGTACCCTAATCCTAACCCGTACCCTAAACCGAGCCCTAACCCTAACAATAACCCTAACCCTAACCCTAACCCATACCCTACGCCGTACCCGAAACCCTCCCCGAACCCGTACCCTAAGCCGTACCCTAAGCCTAACCCTAAGCCTAACCCTAACGCTAGGTTACCCTTGACTGCTTCTGCCTCCAATAGATTTCCTAAGCACTAGTGTTTTAAGGAACAGCTTAAAAAGAGAATCCTAATGTGATTTCTTTATAATGGGTGTGTTCCTTATCTTATCCTAGTGTCTAAACTCTTCTCCATGGCTGGACCCTCAAATAATATTCCTTTACGTGCTAAGGGGTATCTAGAGAGTGGGATAGGTTTAATAACTACCCTAACCCTAACGCGTACCCTAACCCTAACCCCTACCCTAACCCTAACACGTACCCTAATACTAACCTGTACCCTAAACCGAGCCCTAACCCTAACACTAACCCTAACCCTAACCCATACTCTACGCCGTACCCGCACCCCTCCCCGAACCCGTACCCTAAGCCGTACCCTAAGCCTAACCCTAAGCCTAACCCTAACCCTAGGCTACCCTTGACTGCTTCTGCCTCCAATAGATTTCCTAAGCACTAGTGTTTTAAGGAACAGCTTAAAAAGAGAATCCTAATGTGATTTCTTTATAATGGGTGTGTTCCTTATCTTATCCTAGTGTCTAAACTCTTCTCCATGGCTGGACCCCCAAATAATATTCCTTTACGTGCTAAGGGGTATCTAGAGAGTGGGATAGGTTTAATAACTACCCTAACCCTAACGCATACCCTAACCCTAAACCCTACCCTAACCCTAACACGTACCCTAATCCTAACCCGTACCCTAAACCGAGCCCTAACCCTAACACTAACCCTAACCCTAACCCTAACCCATACCCTACGCCGTACCCGAACCCCTCCCCGAACCCATTCCCCAAGCCGTACCCTAAACCTAACCCTAAGCCTAACCCTAACCCTAGGCTACCCTTGACTGCTTCTGCCTCCAATAGATTTCCTAAGCACTAGTGTTTTAAGGAACAGCTTAAAAAGAGAATCCTAATGTGATTTCTTTATAATGGGTGTGTTCCTTATCTTATCCTAGTGTCTAAACTCTTCTCCATGGCTGCACCCCCAAATAATATTGCCTTACGTGCTAAGGGGTATCTAGAGAGTGGGATAGGTTTAATAACTACCCTAACCCTAATGCGTACTCTAACCCTAACCCCTAACCTAACACTAACACGTACCCTAATCCTAACCGTACCCTAAACCGAGCCCTAACCCTAACACTAACCCTAACCCTAACCCTAACCCATACCCTACGCCGTACCCGCACCCCTCCCCGAACCCGTAACCTAAGCCGTACCCTAAGCCTAACCCTAAGCCTAACCCTAACCCTAGGCTACCCTTGACTGCTTCTGCCTCCAATAGATTTCCTAAGCACTACTGTTTTAAGGAACAGCTTAAAAAGAGAATCCTAATGTGATTTCTTTATAATGGGTGTGTTCCTTATCTTATCCTAGTGTCTAAACTCTTCTCCATGGCTGCACCCCCAAATAATATTCCCTTACGTGCTAAGGGGTATCTAGAGAGTGGGATAGGTTTAATAACTACCCTAACCCTAACGCGTACCCTAACCCTAACCCCTACCCTAACCCTAACACGTACCCTAATCCTAACCTGTACCCTAAACCGAGGCCTAACCCTAACACTAACCCTAACCCTAACCCTAACCCATACCCTACGCCGTACCCGCACCCCTCCCCGAACCCGTACCCTAAGCCATACCCTAAACCTAACCCTAAGCCTAACCCTAACCCTAGGCTACCCTTGACTGCTTCTGCCTCCAATTGATTTCCTAAGCAGTAGTGTTTTAAGGAACAGCTTAAAAAGAGAATCCTAATGTGATTTCTTTATAATGGGTGTGTTCCTTATCTTATCCTAGTGTCTAAACTCTTCTCCATGGCTGGACCCCCAAATAATATTCCTTTACGTGCTAAGGGGGAGCTAGAGAGTGGGATAGGTTTACTAACTACCCTAGCCCTAACGCGTATCCTAACCCTAACCCCTACCCTAACCCTAACACGTACCCTAATCCTAACCCGTACCCTAAACCGAGCCCTAACCCTAACACTAACCCAAACCCTAACCCTAACCCATACCCTACGCCGTACACGAACACCTCCCCGAACCCATACCCCAAGCCGTACCCTAACCCTAACCCTAAGCCTAACCCTAACCCTAGGCTACCCTTGACTGCTTCTGCCTCCAATAGATTTCCTAAGCACTACTGTTTTAAGGAACAGCTTAAAAAGAGAATCCTAAAGTGATTTCTTTATAATGGGTGTATTCCTTATCTTATCCTAGTGTCTAAACTCTTCTCCATGGCTGCACCCCCAAATAATATTCCTTTACGTGCTAAGGGGTATCTAGAGAGTGGGATAGGTTTAATAACTACCCTAACCCTAACGCGTACCCTAACCCTAACCCCTACCCTAACCCTAACACGTACCCTAATCCTAACCCGTACCCTAAACCGAGCCCTAACCCTAACACTAACCCTAACCCTAACCCTAACCCATACCCTACGCCGTACCCGAAACCCTCCCTGAACTCGTACCCTAAGCCGTACCCTAAGCATAACCCTAAGCCTAACCCTAACCCTAGGCTACCCTTGACTGCTTCTGCCTCCAATAGATTTCCTAAGCACTAGTGTTTTAAGGAACAGCTTAAAAAGAGAATCCTAATGTGATTTCTTTATAATGGGTGTGTTCCTTATCTTATCCTAGTGTCTAAACTTTTCTCCATGGCTGGACCCTCAAATAATATTCCTTTACGTGCTAAGGGGTATCTAGAGATTGGGATAGGTTTAATAACTACCCTAACCCTAACGCGTACCCTAACCCTAACCCCTACCCTAACCCTAACACGTACCCTAATCCTAACCCGTACCCTAAACCGAGCCCTAACCCTAACACTAACCCTAACCCTAACCCTAACCCATACCCTACGCCGTACCCGCACCCCTCCCTGAACCCGTACCCTAAGCCGTACCCTAAGACTAACCCTAAGCCTAACCCTAACCCTAGGCTACCCTTGACTGCTTCTGCCTCCAATAGATTTCCTAAGCACTAGTGTTTTAACGAACAGCTTAAAAAGAGAATCCTAATGTGATTTCTTTATAATGGGTGTGTTCCTTATCTTATCCTAGTGTCTAAACTCTTCTCCATGGCTGGACCCCCAAATAATATTCCTTTACGTGCTAAGGGGTATCTAGAGAGTGGGATAGGTTTAATAACTACCCTAACCCTAACGCGTACCCTAACCCTAACCCCTACCCTAACCCTAACACGTACCCTAATCCTAACCCGTACCCTAAACCGAGCCCTAACCCTAACACTAACCCTAACCCTAACCCTAACCCATACCCTACGCCGTACCCGCACCCCTCCCCGAACCCGTACCCTAAGCCGTACCCTAAGCCTAACCCTAAGCCTAACCCTAACCCTAGGCTACCCTTGACTGCTTCTGCCTCCAATAGATTTCCTAAGCACTACTGTTTTAAGGAACAGCTTAAAAAGAGAATCCTAAAGTGATTTCTTTATAATGGGTGTGTTCCTTATCTTATCCTAGTGTCTAAACTCTTCTCCATGGCTGCACCCCCAAATAATATTCCCTTACGTGCTAAGGGGTATCTAGAGAGTGGGATAGGTTTAATAACTACCCTAACCCTAACGCGTACCCTAACCCTAACCCCTACCCTAACCCTAACACGTACCCTAATCCTAACCTGTACCCTAAACCGAGCCCTAACCCTAACACTAACCCTAACCCTAACCCTAACCCATACCCTACGCCGTACCCGCACCCCTCCCCGAACTCGTACCCTAAGCCATACCCTAAACCTAACCCTAAGCCTAACCCTAACCCTAGGCTACCCTTGACTGCTTCTGCCTCCAATTGATTTCCTAAGCAGTAGTGTTTTAAGGAACAGCTTAAAAAGAGAATCCTAAAGTGATTTCTTTATAATGGGTGTGTTCCTTATCTTATCCTAGTGTCTAAACTCTTCTCCATGGCTGGACCCCCAAATAATATTCCTTTACGTGCTAAGGGGGAGCTAGAGAGTGGGATAGGTTTACTAACTACCCTAGCCCTAACGCGTAACCTAACCCTAACCCCTACCCTAACCCTAACACGTACCCTAATCCTAACCCGTACCCTAAACCGAGCCCTAACCCTAACACTAACCCAAACCCTAACCCTAACCCATACCCTACACCGTACACGAACACCTCCCCGAACCCATACCCCAAGCCGTACCCTAAACCTAACCCTAAGCCTAACCCTAACACTAGGCTACCCTTGACTGCTTCTGCCTCCAATAGATTTCCTAAGCACTAGTGTTTTAAGGAACAGCTTAAAAAGAGAATCCTAATGTGATTTCTTTATAATGGGTGTGTTCCTTATCTTATCCTAGTGTCTAAACTCTTCTCCATGGCTGCACCCCCAAATAATATTGCCTTACGTGCTAAGGGGTATCTAGAGAGTGGGATAGGTTTAATAACTACCCTAACCCTAATGCGTACTCTAACCCTAACCCCTAACCTAACACTAACACGTACCCTAATCCTAACCCGTACCCTAAACCGAGCCCTAACCCTAACACTAACACTAACCCTAACCCTAACCCATACCCTACGCCGTACCTGAACCCCTCCCCAAACCCGTACTCTAAGCCGTACCCTAAGCCTAACCCTAAGCCTAACACTAACCCTAGGCTACCCTTGACTGCTTCTGCCTCCAATAGATTTCCTAAGCACTAGTGTTTTAAGCAACAGCTTAAAAAGAGAATCCTAATGTGATTTCTTTATAATGGGTGTGTTCCTTATTTATCCTAGTGTCTAAATTCTTCTCCATGGCTGGAACCCCAAATAATATTCCTTTACGTGCTAAGGGGTATCTAGAGAGTGGGATAGGTTTACTAACTACCCTAACCCTAACGCGTACCCTAACCCTAACCCCTACCCTAACCCTAACACGTACCCTAATCCTAACCCGTACCCTAAACCGAGCCCTAACCCTAACACTAACCCTAACCCTAACCCTAACCCATACCCTACGCCGTACCCGAAACCCTCCCCGAACCCGTACCCTAAGCCGTACCCTAAGCCTAACCCTAAGCCTAACCCTAACCCTAGGCTACCCTTGACTGCTTCTGCCTCCAATAGATTTCCTAAGCACTAGTGTTTTAAGGAACAGCTTAAAAAGAGAATCCTAATGTGATTTCTTTATAATGGGTGTGTTCCTTATCTTATCCTATTGTCTAAACTCTTCTCCATGGCTGGACCCTCAAATAATATTCCTTTACGTGCTAAGGGGTATCTAGAGAGTGGGATAGGTTTAATAACTACCCTAACCCTAATGCATACCCTAACCCTAACCCCTACCCTAACCCTAACACGTACCCTAATCCTAACCCGTACCCTAAACCGAGCCCTAACCCTAACACTAACCCTAACCCTAACCCTAACCCATACCCTATGCCGTACCCGAACCCCTCCCCGAACCCATTCCCCAAGCCGTACCCTAAACATAACCCTAAGCCTAACCCTAACCCTAGGCTACCCTTGACTGCTTCTGCCTCCAATAGATTTCCTAAGCACTAGTGTTTTAAGGAACAGCTTAAAAAGAGAATCCTAATGTGATTTCTTTATAATGGGTGTGTTCCTTATCTTATCCTAGTGTCTAAACTCTTCTCCATGGCTGCACCCCCAAATAATATTGCCTTACGTGCTAAGGGGTATCTAGAGAGTGGGATAGGTTTAATAACTACCCTAACCCTAATGCGTACTCTAACCCTAACCCCTAACCTAACACTAACACGTACCCTAATCCTAACCCGTACACTAAACCGAGCCCTAACCCTAACACTAACACTAACCCTAACCCTAACCCATACCCTACGCCGTACCCGCACCCCTCCCCGAACCCGTACCCTAAGCCATACCCTAAACCTAACCCTAAGCCTAACCCTAACCCTAGGCTACCCTTGACTGCTTCTGCCTCCAATTGATTTCCTAAGCAGTAGTGTTTTAAGGAACAGCTTAAAAAGAGAATCCTAATGTGATTTCTTTATAATGGGTGTGTTCCTTATCTTATCCTAGTGTCTAAACTCTTCTCCATGGCTGGACCCCCAAATAATATTCCTTTACGTGCTAAGGGGGAGCTAGAGAGTGGGATAGGTTTACTAACTACCCTAGCCCTAACGCGTATCCTAACCCTAACCCCTACCCTAACCCTAACACGTACCCTAATCCTAACCCGTACCCTAAACCGAGCCCTAACCCTAACACTAACCCAAACCCTAACCCTAACCCATACCCTACGCCGTACACGAACACCTCCCCGAACCCATACCCCAAGCCGTACCCTAACCCTAACCCTAAGCCTAACCCTAACCCTAGGCTACCCTTGACTGCTTCTGCCTCCAATAGATTTCCTAAGCACTACTGTTTTAAGGAACAGCTTAAAAAGAGAATCCTAAAGTGATTTCTTTATAATGGGTGTATTCCTTATCTTATCCTAGTGTCTAAACTCTTCTCCATGGCTGCACCCCCAAATAATATTCCTTTACGTGCTAAGGGGTATCTAGAGAGTGGGATAGGTTTAATAACTACCCTAACCCTAACGCGTACCCTAACCCTAACCCCTACCCTAACCCTAACACGTACCCTAATCCTAACCCGTACCCTAAACCGAGCCCTAACCCTAACACTAACCCTAACCCTAACCCTAACCCATACCCTACGCCGTACCCGAAACCCTCCCTGAACTCGTACCCTAAGCCGTACCCTAAGCATAACCCTAAGCCTAACCCTAACCCTAGGCTACCCTTGACTGCTTCTGCCTCCAATAGATTTCCTAAGCACTAGTGTTTTAAGGAACAGCTTAAAAAGAGAATCCTAATGTGATTTCTTTATAATGGGTGTGTTCCTTATCTTATCCTAGTGTCTAAACTTTTCTCCATGGCTGGACCCTCAAATAATATTCCTTTACGTGCTAAGGGGTATCTAGAGATTGGGATAGGTTTAATAACTACCCTAACCCTAACGCGTACCCTAACCCTAACCCCTACCCTAACCCTAACACGTACCCTAATCCTAACCCGTACCCTAAACCGAGCCCTAACCCTAACACTAACCCTAACCCTAACCCTAACCCATACCCTACGCCGTACCCGCACCCCTCCCTGAACCCGTACCCTAAGCCGTACCCTAAGACTAACCCTAAGCCTAACCCTAACCCTAGGCTACCCTTGACTGCTTCTGCCTCCAATAGATTTCCTAAGCACTAGTGTTTTAAGGAACAGCTTAAAAAGAGAATCCTAATGTGATTTCTTTATAATGGGTGTGTTCCTTATCTTATCCTAGTGTCTAAACTCTTCTCCATGGCTGGACCCCCAAATAATATTCCTTTACGTGCTAAGGGGTATCTAGAGAGTGGGATAGGTTTAATAACTACCCTAACCCTAACGCGTACCCTAACCCTAACCCCTACCCTAACCCTAACACGTACCCTAATCCTAACCCGTACCCTAAACCGAGCCCTAACCCTAACACTAACCCTAACCCTAACCCTAACCCATACCCTACGCCGTACCCGCACCCCTCCCCGAACCCGTACCCTAAGCCGTACCCTAAGCCTAACCCTAAGCCTAACCCTAACCCTAGGCTACCCTTGACTGCTTCTGCCTCCAATAGATTTCCTAAGCACTACTGTTTTAAGGAACAGCTTAAAAAGAGAATCCTAATGTGATTTCTTTATAATGGGTGTGTTCCTTATCTTATCCTAGTGTCTAAACTCTTCTCCATGGCTGCACCCCCAAATAATATTCCCTTACGTGCTAAGGGGTATCTAGAGAGTGGGATAGGTTTAATAACTACCCTAACCCTAACGCGTACCCTAACCCTAACCCCTACCCTAACCCTAACACGTACCCTAATCCTAACCTGTACCCTAAACCGAGCCCTAACCCTAACACTAACCCTAACCCTAACCCTAACCCATACCCTACGCCGTACCCGCACCCCTCCCCGAACTCGTACCCTAAGCCATACCCTAAACCTAACCCTAAGCCTAACCCTAACCCTAGGCTACCCTTGACTGCTTCTGCCTCCAATTGATTTCCTAAGCAGTAGTGTTTTAAGGAACAGCTTAAAAAGAGAATCCTAAAGTGATTTCTTTATAATGGGTGTGTTCCTTATCTTATCCTAGTGTCTAAACTCTTCTCCATGGCTGGACCCCCAAATAATATTCCTTTACGTGCTAAGGGGGAGCTAGAGAGTGGGATAGGTTTACTAACTACCCTAGCCCTAACGCGTAACCTAACCCTAACCCCTACCCTAACCCTAACACGTACCCTAATCCTAACCCGTACCCTAAACCGAGCCCTAACCCTAACACTAACCCAAACCCTAACCCTAACCCATACCCTACACCGTACACGAACACCTCCCCGAACCCATACCCCAAGCCGTACCCTAAACCTAACCCTAAGCCTAACCCTAACACTAGGCTACCCTTGACTGCTTCTGCCTCCAATAGATTTCCTAAGCACTAGTGTTTTAAGGAACAGCTTAAAAAGAGAATCCTAATGTGATTTCTTTATAATGGGTGTGTTCCTTATCTTATCCTAGTGTCTAAACTCTTCTCCATGGCTGCACCCCCAAATAATATTGCCTTACGTGCTAAGGGGTATCTAGAGAGTGGGATAGGTTTAATAACTACCCTAACCCTAATGCGTACTCTAACCCTAACCCCTAACCTAACACTAACACGTACCCTAATCCTAACCCGTACCCTAAACCGAGCCCTAACCCTAACACTAACACTAACCCTAACCCTAACCCATACCCTACGCCGTACCTGAACCCCTCCCCAAACCCGTACTCTAAGCCGTACCCTAAGCCTAACCCTAAGCCTAACACTAACCCTAGGCTACCCTTGACTGCTTCTGCCTCCAATAGATTTCCTAAGCACTAGTGTTTTAAGCAACAGCTTAAAAAGAGAATCCTAATGTGATTTCTTTATAATGGGTGTGTTCCTTATTTATCCTAGTGTCTAAATTCTTCTCCATGGCTGGAACCCCAAATAATATTCCTTTACGTGCTAAGGGGTATCTAGAGAGTGGGATAGGTTTACTAACTACCCTAACCCTAACGCGTACCCTAACCCTAACCCCTACCCTAACCCTAACACGTACCCTAATCCTAACCCGTACCCTAAACCGAGCCCTAACCCTAACACTAACCCTAACCCTAACCCTAACCCATACCCTACGCCGTACCCGAAACCCTCCCCGAACCCGTACCCTAAGCCGTACCCTAAGCCTAACCCTAAGCCTAACCCTAACCCTAGGCTACCCTTGACTGCTTCTGCCTCCAATAGATTTCCTAAGCACTAGTGTTTTAAGGAACAGCTTAAAAAGAGAATCCTAATGTGATTTCTTTATAATGGGTGTGTTCCTTATCTTATCCTATTGTCTAAACTCTTCTCCATGGCTGGACCCTCAAATAATATTCCTTTACGTGCTAAGGGGTATCTAGAGAGTGGGATAGGTTTAATAACTACCCTAACCCTAATGCATACCCTAACCCTAACCCCTACCCTAACCCTAACACGTACCCTAATCCTAACCCGTACCCTAAACCGAGCCCTAACCCTAACACTAACCCTAACCCTAACCCTAACCCATACCCTATGCCGTACCCGAACCCCTCCCCGAACCCATTCCCCAAGCCGTACCCTAAACATAACCCTAAGCCTAACCCTAACCCTAGGCTACCCTTGACTGCTTCTGCCTCCAATAGATTTCCTAAGCACTAGTGTTTTAAGGAACAGCTTAAAAAGAGAATCCTAATGTGATTTCTTTATAATGGGTGTGTTCCTTATCTTATCCTAGTGTCTAAACTCTTCTCCATGGCTGCACCCCCAAATAATATTGCCTTACGTGCTAAGGGGTATCTAGAGAGTGGGATAGGTTTAATAACTACCCTAACCCTAATGCGTACTCTAACCCTAACCCCTAACCTAACACTAACACGTACCCTAATCCTAACCCGTACACTAAACCGAGCCCTAACCCTAACACTAACACTAACCCTAACCCTAACCCATACCCTACGCCGTACCCGCACCCCTCCCTGAACCCGTACCCTAAGCCGTACCCTAAGACTAACCCTAAGCCTAACCCTAACCCTAGGCTACCCTTGACTGCTTCTGCCTCCAATAGATTTCCTAAGCACTAGTGTTTTAACGAACAGCTTAAAAAGAGAATCCTAAAGTGATTTCTTTATAATGGGTGTGTTCCTTATCTTATCCTAGTGTCTAAACTCTTCTCCATGGCTGCACCCCCAAATAATATTCCCTTACGTGCTAAGGGGTATCTAGAGAGTGGGATAGGTTTAATAACTACCCTAACCCTAACGCGTACCCTAACCCTAACCCCTACCCTAACCCTAACACGTACCCTAATCCTAACCTGTACCCTAAACCGAGCCCTAACCCTAACACTAACCCTAACCCTAACCCTAACCCATACCCTACGCCGTACCCGAACCCCTCCCCGAACTCGTACCCTAAGCCATACCCTAAACCTAACCCTAAGCCTAACCCTAACCCTAGGCTACCCTTGACTGCTTCTGCCTCCAATTGATTTCCTAAGCAGTAGTGTTTTAAGGAACAGCTTAAAAAGAGAATCCTAAAGTGATTTCTTTATAATGGGTGTGTTCCTTATCTTATCCTAGTGTCTAAACTCTTCTCCATGGCTGGACCCCCAAATAATATTCCTTTACGTGCTAAGGGGGAGCTAGAGAGTGGGATAGGTTTACTAACTACCCTAGCCCTAACGCGTAACCTAACCCTAACCCCTACCCTAACCCTAACACGTACCCTAATCCTAACCCGTACCCTAAACCGAGCCCTAACCCTAACACTAACCCAAACCCTAACCCTAACCCATACCCTACGCCGTACACGAACACCTCCCCGAACCCATACCCCAAGCCGTACCCTAAACCTAACCCTAAGCCTAACCCTAACACTAGGCTACCCTTGACTGCTTCTGCCTCCAATAGATTTCCTAAGCACTAGTGTTTTAAGGAACAGCTTAAAAAGAGAATCCTAATGTGATTTCTTTATAATGGGTGTGTTCCTTATCTTATCCTAGTGTCTAAACTCTTCTCCATGGCTGCACCCCCAAATAATATTGCCTTACGTGCTAAGGGGTATCTAGAGAGTGGGATAGGTTTAATAACTACCCTAACCCTAATGCGTACTCTAACCCTAACCCCTAACCTAACACTAACACGTACCCTAATCCTAACCCGTACCCTAAACCGAGCCCTAACCCTAACACTAACACTAACCCTAACCCTAACCCATACCCTACGCCGTACCTGAACCCCTCCCCAAACCCGTACCGAAAGCCGTACCCTAAGCCTAACCCTAAACCTAACACTAACCCTAGGCTACCCTTGACTGCTTCTGCCTCCAATAGATTTCCTAAGCACTAGTGTTTTAAGGAACAGCTTAAAAAGAGAATCCTAATGTGATTTCTTTATAATGGGTGTGTTCCTTATCTTATCCTAGTGTCTAAACTCTTCTCCATGGCTGGACCCCCAAATAATATTCCTTTACGTGCTAAGGGGTATCTAGAGAGTGGGATAGGTTTAATAACTACCCTAACCCTAACGCATACCCTAACCCTAACCCCTACCCTAACCCTAACACGTACCCTAATCCTAACCCGTACCCTAAACCGAGCCCTAACCCTAACACTAACCCTAACCATAACCCTAACCCATACCCTACGCCGTACCCGAACCCCTCCCCGAACCCATTCCCCAAGCCGTACCCTAAACCTAACCCTAAGCCTAACCCTAACCCTAGGCTACCCTTGACTGCTTCTGCCTCCAATAGATTTCCTAAGCACTAGTGTTTTAAGGAACAGCTTAAAAAGAGAATCCTAATGTGATTTCTTTATAATGGGTGTGTTCCTTATCTTATCCTAGTGTCTAAACTCTTCTCCATGGCTGCACCCCCAAATAATATTGCCTTACGTGCTAAGGGGTATCTAGAGAGTGGGATAGGTTTAATAACTACCCTAAACCTAATGCGTACTCTAACCCTAACCCCTACCCTAACACTAACACGTACCCTAATCCTAACCCGTACCCTAAACCGAGCCCTAACCCTAACACTAACACTAACCCTAACCCTAACCCATACCCTACGCCGTACCTGAACCCCTCCCCAAACCCGTACTCTAAGCCGTACCCTAAGCCTAACCCTAAGCCTAACACTAACCCTAGGCTACCCTTGACTGCTTCTGCCTCCAATAGATTTCCTAAGCACTAGTGTTTTAAGGAACAGCTTAAAAAGAGAATCCTAATGTGATTTCTTTATAATGGGTGTGTTCCTTATCTTATCCTAGTGTCTAAATTCTTCTCCATGGCTGGAACCCCAAATAATATTCCTTTACGTGCTAAGGGGTATCTAGAGAGTGGGATAGGTTTACTAACTACCCTAGCCCTAACGCGTATCCTAACCCTAACCCCTACCCTAACCCTAACACGTACCCTAATCCTAACCCGTACCCTAAACCGAGCCCTAACCCTAACACTAACCCAAACCCTAACCCTAACCCATACCCTACGCCGTACACGAACACCTCCCCGAACCCATACCCCAAGCCGTACCCTAACCCTAACCCTAAGCCTAACCCTAACCCTAGGCTACCCTTGACTGCTTCTGCCTCCAATAGATTTCCTAAGCACTACTGTTTTAAGGAACAGCTTAAAAAGAGAATCCTAAAGTGATTTCTTTATAATGGGTGTATTCCTTATCTTATCCTAGTGTCTAAACTCTTCTCCATGGCTGCACCCCCAAATAATATTCCTTTACGTGCTAAGGGGTATCTAGAGAGTGGGATAGGTTTAATAACTACCCTAACCCTAACGCGTACCCTAACCCTAACCCCTACCCTAACCCTAACACGTACCCTAATCCTAACCCGTACCCTAAACCGAGCCCTAACCCTAACACTAACCCTAACCCTAACCCTAACCCATACCCTACGCCGTACCCGAAACCCTCCCTGAACTCGTACCCTAAGCCGTACCCTAAGCATAACCCTAAGCCTAACCCTAACCCTAGGCTACCCTTGACTGCTTCTGCCTCCAATAGATTTCCTAAGCACTAGTGTTTTAAGGAACAGCTTAAAAAGAGAATCCTAATGTGATTTCTTTATAATGGGTGTGTTCCTTATCTTATCCTAGTGTCTAAACTTTTCTCCATGGCTGGACCCTCAAATAATATTCCTTTACGTGCTAAGGGGTATCTAGAGATTGGGATAGGTTTAATAACTACCCTAACCCTAACGCGTACCCTAACCCTAACCCCTACCCTAACCCTAACACGTACCCTAATCCTAACCCGTACCCTAAACCGAGCCCTAACCCTAACACTAACCCTAACCCTAACCCTAACCCATACCCTACGCCGTACCCGCACCCCTCCCTGAACCCGTACCCTAAGCCGTACCCTAAGACTAACCCTAAGCCTAACCCTAACCCTAGGCTACCCTTGACTGCTTCTGCCTCCAATAGATTTCCTAAGCACTAGTGTTTTAACGAACAGCTTAAAAAGAGAATCCTAATGTGATTTCTTTATAATGGGTGTGTTCCTTATCTTATCCTAGTGTCTAAACTCTTCTCCATGGCTGGACCCCCAAATAATATTCCTTTACGTGCTAAGGGGTATCTAGAGAGTGGGATAGGTTTAATAACTACCCTAACCCTAACGCGTACCCTAACCCTAACCCCTACCCTAACCCTAACACGTACCCTAATCCTAACCCGTACCCTAAACCGAGCCCTAACCCTAACACTAACCCTAACCCTAACCCTAACCCATACCCTACGCCGTACCCGCACCCCTCCCCGAACCCGTACCCTAAGCCGTACCCTAAGCCTAACCCTAAGCCTAACCCTAACCCTAGGCTACCCTTGACTGCTTCTGCCTCCAATAGATTTCCTAAGCACTACTGTTTTAAGGAACAGCTTAAAAAGAGAATCCTAATGTGATTTCTTTATAATGGGTGTGTTCCTTATCTTATCCTAGTGTCTAAACTCTTCTCCATGGCTGCACCCCCAAATAATATTCCCTTACGTGCTAAGGGATATCTAGAGAGTGGGATAGGTTTAATAACTACCCTAACCCTAACGCGTACCCTAACCCTAACCCCTACCCTAACCCTAACACGTACCCTAATCCTAACCTGTACCCTAAACCGAGCCCTAACCCTAACACTAACCCTAACCCTAACCCTAACCCATACCCTACGCCGTACCCGCACCCCTCCCCGAACTCGTACCCTAAGCCATACCCTAAACCTAACCCTAAGCCTAACCCTAACCCTAGGCTACCCTTGACTGCTTCTGCCTCCAATTGATTTCCTAAGCAGTAGTGTTTTAAGGAACAGCTTAAAAAGAGAATCCTAAAGTGATTTCTTTATAATGGGTGTGTTCCTTATCTTATCCTAGTGTCTAAACTCTTCTCCATGGCTGGACCCCCAAATAATATTCCTTTACGTGCTAAGGGGGAGCTAGAGAGTGGGATAGGTTTACTAACTACCCTAGCCCTAACGCGTAACCTAACCCTAACCCCTACCCTAACCCTAACACGTACCCTAATCCTAACCCGTACCCTAAACCGAGCCCTAACCCTAACACTAACCCAAACCCTAACCCTAACCCATACCCTACACCGTACACGAACACCTCCCCGAACCCATACCCCAAGCCGTACCCTAAACCTAACCCTAAGCCTAACCCTAACACTAGGCTACCCTTGACTGCTTCTGCCTCCAATAGATTTCCTAAGCACTAGTGTTTTAAGGAACAGCTTAAAAAGAGAATCCTAATGTGATTTCTTTATAATGGGTGTGTTCCTTATCTTATCCTAGTGTCTAAACTCTTCTCCATGGCTGCACCCCCAAATAATATTGCCTTACGTGCTAAGGGGTATCTAGAGAGTGGGATAGGTTTAATAACTACCCTAACCCTAATGCGTACTCTAACCCTAACCCCTAACCTAACACTAACACGTACCCTAATCCTAACCCGTACCCTAAACCGAGCCCTAACCCTAACACTAACACTAACCCTAACCCTAACCCATACCCTACGCCGTACCTGAACCCCTCCCCAAACCCGTACTCTAAGCCGTACCCTAAGCCTAACCCTAAGCCTAACACTAACCCTAGGCTACCCTTGACTGCTTCTGCCTCCAATAGATTTCCTAAGCACTAGTGTTTTAAGCAACAGCTTAAAAAGAGAATCCTAATGTGATTTCTTTATAATGGGTGTGTTCCTTATTTATCCTAGTGTCTAAATTCTTCTCCATGGCTGGAACCCCAAATAATATTCCTTTACGTGCTAAGGGGTATCTAGAGAGTGGGATAGGTTTACTAACTACCCTAACCCTAACGCGTACCCTAACCCTAACCCCTACCCTAACCCTAACACGTACCCTAATCCTAACCCGTACCCTAAACCGAGCCCTAACCCTAACACTAACCCTAACCCTAACCCTAACCCATACCCTACGCCGTACCCGAAACCCTCCCCGAACCCGTACCCTAAGCCGTACCCTAAGCCTAACCCTAAGCCTAACCCTAACCCTAGGCTACCCTTGACTGCTTCTGCCTCCAATAGATTTCCTAAGCACTAGTGTTTTAAGGAACAGCTTAAAAAGAGAATCCTAATGTGATTTCTTTATAATGGGTGTGTTCCTTATCTTATCCTATTGTCTAAACTCTTCTCCATGGCTGGACCCTCAAATAATATTCCTTTACGTGCTAAGGGGTATCTAGAGAGTGGGATAGGTTTAATAACTACCCTAACCCTAATGCGTACTCTAACCCTAACCCCTAACCTAACACTAACACGTACCCTAATCCTAACCCGTACCCTAAACCGAGCCCTAACCCTAACACTAACCCTAACCCTAACCCTAACCCATACCCTATGCCGTACCCGAACCCCTCCCCGAACCCATTCCCCAAGCCGTACCCTAAACATAACCCTAAGCCTAACCCTAACCATAGGCTACCCTTGACTGCTTCTGCCTCCAATAGATTTCCTAAGCACTAGTGTTTTAAGGAACAGCTTAAAAAGAGAATCCTAATGTGATTTCTTTATAATGGGTGTGTTCCTTATCTTATCCTAGTGTCTAAACTCTTCTCCATGGCTGCACCCCCAAATAATATTGCCTTACGTGCTAAGGGGTATCTAGAGAGTGGGATAGGTTTAATAACTACCCTAACCCTAATGCGTACTCTAACCCTAACCCCTAACCTAACACTAACACGTACCCTAATCCTAACCCGTACACTAAACCGAGCCCTAACCCTAACACTAACACTAACCCTAACCCTAACCCATACCCTACGCCGTACCCGCACCCCTCCCTGAACCCGTACCCTAAGCCGTACCCTAAGACTAACCCTAAGCCTAACCCTAACCCTAGGCTACCCTTGACTGCTTCTGCCTCCAATAGATTTCCTAAGCACTAGTGTTTTAAGGAACAGCTTAAAAAGAGAATCCTAATGTGATTTCTTTATAATGGGTGTGTTCCTTATCTTATCCTATTGTCTAAACTCTTCTCCATGGCTGGACCCTCAAATAATATTCCTTTACGTGCTAAGGGGTATCTAGAGAGTGGGATAGGTTTAATAACTACCCTAACCCTAATGCATACCCTAACCCTAACCCCTACCCTAACCCTAACACGTACCCTAATCCTAACCCGTACCCTAAACCGAGCCCTAACCCTAACACTAACCCTAACCCTAACCCTAACCCATACCCTATGCCGTACCCGAACCCCTCCCCGAACCCATTCCCCAAGCCGTACCCTAAACATAACCCTAAGCCTAACCCTAACCCTAGGCTACCCTTGACTGCTTCTGCCTCCAATAGATTTCCTAAGCACTAGTGTTTTAAGGAACAGCTTAAAAAGAGAATCCTAATGTGATTTCTTTATAATGGGTGTGTTCCTTATCTTATCCTAGTGTCTAAACTCTTCTCCATGGCTGCACCCCCAAATAATATTGCCTTACGTGCTAAGGGGTATCTAGAGAGTGGGATAGGTTTAATAACTACCCTAACCCTAATGCGTACTCTAACCCTAACCCCTAACCTAACACTAACACGTACCCTAATCCTAACCCGTACACTAAACCGAGCCCTAACCCTAACACTAACACTAACCCTAACCCTAACCCATACCCTACGCCGTACCCGCACCCCTCCCTGAACCCGTACCCTAAGCCGTACCCTAAGACTAACCCTAAGCCTAACCCTAACCCTAGGCTACCCTTGACTGCTTCTGCCTCCAATAGATTTCCTAAGCACTAGTGTTTTAACGAACAGCTTAAAAAGAGAATCCTAAAGTGATTTCTTTATAATGGGTGTGTTCCTTATCTTATCCTAGTGTCTAAACTCTTCTCCATGGCTGCACCCCCAAATAATATTCCCTTACGTGCTAAGGGGTATCTAGAGAGTGGGATAGGTTTAATAACTACCCTAACCCTAACGCGTACCCTAACCCTAACCCCTACCCTAACCCTAACACGTACCCTAATCCTAACCTGTACCCTAAACCGAGCCCTAACCCTAACACTAACCCTAACCCTAACCCTAACCCATACCCTACGCCGTACCCGAACCCCTCCCCGAACTCGTACCCTAAGCCATACCCTAAACCTAACCCTAAGCCTAACCCTAACCCTAGGCTACCCTTGACTGCTTCTGCCTCCAATTGATTTCCTAAGCAGTAGTGTTTTAAGGAACAGCTTAAAAAGAGAATCCTAAAGTGATTTCTTTATAATGGGTGTGTTCCTTATCTTATCCTAGTGTCTAAACTCTTCTCCATGGCTGGACCCCCAAATAATATTCCTTTACGTGCTAAGGGGGAGCTAGAGAGTGGGATAGGTTTACTAACTACCCTAGCCCTAACGCGTAACCTAACCCTAACCCCTACCCTAACCCTAACACGTACCCTAATCCTAACCCGTACCCTAAACCGAGCCCTAACCCTAACACTAACCCAAACCCTAACCCTAACCCATACCCTACGCCGTACACGAACACCTCCCCGAACCCATACCCCAAGCCGTACCCTAAACCTAACCCTAAGCCTAACCCTAACACTAGGCTACCCTTGACTGCTTCTGCCTCCAATAGATTTCCTAAGCACTAGTGTTTTAAGGAACAGCTTAAAAAGAGAATCCTAATGTGATTTCTTTATAATGGGTGTGTTCCTTATCTTATCCTAGTGTCTAAACTCTTCTCCATGGCTGCACCCCCAAATAATATTGCCTTACGTGCTAAGGGGTATCTAGAGAGTGGGATAGGTTTAATAACTACCCTAACCCTAATGCGTACTCTAACCCTAACCCCTAACCTAACACTAACACGTACCCTAATCCTAACCCGTACCCTAAACCGAGCCCTAACCCTAACACTAACACTAACCCTAACCCTAACCCATACCCTACGCCGTACCTGAACCCCTCCCCAAACCCGTACCGAAAGCCGTACCCTAAGCCTAACCCTAAACCTAACACTAACCCTAGGCTACCCTTGACTGCTTCTGCCTCCAATAGATTTCCTAAGCACTAGTGTTTTAAGGAACAGCTTAAAAAGAGAATCCTAATGTGATTTCTTTATAATGGGTGTGTTCCTTATCTTATCCTAGTGTCTAAACTCTTCTCCATGGCTGGACCCCCAAATAATATTCCTTTACGTGCTAAGGGGTATCTAGAGAGTGGGATAGGTTTAATAACTACCCTAACCCTAACGCATACCCTAACCCTAACCCCTACCCTAACCCTAACACGTACCCTAATCCTAACCCGTACCCTAAACCGAGCCCTAACCCTAACACTAACCCTAACCATAACCCTAACCCATACCCTACGCCGTACCCGAACCCCTCCCCGAACCCATTCCCCAAGCCGTACCCTAAACCTAACCCTAAGCCTAACCCTAACCCTAGGCTACCCTTGACTGCTTCTGCCTCCAATAGATTTCCTAAGCACTAGTGTTTTAAGGAACAGCTTAAAAAGAGAATCCTAATGTGATTTCTTTATAATGGGTGTGTTCCTTATCTTATCCTAGTGTCTAAACTCTTCTCCATGGCTGCACCCCCAAATAATATTGCCTTACGTGCTAAGGGGTATCTAGAGAGTGGGATAGGTTTAATAACTACCCTAAACCTAATGCGTACTCTAACCCTAACCCCTACCCTAACACTAACACGTACCCTAATCCTAACCCGTACCCTAAACCGAGCCCTAACCCTAACACTAACACTAACCCTAACCCTAACCCATACCCTACGCCGTACCTGAACCCCTCCCCAAACCCGTACTCTAAGCCGTACCCTAAGCCTAACCCTAAGCCTAACACTAACCCTAGGCTACCCTTGACTGCTTCTGCCTCCAATAGATTTCCTAAGCACTAGTGTTTTAAGCAACAGCTTAAAAAGAGAATCCTAATGTGATTTCTTTATAATGGGTGTGTTCCTTATCTTATCCTAGTGTCTAAATTCTTCTCCATGGCTGGAACCCCAAATAATATTCCTTTACGTGCTAAGGGGTATCTAGAGAGTGGGATAGGTTTACTAACTACCCTAACCCTAACGCGTACCCTAACCCTAACCCCTACCCTAAACCTAACACGTACCCTAATCCTAACCGTACCCTAAACCGAGCCCTAACCCTAACACTAACCCTAACCCTAACCCTAACCCATACCCTACGCCGTACCCGCACCCCTCCCCGAACCCGTACCCTAAGCCGTACCCTAAGCCTAACCCTAAGCCTAACCCTAACCCTAGGCTACCCTTGACTGCTTCTGCCTCCAATAGATTTCCTAAGCACTAGTGTTTTAAGGAACAGCTTAAAAAGAGAATCCTAATGTGATTTCTTTATAATGGGTGTGTTCCTTATCTTATCCTAGTGTCTAAACTCTTCTCCATGGCTGGACCCCCAAATAATATTCCTTTACGTGCTAAGGGGTATCTAGAGAGTGGGATAGGTTTAATAACTACCCTAACCCTAACGCGTACCCTAACCCTAACCCCTACCCTAACCCTAACACGTACCCTAATCCTAACCCGTACCCTAAACCGAGCCCTAACCCTAACACTAACCCTAACCCTAACCCTAACCCATACCCTACACCGTACCCGAAACCCTCCCCGAACCCGTACCCTAAGCCGTACCCTAAGCCTAACCCTAAGCCTAACCCTAACCCTAGGCTACCCTTGACTGCTTCTGCCTCCAATAGATTTCCTAAGCACTAGTGTTTTAAGGAACAGCTTAAAAAGAGAATCCTAATGTGATTTCTTTATAATGGGTGTGTTCCTTATCTTATCCTAGTGTCTAAACTCTTCTCCATGGCTGGACCCTCAAATAATATTCCTTTACGTGCTAAGGGGTATCTAGAGAGTGGGATAGGTTTAATAACTACCCTAACCCTAACGCGTACCCTAACCCTAACCCCTACCCTAACCCTAACACGTACCCTAATACTAACCTGTACACTAAACCGAGCCCTAACCCTAACACTAACCCTAACCCTAACCCATACCCTACGCCGTACCCGCACCCCTCCCCGAACCCGTACCCTAAGCCGTACCCTAAGCCTAACCCTAAGCCTAACCCTAACCCTAGGCTACCCTTGACTGCTTCTGCCTCCAATAGATTTCCTAAGCACTAGTGTTTTAAGGAACAGCTTAAAAAGAGAATCCTAATGTGATTTCTTTATAATGGGTGTGTTCCTTATCTTATCCTAGTGTCTAAACTCTTCTCCATGGCTGGACCCCCAAATAATATTCCTTTACGTGCTAAGGGGTATCTAGAGATTGGGATAGGTTTAATAACTACCCTAACCCTAACGCGTACCCTAACCCTAACCCCTACCCTAACCCTAACACGTACCCTAATCCTAACCCGTACCCTAAACCGAGCCCTAACCCTAACACTAACCCTAACCCTAACCCTAACCCATACCCTACGCCGTACCCGCACCCCTCCCTGAACCCGTACCCTAAGCCGTACCCTAAGACTAACCCTAAGCCTAACCCTAACCCTAGGCTACCCTTGACTGCTTCTGCCTCCAATAGATTTCCTAAGCACTAGTGTTTTAACGAACAGCTTAAAAAGAGAATCCTAATGTGATTTCTTTATAATGGGTGTGTTCCTTATCTTATCCTAGTGTCTAAACTCTTCTCCATGGCTGGACCCCCAAATAATATTCCTTTACGTGCTAAGGGGTATCTAGAGAGTGGGATAGGTTTAATAACTACCCTAACCCTAACGCGTACCCTAACCCTAACCCCTACCCTAACCCTAACACGTACCCTAATCCTAACCCGTACCCTAAACCGAGCCCTAACCCTAACACTAACCCTAACCCTAACCCTAACCCATACCCTACGCCGTATCCGCACCCCTCCCCGAACCCGTACCCTAAGCCGTACCCTAAGCCTAACCCTAAGCCTAACCCTAACCCTAGGCTACCCTTGACTGCTTCTGCCTCCAATAGATTTCCTAAGCACTACTGTTTTAAGGAACAGCTTAAAAAGAGAATCCTAATGTGATTTCTTTATAATGGGTGTGTTCCTTATCTTATCCTAGTGTCTAAACTCTTCTCCATGGCTGCACCCCCAAATAATATTCCCTTACGTGCTAAGGGATATCTAGAGAGTGGGATAGGTTTAATAACTACCCTAACCCTAACGCGTACCCTAACCCTAACCCCTACCCTAACCCTAACACGTACCCTAATCCTAACCTGTACCCTAAACCGAGCCCTAACCCTAACACTAACCCTAACCCTAACCCTAACCCATACCCTACGCCGTACCCGCACCCCTCCCCGAACTCGTACCCTAAGCCATACCCTAAACCTAACCCTAAGCCTAACCCTAACCCTAGGCTACCCTTGACTGCTTCTGCCTCCAATTGATTTCCTAAGCAGTAGTGTTTTAAGGAACAGCTTAAAAAGAGAATCCTAAAGTGATTTCTTTATAATGGGTGTGTTCCTTATCTTATCCTAGTGTCTAAACTCTTCTCCATGGCTGGACCCCCAAATAATATTCCTTTACGTGCTAAGGGGGAGCTAGAGAGTGGGATAGGTTTACTAACTACCCTAGCCCTAACGCGTAACCTAACCCTAACCCCTACCCTAACCCTAACACGTACCCTAATCCTAACCCGTACCCTAAACCGAGCCCTAACCCTAACACTAACCCAAACCCTAACCCTAACCCATACCCTACACCGTACACGAACACCTCCCCGAACCCATACCCCAAGCCGTACCCTAAACCTAACCCTAAGCCTAACCCTAACACTAGGCTACCCTTGACTGCTTCTGCCTCCAATAGATTTCCTAAGCACTAGTGTTTTAAGGAACAGCTTAAAAAGAGAATCCTAATGTGATTTCTTTATAATGGGTGTGTTCCTTATCTTATCCTAGTGTCTAAACTCTTCTCCATGGCTGCACCCCCAAATAATATTGCCTTACGTGCTAAGGGGTATCTAGAGAGTGGGATAGGTTTAATAACTACCCTAACCCTAATGCGTACTCTAACCCTAACCCCTAACCTAACACTAACACGTACCCTAATCCTAACCCGTACCCTAAACCGAGCCCTAACCCTAACACTAACACTAACCCTAACCCTAACCCATACCCTACGCCGTACCTGAACCCCTCCCCAAACCCGTACTCTAAGCCGTACCCTAAGCCTAACCCTAAGCCTAACACTAACCCTAGGCTACCCTTGACTGCTTCTGCCTCCAATAGATTTCCTAAGCACTAGTGTTTTAAGCAACAGCTTAAAAAGAGAATCCTAATGTGATTTCTTTATAATGGGTGTGTTCCTTATTTATCCTAGTGTCTAAATTCTTCTCCATGGCTGGAACCCCAAATAATATTCCTTTACGTGCTAAGGGGTATCTAGAGAGTGGGATAGGTTTACTAACTACCCTAACCCTAACGCGTACCCTAACCCTAACCCCTACCCTAACCCTAACACGTACCCTAATCCTAACCCGTACCCTAAACCGAGCCCTAACCCTAACACTAACCCTAACCCTAACCCTAACCCATACCCTACGCCGTACCCGAAACCCTCCCCGAACCCGTACCCTAAGCCGTACCCTAAGCCTAACCCTAAGCCTAACCCTAACCCTAGGCTACCCTTGACTGCTTCTGCCTCCAATAGATTTCCTAAGCACTAGTGTTTTAAGGAACAGCTTAAAAAGAGAATCCTAATGTGATTTCTTTATAATGGGTGTGTTCCTTATCTTATCCTATTGTCTAAACTCTTCTCCATGGCTGGACCCTCAAATAATATTCCTTTACGTGCTAAGGGGTATCTAGAGAGTGGGATAGGTTTAATAACTACCCTAACCCTAATGCATACCCTAACCCTAACCCCTACCCTAACCCTAACACGTACCCTAATCCTAACCCGTACCCTAAACCGAGCCCTAACCCTAACACTAACCCTAACCCTAACCCTAACCCATACCCTATGCCGTACCCGAACCCCTCCCCGAACCCATTCCCCAAGCCGTACCCTAAACATAACCCTAAGCCTAACCCTAACCCTAGGCTACCCTTGACTGCTTCTGCCTCCAATAGATTTCCTAAGCACTAGTGTTTTAAGGAACAGCTTAAAAAGAGAATCCTAATGTGATTTCTTTATAATGGGTGTGTTCCTTATCTTATCCTAGTGTCTCAACTCTTCTCCATGGCTGCACCCCCAAATAATATTGCCTTACGTGCTAAGGGGTATCTAGAGAGTGGGATAGGTTTAATAACTACCCTAACCCTAATGCGTACTCTAACCCTAACCCCTAACCTAACACTAACACGTACCCTAATCCTAACCCGTACACTAAACCGAGCCCTAACCCTAACACTAACACTAACCCTAACCCTAACCCATACCCTACGCCGTACCCGCACCCCTCCCTGAACCCGTACCCTAAGCCGTACCCTAAGACTAACCCTAAGCCTAACCCTAACCCTAGGCTACCCTTGACTGCTTCTGCCTCCAATAGATTTCCTAAGCACTAGTGTTTTAACGAACAGCTTAAAAAGAGAATCCTAAAGTGATTTCTTTATAATGGGTGTGTTCCTTATCTTATCCTAGTGTCTAAACTCTTCTCCATGGCTGGACCCCCAAATAATATTCCTTTACGTGCTAAGGGGGAGCTAGAGAGTGGGATAGGTTTACTAACTACCCTAGCCCTAACGCGTAACCTAACCCTAACCCCTACCCTAACCCTAACACGTACCCTAATCCTAACCCGTACCCTAAACCGAGCCCTAACCCTAACACTAACCCAAACCCTAACCCTAACCCATACCCTACGCCGTACACGAACACCTCCCCGAACCCATACCCCAAGCCGTACCCTAAACCTAACCCTAAGCCTAACCCTAACACTAGGCTACCCTTGACTGCTTCTGCCTCCAATAGATTTCCTAAGCACTAGTGTTTTAAGGAACAGCTTAAAAAGAGAATCCTAATGTGATTTCTTTATAATGGGTGTGTTCCTTATCTTATCCTAGTGTCTAAACTCTTCTCCATGGCTGCACCCCCAAACAATATTGCCTTACGTGCTAAGGGGTATCTAGAGAGTGGGATAGGTTTAATAACTACCCTAACCCTAATGCGTACTCTAACCCTAACCCCTAACCTAACACTAACACGTACCCTAATCCTAACCCGTACCCTAAACCGAGCCCTAACCCTAACACTAACACTAACCCTAACCCTAACCCATACCCTACGCCGTACCTGAACCCCTCCCCAAACCCGTACCGAAAGCCGTACCCTAAGCCTAACCCTAAACCTAACACTAACCCTAGGCTACCCTTGACTGCTTCTGCCTCCAATAGATTTCCTAAGCACTAGTGTTTTAAGGAACAGCTTAAAAAGAGAATCCTAATGTGATTTCTTTATAATGGGTGTGTTCCTTATCTTATCCTAGTGTCTAAACTCTTCTCCATGGCTGGACCCCCAAATAATATTCCTTTACGTGCTAAGGGGTATCTAGAGAGTGGGATAGGTTTAATAACTACCCTAACCCTAACGCATACCCTAACCCTAACCCCTACCCTAACCCTAACACGTACCCTAATCCTAACCCGTACCCTAAACCGAGCCCTAACCCTAACACTAACCCTAACCATAACCCTAACCCATACCCTACGCCGTACCCGAACCCCTCCCCGAACCCATTCCCCAAGCCGTACCCTAAACCTAACCCTAAGCCTAACCCTAACCCTAGGCTACCCTTGACTGCTTCTGCCTCCAATAGATTTCCTAAGCACTAGTGTTTTAAGGAACAGCTTAAAAAGAGAATCCTAATGTGATTTCTTTATAATGGGTGTGTTCCTTATCTTATCCTAGTGTCTAAACTCTTCTCCATGGCTGCACCCCCAAATAATATTGCCTTACGTGCTAAGGGGTATCTAGAGAGTGGGATAGGTTTAATAACTACCCTAAACCTAATGCGTACTCTAACCCTAACCCCTACCCTAACACTAACACGTACCCTAATCCTAACCCGTACCCTAAACCGAGCCCTAACCCTAACACTAACACTAACCCTAACCCTAACCCATACCCTACGCCGTACCTGAACCCCTCCCCAAACCCGTACTCTAAGCCGTACCCTAAGCCTAACCCTAAGCCTAACACTAACCCTAGGCTACCCTTGACTGCTTCTGCCTCCAATAGATTTCCTAAGCACTAGTGTTTTAAGCAACAGCTTAAAAAGAGAATCCTAATGTGATTTCTTTATAATGGGTGTGTTCCTTATCTTATCCTAGTGTCTAAATTCTTCTCCATGGCTGGAACCCCAAATAATATTCCTTTACGTGCTAAGGGGTATCTAGAGAGTGGGATAGGTTTACTAACTACCCTAACCCTAACGCGTACCCTAACCCTAACCCCTACCCTAAACCTAACACGTACCCTAATCCTAACCGTACCCTAAACCGAGCCCTAACCCTAACACTAACCCTAACCCTAACCCTAACCCATACCCTACGCCGTACCCGCACCCCTCCCCGAACCCGTACCCTAAGCCGTACCCTAAGCCTAACCCTAAGCCTAACCCTAACCCTAGGCTACCCTTGACTGCTTCTGCCTCCAATAGATTTCCTAAGCACTAGTGTTTTAAGGAACAGCTTAAAAAGAGAATCCTAATGTGATTTCTTTATAATGGGTGTGTTCCTTATCTTATCCTAGTGTCTAAACTCTTCTCCATGGCTGGACCCCCAAATAATATTCCTTTACGTGCTAAGGGGTATCTAGAGAGTGGGATAGGTTTAATAACTACCCTAACCCTAACGCGTACCCTAACCCTAACCCCTACCCTAACCCTAACACGTACCCTAATCCTAACCCGTACCCTAAACCGAGCCCTAACCCTAACACTAACCCTAACCCTAACCCTAACCCATACCCTACACCGTACCCGAAACCCTCCCCGAACCCGTACCCTAAGCCGTACCCTAAGCCTAACCCTAAGCCTAACCCTAACCCTAGGCTACCCTTGACTGCTTCTGCCTCCAATAGATTTCCTAAGCACTAGTGTTTTAAGGAACAGCTTAAAAAGAGAATCCTAATGTGATTTCTTTATAATGGGTGTGTTCCTTATCTTATCCTAGTGTCTAAACTCTTCTCCATGGCTGGACCCTCAAATAATATTCCTTTACGTGCTAAGGGGTATCTAGAGAGTGGGATAGGTTTAATAACTACCCTAACCCTAACGCGTACCCTAACCCTAACCCCTACCCTAACCCTAACACGTACCCTAATACTAACCTGTACACTAAACCGAGCCCTAACCCTAACACTAACCCTAACCCTAACCCATACCCTACGCCGTACCCGCACCCCTCCCCGAACCCGTACCCTAAGCCGTACCCTAAGCCTAACCCTAAGCCTAACCCTAACCCTAGGCTACCCTTGACTGCTTCTGCCTCCAATAGATTTCCTAAGCACTAGTGTTTTAAGGAACAGCTTAAAAAGAGAATCCTAATGTGATTTCTTTATAATGGGTGTGTTCCTTATCTTATCCTAGTGTCTAAACTCTTCTCCATGGCTGGACCCCCAAATAATATTCCTTTACGTGCTAAGGGGTATCTAGAGAGTGGGATAGGTTTAATAACTACCCTAACCCTTACGCATACCCTAACCCTAACCCCTACCCTAACCCTAACACGTACCCTAATCCTAACCCGTACCCTAAACCGAGCCCTAACCCTAACACTAACCCTAACCCTAACCCTAACCCATACCCTATGCCGTACCCGAACCCCTCCCCGAACCCATTCCCCAAGCCGTACCCTAAACATAACCCTAAGCCTAACCCTAACCCTAGGCTACCCTTGACTGCTTCTGCCTCCAATAGATTTCCTAAGCACTAGTGTTTTAAGGAACAGCTTAAAAAGAGAATCCTAATGTGATTTCTTTATAATGGGTGTGTTCCTTATCTTATCCTAGTGTCTAAACTCTTCTCCATGGCTGCACCCCCAAATAATATTGCCTTACGTGCTAAGGGGTATCTAGAGAGTGGGATAGGTTTAATAACTACCCTAACCCTAATGCGTACTCTAACCCTAACCCCTAACCTAACACTAACACGTACCCTAATCCTAACCCGTACACTAAACCATGCCCTAACCCTAACACTAACACTAACCCTAACCCTAACCCATACCCTACGCCGTACCTGAACCCCTCCCCAAACCCGTACCGAAAGCCGTACCCTAAGCCTAACCCTAAACCTAACACTAACCCTAGGCTACCCTTGACTGCTTCTGCCTCCAATAGATTTCCTAAGCACTAGTGTTTTAAGCAACAGCTTAAAAAGAGAATCCTAATGTGATTTCTTTATAATGGGTGTGTTCCTTATCTTATCCTAGTGTCTAAATTCTTCTCCATGGCTGGAACCCCAAATAATATTCCTTTACGTGCTAAGGGGTATCTAGAGAGTGGGATAGGTTTACTAACTACCCTAACCCTAACGCGTACCCTAACCCTAACCCCAACCCTAAACCTAACACGTACCCTAATCCTAACCGTACCCTAAACCGAGCCCTAACCCTAACACTAACCCTAACCCTAACCCTAACCCATACCCTACGCCGTACCCGCACCCCTCCCCGAACCCGTAACCTAAGCCATACCCTAAGCCTAACCCTAAGCCTAACCCTAACCCTAGGCTACCCTTGACTGCTTCTGCCTCCAATAGATTTCCTAAGCACTACTGTTTTAAGGAACAGCTTAAAAAGAGAATCCTAATGTGATTTCTTTATAATGGGTGTGTTCCTTATCTTATCCTAGTGTCTAAACTCTTCTCCATGGCTGCACCCCCAAATAATATTCCCTTACGTGCTAAGGGGTATCTAGAGAGTGGGATAGGTTTAATAACTACCCTAACCCTAACGCGTACCCTAACCCTAACCCCTACCCTAACCCTAACACGTACCCTAATCCTAACCTGTACCCTAAACCGAGGCCTAACCCTAACACTAACCCTAACCCTAACCCTAACCCATACCCTACGCCGTACCCGAAACCCTCCCCGAACCCGTACCCTAAGCCATACCCTAAACCTAACCCTAAGCCTAAGCCTAACCCTAGGCTACCCTTGACTGCTTCTGCCTCCAATAGATTTCCTAAGCACTAGTGTTTTAAGGAACAGCTTAAAAAGAGAATCCTAATGTGATTTCTTTATAATGGGTGTGTTCCTTATCTTATCCTAGTGTCTAAACTCTTCTCCATGGCTGCACCCCCAAATAATATTCCCTTACGTGCTAAGGGGTATCTAGAGAGTGGGATAGGTTTAATAACTACCCTAACCCTAACGCGTACCCTAACCCTAACCCCTACCCTAACCCTAACACGTACCCTAATCCTAACCTGTACCCTAAACCGAGGCCTAACCCTAACACTAACCCTAACCCTAACCCTAACCCATACCCTACGCCGTACCCGAAACCCTCCCCGAACCCGTACCCTAAGCAATACCCTAAACCTAACCCTAAGCCTAACCCTAACCCTAGGCTACCCTTGACTGCTTCTGCCTCCAATTGATTTCCTAAGCACTAGTGTTTTAAGGAACAGCTTAAAAAGAGAATCCTAATGTGATTTCTTTATAATGGGTGTGTTCCTTATCTTATCCTAGTGTCTAAACTTTTCTCCATGGCTGGACCCTCAAATAATATTCCTTTACGTGCTAAGGGGTATCTAGAGATTGGGATAGGTTTAATAACTACCCTAACCCTAACGCGTACCCTAACCCTAACCCCTACCCTAACCCTAACACGTACCCTAATCCTAACCCGTACCCTAAACCGAGCCCTAACCCTAACACTAACCCTAACCCTAACCCTAACCCATACCCTACGCCGTACCCGCACCCCTCCCTGAACCCGTACCCTAAGCCGTACCCTAAGCCTAACCCTAAGCCTAACCCTAACCCTAGGCTACCCTTGACTGCTTCTGCCTCCAATAGATTTCCTAAGCACTAGTGTTTTAACGAACAGCTTAAAAAGAGAATCCTAAAGTGATTTCTTTATAATGGGTGTGTTCCTTATCTTATCCTAGTGTCTAAACTCTTCTCCATGGCTGGACCCCCAAATAATATTCCTTTACGTGCTAAGGGGTATCTAGAGAGTGGGATAGGTTTAATAACTACCCTAACCCTAACGCGCCCCTAACCCTAACCCCTACCCTAACCCTAACACGTACCCTAATCCTAACCCGTACCCTAAACCGAGCCCTAACCCTAACAGTAACCCTAACCCTAACCCATACCCTACGCCGTACCCGAAACCCTCCCCGAACCCGTACCCTAAGCCGTACCCTAAGCCTCACCCTAAGCCTAACCTTATCCTAGGCTACCCTTGACTGCTTCTGCCTCCAATAGATTTCCTAAGCACTAGTGTTTTAAGGAACAGCTTAAAAAGAGAATCCTAATGTGATTTCTTTATAATGGGTGTGTTCCTTATCTTATCCTAGTGTCTAAACTCTTCTCCATTGCTGGACCCTCAAATAATATTCCTTTACGTGCTAAGGGGTATCTAGAGAGTGGGATAGGTTTAATAACTACCCTAACCCTAACGCGTACCCTAACCCTAACCCCTACCCTAACCCTAACACGTACCCTAATCCTAACAGGTACCCTAAACCGAGCCCTAACCCTAACACTAACCCTAACCCTAACCCTAACCCATACCCTACGCCGTACCCGCACCCCTCCCCGAACCCGTACCCTAAGCCGTACCCTAAGCCTAACCCTAAGCCTAACCCTAACCCTAGGCTACCCTTGACTGCTTCTGCCTCCAATAGATTTCCTAAGCACTAGTGTTTTAAGGAACAGCTTAAAAAGAGAATCCTAATGTGATTTCTTTATAATGGGTGTGTTCCTTATCTTATCCTAGTGTCTAAACTCTTCTCCATGGCTGCACCCCCAAATAATATTGCCTTACGTGCTAAGGGGTATCTAGAGAGTGGGATAGGTTTAATAACTACCCTAAACCTAATGCGTACTCTAACCCTAACCCCTACCCTAACACTAACACGTACCCTAATCCTAACCCGTACCCTAAACCGAGCCCTAACCCTAACACTAACACTAACCCTAACCCTAACCCATACCCTATGCCGTACCTGAACCCCTCCCCAAACCCGTACCCTAAGCCGTACCCTAAGCCTAACCCTAAGCCTAACACTAACCCTAGGCTACCCTTGACTGCTTCTGCCTCCAATAGATTTCCTAAGCACTAGTGTTTTAAGCAACAGCTTAAAAAGAGAATCCTAATGTGATTTCTTTATAATGGGTGTGTTCCTTATCTTATCCTAGTGTCTAAATTCTTCTCCATGGCTGGAACCCCAAATAATATTCCTTTACGTGCTAAGGGGTATCTAGAGAGTGGGATAGGTTTACTAACTACCCTAACCCTAACGCGTACCCTAACCCTAACCCCTACCCTAACCCTAACACGTACCCTAATCCTAACCCGTACCCTAAACCGAGCCCTAACCCTAACAATAACCCTAACCCTAACCCTAACCCATACCCTACGCCGTACCCGAAACCCTCCCCGATCCCGTACCCTAAGCCGTACCCTAAGCCTAACCCTAAGCCTAACCCTAACCCTAGGTTACCCTTGACTGCTTCTGCCTCCAATAGATTTCCTAAGCACTAGTGTTTTAAGGAACAGCTTAAAAAGAGAATCCTAATGTGATTTCTTTATAATGGGTGTGTTCCTTATCTTATCCTAGTGTCTAAACTCTTCTCCATGGCTGGACCCTCAAATAATATTCCTTTACGTGCTAAGGGGTATCTAGAGAGTGGGATAGGTTTAATAACTACCCTAACCCTAACGCGTACCCTAACCCTAACCCCTACCCTAACCCTAACACGTACCCTAATCCTAACCCGTACCCTAAACCGAGCCCTAACCCTAACACTAACCCTAACCCTAACCCTAACCCATACCCTACGCCGTACCCGCACCCCTCCCTGAACCCGTACCCTAAGCCGTACCCTAAGCCTAACCCTAAGCCTAACCCTAACACTAGGCTACCCTTGACTGCTTCTGCCTCCAATAGATTTCCTAAGCACTAGTGTTTTAACGAACAGCTTAAAAAGAGAATCCTAAAGTGATTTCTTTATAATGGGTGTGTTCCTTATCTTATCCTAGTGTCTAAACTCTTCTCCATGGCTGGACCCCCAAATAATATTCCTTTACGTGCTAAGGGGTATCTAGAGAGTGGGATAGGTTTAATAACTACCCTAACCCTAACGCGTACCCTAACCCTAACCCCTACCCTAACCCTAACACGTACCCTAATCCTAACCCGTACCCTAAACCGAGCCCTAACCCTAACACTAACCCTAACCCTAACCCATACCCTACGCCGTACCCGAAACCCTCCCCGAACCCGTACCCTAAGCCGTACCCTAAGCCTCACCCTAAGCCTAACCTTATCCTAGGCTACCCTTGACTGCTTCTGCCTCCAATAGATTTCCTAAGCACTACTGTTTTAAGGAACAGCTTAAAAAGAGAATCCTAATGTGATTTCTTTATAATGGGTGTGTTCCTTATCTTATCCTAGTGTCTAAACTCTTCTCCATGGCTGCACCCCCAAATAATATTCCCTTACGTGCTAAGGGGTATCTAGAGAGTGGGATAGGTTTAATAACTACCCTAACCCTAACGCGTACCCTAACCCTAACCCCTACCCTAACCCTAACACGTACCCTAATCCTAACCTGTACCCTAAACCGAGGCCTAACCCTAACACTAACCCTAACCCTAACCCTAACCCATACCCTACGCCGTACCCGCACCCCTCCCCGAACCCGTACCCTAAGCCATACCCTAAACCTAACCCTAAGCCTAACCCTAACCCTAGGCTACCCTTGACTGCTTCTGCCTCCAATTGATTTCCTAAGCAGTAGTGTTTTAAGGAACAGCTTAAAAAGAGAATCCTAATGTGATTTCTTTATAATGGGTGTGTTCCTTATCTTATCCTAGTGTCTAAACTCTTCTCCATGGCTGGACCCTCAAATAATATTCCTTTACGTGCTAAGGGGTATCTAGAGATTGGGATAGGTTTAATAACTACCCTAACCCTAACGCGTACCCTAACCCTAACCCCTACCCTAACCCTAACACGTACCCTAATCCTAACCCGTACCCTAAACCGAGCCCTAACCCTAACACTAACCCTAACCCTAACCCTAACCCATACCCTACGCCGTACCCGCACCCCTCCCTGAACCCGTACCCTAAGCCGTACCCTAAGCCTAACCCTAAGCCTAACCCTAACCCTAGGCTACCCTTGACTGCTTCTGCCTCCAATAGATTTCCTAAGCACTAGTGTTTTAACGAACAGCTTAAAAAGAGAATCCTAAAGTGATTTCTTTATAATGGGTGTGTTCCTTATCTTATCCTAGTGTCTAAACTCTTCTCCATGGCTGGACCCCCAAATAATATTCCTTTACGTGCTAAGGGGTATCTAGAGAGTGGGATAGGTTTAATAACTACCCTAACCCTAACGCGCCCCTAACCCTAACCCCTACCCTAACCCTAACACGTACCCTAATCCTAACCCGTACCCTAAACCGAGCCCTAACCCTAACAGTAACCCTAACCCTAACCCATACCCTACGCCGTACCCGAAACCCTCCCCGAACCCGTACCCTAAGCCGTACCCTAAGCCTCACCCTAAGCCTAACCTTATCCTAGGCTACCCTTGACTGCTTCTGCCTCCAATAGATTTCCTAAGCACTAGTGTTTTAAGGAACAGCTTAAAAAGAGAATCCTAATGTGATTTCTTTATAATGGGTGTGTTCCTTATCTTATCCTAGTGTCTAAACTCTTCTCCATTGCTGGACCCTCAAATAATATTCCTTTACGTGCTAAGGGGTATCTAGAGAGTGGGATAGGTTTAATAACTACCCTAACCCTAACGCGTACCCTAACCCTAACCCCTACCCTAACCCTAACACGTACCCTAATCCTAACAGGTACCCTAAACCGAGCCCTAACCCTAACACTAACCCTAACCCTAACCCTAACCCATACCCTACGCCGTACCCGCACCCCTCCCCGAACCCGTACCCTAAGCCGTACCCTAAGCCTAACCCTAAGCCTAACCCTAACCCTAGGCTACCCTTGACTGCTTCTGCCTCCAATAGATTTCCTAAGCACTAGTGTTTTAAGGAACAGCTTAAAAAGAGAATCCTAATGTGATTTCTTTATAATGGGTGTGTTCCTTATCTTATCCTAGTGTCTAAACTCTTCTCCATGGCTGCACCCCCAAATAATATTGCCTTACGTGCTAAGGGGTATCTAGAGAGTGGGATAGGTTTAATAACTACCCTAAACCTAATGCGTACTCTAACCCTAACCCCTACCCTAACACTAACACGTACCCTAATCCTAACCCGTACCCTAAACCGAGCCCTAACCCTAACACTAACACTAACCCTAACCCTAACCCATACCCTATGCCGTACCTGAACCCCTCCCCAAACCCGTACCCTAAGCCGTACCCTAAGCCTAACCCTAAGCCTAACACTAACCCTAGGCTACCCTTGACTGCTTCTGCCTCCAATAGATTTCCTAAGCACTAGTGTTTTAAGCAACAGCTTAAAAAGAGAATCCTAATGTGATTTCTTTATAATGGGTGTGTTCCTTATCTTATCCTAGTGTCTAAATTCTTCTCCATGGCTGGAACCCCAAATAATATTCCTTTACGTGCTAAGGGGTATCTAGAGAGTGGGATAGGTTTACTAACTACCCTAACCCTAACGCGTACCCTAACCCTAACCCCTACCCTAACCCTAACACGTACCCTAATCCTAACCCGTACCCTAAACCGAGCCCTAACCCTAACACTAACCCTAACCCTAACCCTAACCCATACCCTACGCCGTACCCGAAACCCTCCCCGATCCCGTACCCTAAGCCGTACCCTAAGCCTAACCCTAAGCCTAACCCTAACCCTAGGTTACCCTTGACTGCTTCTGCCTCCAATAGATTTCCTAAGCACTAGTGTTTTAAGGAACAGCTTAAAAAGAGAATCCTAATGTGATTTCTTTATAATGGGTGTGTTCCTTATCTTATCCTAGTGTCTAAACTCTTCTCCATGGCTGGACCCTCAAATAATATTCCTTTACGTGCTAAGGGGTATCTAGAGAGTGGGATAGGTTTAATAACTACCCTAACCCTAACGCGTACCCTAACCCTAACCCCTACCCTAACCCTAACACGTACCCTAATCCTAACCCGTACCCTAAACCGAGCCCTAACCCTAACACTAACCCTAACCCTAACCCTAACCCATACCCTACGCCGTACCCGCACCCCTCCCTGAACCCGTACCCTAAGCCGTACCCTAAGCCTAACCCTAAGCCTAACCCTAACCCTAGGCTACCCTTGACTGCTTCTGCCTCCAATAGATTTCCTAAGCACTAGTGTTTTAACGAACAGCTTAAAAAGAGAATCCTAAAGTGATTTCTTTATAATGGGTGTGTTCCTTATCTTATCCTAGTGTCTAAACTCTTCTCCATGGCTGGACCCCCAAATAATATTCCTTTACGTGCTAAGGGGTATCTAGAGAGTGGGATAGGTTTAATAACTACCCTAACCCTAACGCGTACCCTAACCCTAACCCCTACCCTAACCCTAACACGTACCCTAATCCTAACCCGTACCCTAAACCGAGCCCTAACCCTAACACTAACCCTAACCCTAACCCATACCCTACGCCGTACCCGAAACCCTCCCCGAACCCGTACCCTAAGCCGTACCCTAAGCCTCACCCTAAGCCTAACCTTATCCTAGGCTACCCTTGACTGCTTCTGCCTCCAATAGATTTCCTAAGCACTACTGTTTTAAGGAACAGCTTAAAAAGAGAATCCTAATGTGATTTCTTTATAATGGGTGTGTTCCTTATCTTATCCTAGTGTCTAAACTCTTCTCCATGGCTGCACCCCCAAATAATATTCCCTTACGTGCTAAGGGGTATCTAGAGAGTGGGATAGGTTTAATAACTACCCTAACCCTAATGCGTACCCTAACCCTAACCACTACCCTAACCCTAACACGTACCCTAATCCTAACCTGTACCCTAAACCGAGGCCTAACCCTAACACTAACCCTAACCCTAACCCTAACCCATACCCTACGCCGTACCCGCACCCCTCCCCGAACCCGTACCCTAAGCCATACCCTAAACCTAACCCTAAGCCTAACCCTAACCCTAGGCTACCCTTGACTGCTTCTGCCTCCAATTGATTTCCTAAGCAGTAGTGTTTTAAGGAACAGCTTAAAAAGAGAATCCTAATGTGATTTCTTTATAATGGGTGTGTTCCTTATCTTATCCTAGTGTCTAAACTCTTCTCCATGGCTGGACCCCCAAATAATATTCCTTTACGTGCTAAGGGGGAGCTAGAGAGTGGGATAGGTTTACTAACTACCCTAGCCCTAACGCGTAACCTAACCCTAACCCCTACCCTAACCCTAACACGTACCCTAATCCTAACCCGTACCCTAAACCGAGCCCTAACCCTAACACTAACCCAAACCCTAACCCTAACCCATACCCTACGCCGTACACGAACACCTCCCCGAACCCATACCCCAAGCCGTACCCTAACCCTAACCCTAAGCCTAACCCTAACCCTAGGCTACCCTTGACTGCTTCTGCCTCCAGTAGATTTCCTAAGCACTACTGTTTTAAGGAACAGCTTAAAAAGAGAATCCTAAAGTGATTTCTTTATAATGGGTGTGTTCCTTATCTTATCCTAGTGTCTAAACTTTTCTCCATGGCTGCACCCCCAAATAATATTCCTTTACGTGCTAAGGGGTATCTAGAGAGTGGGATAGGTTTAATAACTACCCTAACCCTAACGCGTACCCTAACCCTAACCCCTACCCTAACCCTAACACGTACCCTAATCCTAACCCGTACCCTAAACCGAGCCCTAACCCTAACACTAACCCTAACCCTAACCCTAACCCATACCCTACGCCGTACCCGAAACCCTCCCTGAACTCGTACCCTAAGCCGTACCCTAAGCCTAACCCTAAGCCTAACCCTAACCCTAGGCTACCCTTGACTGCTTCTGCCTCCAATAGATTTCCTAAGCACTAGTGTTTTAAGGAACAGCTTAAAAAGAGAATCCTAATGTGATTTCTTTATAATGGGTGTGTTCCTTATCTTATCCTAGTGTCTAAACTTTTCTCCATGGCTGGACCCTCAAATAATATTCCTTTACGTGCTAAGGGGTATCTAGAGATTGGGATAGGTTTAATAACTACCCTAACCCTAACGCGTACCCTAACCCTAACCCCTACCCTAACCCTAACACGTACCCTAATCCTAACCCGTACCCTAAACCGAGCCCTAACCCTAACACTAACCCTAACCCTAACCCTAACCCATACCCTACGCCGTACCCGCACCCCTCCCTGAACCCGTACCCTAAGCCGTACCCTAAGACTAACCCTAAGCCTAACACTAACCCTAGGCTACCCTTGACTGCTTCTGCCTCCAATAGATTTCCTAAGCACTAGTGTTTTAACGAACAGCTTAAAAAGAGAATCCTAAAGTGATTTCTTTATAATGGGTGTGTTCCTTATCTTATCCTAGTGTCTAAACTCTTCTCCATGGCTGGACCCCCAAATAATATTCCTTTACCTGCTAAGGGGTATCTAGAGAGTGGGATAGGTTTAATAACTACCCTAACCCTAACGCGTACCCTAACCCTAACCCCTACCCTAACCCTAACACGTACCCTAATCCTAACCCGTACCCTAAACCGAGCCCTAACCCTAACACTAACCCTAACCCTAACCCTAACCCATACCCTACGCCGTACCCGCACCCCTCCCCGAACCCGTACCCTAAGCCGAACCCTAAGCCTAACCCTAAGCCTAACCCTAACCCTAGGCTACCCTTGACTGCTTCTGCCTCCAATAGATTTCCTAAGCACTACTGTTTTAAGGAACAGCTTAAAAAGAGAATCCTAATGTGATTTCTTTATAATGGGTGTGTTCCTTATCTTATCCTAGTGTCTAAACTCTTCTCCATGGCTGCACCCCCAAATAATATTCCCTTACGTGCTAAGGGGTATCTAGAGAGTGGGATAGGTTTAATAACTACCCTAACCCTAACGCGTACCCTAACCCTAACCCCTACCCTAACCCTAACACGTACCCTAATCCTAACCTGTACCCTAAACCGAGCCCTAACGCTAACACTAACCCTAACCCTAACCCTAACCCATACCCTACGCCGTACCCGCACCCCTCCCCGAACTCGTACCCTAAGCCATACCCTAAACCTAACCCTAAGCCTAACCCTAACCCTAGGCTACCCTTGACTGCTTCTGCCTCCAATTGATTTCCTAAGCAGTAGTGTTTTAAGGAACAGCTTAAAAAGAGAATCCTAAAGTGATTTCTTTATAATGGGTGTGTTCCTTATCTTATCCTAGTGTCTAAACTCTTCTCCATGGCTGGACCCCCAAATAATATTCCTTTACGTGCTAAGGGGGAGCTAGAGAGTGGGATAGGTTTACTAACTACCCTAGCCCTAACGCGTAACCTAACCCTAACCCCTACCCTAACCCTAACACGTACCCTAATCCTAACCCGTACCCTAAACCGAGCCCTAACCCTAACACTAACCCAAACCCTAACCCTAACCCATACCCTACGCCGTACACGAACACCTCCCCGAACCCATACCCCAAGCCGTACCCTAAACCTAACCCTAAGCCTAACCCTAACACTAGGCTACCCTTGACTGCTTCTGCCTCCAATAGATTTCCTAAGCACTAGTGTTTTAAGGAACAGCTTAAAAAGAGAATCCTAATGTGATTTCTTTATAATGGGTGTGTTCCTTATCTTATCCTAGTGTCTAAACTCTTCTCCATGGCTGCACCCCCAAATAATATTGCCTTACGTGCTAAGGGGTATCTAGAGAGTGGGATAGGTTTAATAACTACCCTAACCCTAATGCGTACTCTAACCCTAACCCCTACCCTAACACTAACACGTACCCTAATCCTAACCCGTACCCTAAACCGAGCCCTAACCCTAACACTAACACTAACCCTAACCCTAACCCATACCCTACGCCGTACCTGAACCCCTCCCCAAACTCGTACCCTAAGCCGTACCCTAAGCCTAACCCTAAGCCTAACACTAACCCTAGGCTACCCTTGACTGCTTCTGCCTCCAATAGATTTCCTAAGCACTAGTGTTTTAAGCAACAGCTTAAAAAGAGAATCCTAATGTGATTTCTTTATAATGGGTGTGTTCCTTATCTTATCCTAGTGTCTAAATTCTTCTCCATTGCTGGAACCCCAAATAATATTCCTTTACGTGCTAAGGGGTATCTAGAGAGTGGGATAGGTTTACTAACTACCCTAACCCTAACGCGTACCCTAACCCTAACCCCAACCCTAAACCTAACACGTACCCTAATCCTAACCGTACCCTAAACCGAGCCCTAACCCTAACACTAACCCTAAACCTAACCCTAACCCATACCCTACGCCGTACCCGAAACCCTCCCCGAACCCGTACCCTAAGCCGTACTCTAAGCCTAACCCTAAGCCTAACCCTAACCCTACGCTACCCTTGACTGCTTCTGCCTCCAATAGATTTCCTAAGCACTAGTGTTTTAAGGAACAGCTTAAAAAGAGAATCCTAATGTGATTTCTTTATAATGGGTGTGTTCCTTATCTTATCCTAGTGTCTAAACTCTTCTCCATGGCTGGACCCTCAAATAATATTCCTTTACGTGCTAAGGGGTATCTAGAGAGTGGGATAGGTTTACTAACTACCCTAACCCTAACGCGTACCCTAACCCTAACCCCTACCCTAACCCTAACACGTACCCTAATCCTAACCCGTACCCTAAACCGAGCCCTAACCCTAACAATAACCCTAACCCTAACCCTAACCCATACCCTACGCCGTACCCGAAACCCTCCCCGATCCCGTACCCTAAGCCGTACCCTAAGCCTAACCCTAAGCCTAACCCTAACCCTAGGTTACCCTTGACTGCTTCTGCCTCCAATAGATTTCCTAAGCACTAGTGTTTTAAGGAACAGCTTAAAAAGAGAATCCTAATGTGATTTCTTTATAATGGGTGTGTTCCTTATCTTATCCTAATGTCTAAACTCTTCTCCATGGCTGGACCCTCAAATAATATTCCTTTACGTGCTAAGGGGTATCTAGAGAGTGGGATAGGTTTAATAACTACCCTAACCCTAACGCGTACCCTAACCCTAACCCCTACCCTAACCCTAACACGTACCCTAATACTAACCTGTACCCTAAACCGAGCCCTAACCCTAACACTAACCCTAACCCTAACCCTAACCCATACCCTACGCCGTACCCGCACCCCTCCCCGAACCCGTACCCTAAGCCGTACCCTAAGCCTCACCCTAAGCCTAACCTTATCCTAGGCTACCCTTGACTGCTTCTGCCTCCAATAGATTTCCTAAGCACTAGTGTTTTAACGAACAGCTTAAAAAGAGAATCCTAAAGTGATTTCTTTATAATGGGTGTGTTCCTTATCTTATCCTAGTGTCTAAACTCTTCTCCATGGCTGGACCCCCAAATAATATTCCTTTACCTGCTAAGGGGTATCTAGAGAGTGGGATAGGTTTAATAACTACCCTAACCCTAACGCGTACCCTAACCCTAACCCCTACCCTAACCCTAACACGTACCCTAATCCTAACCCGTACCCTAAACCGAGCCCTAACCCTAACACTAACCCTAACCCTAACCCTAACCCATACCCTACGCCGTACCCGCACCCCTCCCCGAACCCGTACCCTAAGCCGAACCCTAAGCCTAACCCTAAGCCTAACCCTAACCCTAGGCTACCCTTGACTGCTTCTGCCTCCAATAGATTTCCTAAGCACTACTGTTTTAAGGAACAGCTTAAAAAGAGAATCCTAATGTGATTTCTTTATAATGGGTGTGTTCCTTATCTTATCCTAGTGTCTAAACTCTTCTCCATGGCTGCACCCCCAAATAATATTCCCTTACGTGCTAAGGGGTATCTAGAGAGTGGGATAGGTTTAATAACTACCCTAACCCTAACGCGTACCCTAACCCTAACCCCTACCCTAACCCTAACACGTACCCTAATCCTAACCTGTACCCTAAACCGAGCCCTAACGCTAACACTAACCCTAACCCTAACCCTAACCCATACCCTACGCCGTACCCGCACCCCTCCCCGAACTCGTACCCTAAGCCATACCCTAAACCTAACCCTAAGCCTAACCCTAACCCTAGGCTACCCTTGACTGCTTCTGCCTCCAATTGATTTCCTAAGCAGTAGTGTTTTAAGGAACAGCTTAAAAAGAGAATCCTAAAGTGATTTCTTTATAATGGGTGTGTTCCTTATCTTATCCTAGTGTCTAAACTCTTCTCCATGGCTGGACCCCCAAATAATATTCCTTTACGTGCTAAGGGGGAGCTAGAGAGTGGGATAGGTTTACTAACTACCCTAGCCCTAACGCGTAACCTAACCCTAACCCCTACCCTAACCCTAACACGTACCCTAATCCTAACCCGTACCCTAAACCGAGCCCTAACCCTAACACTAACCCAAACCCTAACCCTAACCCATACCCTACGCCGTACACGAACACCTCCCCGAACCCATACCCCAAGCCGTACCCTAAACCTAACCCTAAGCCTAACCCTAACACTAGGCTACCCTTGACTGCTTCTGCCTCCAATAGATTTCCTAAGCACTAGTGTTTTAAGGAACAGCTTAAAAAGAGAATCCTAATGTGATTTCTTTATAATGGGTGTGTTCCTTATCTTATCCTAGTGTCTAAACTCTTCTCCATGGCTGCACCCCCAAATAATATTGCCTTACGTGCTAAGGGGTATCTAGAGAGTGGGATAGGTTTAATAACTACCCTAACCCTAATGCGTACTCTAACCCTAACCCCTACCCTAACACTAACACGTACCCTAATCCTAACCCGTACCCTAAACCGAGCCCTAACCCTAACACTAACACTAACCCTAACCCTAACCCATACCCTACGCCGTACCTGAACCCCTCCCCAAACTCGTACCCTAAGCCGTACCCTAAGCCTAACCCTAAGCCTAACACTAACCCTAGGCTACCCTTGACTGCTTCTGCCTCCAATAGATTTCCTAAGCACTAGTGTTTTAAGCAACAGCTTAAAAAGAGAATCCTAATGTGATTTCTTTATAATGGGTGTGTTCCTTATCTTATCCTAGTGTCTAAATTCTTCTCCATTGCTGGAACCCCAAATAATATTCCTTTACGTGCTAAGGGGTATCTAGAGAGTGGGATAGGTTTACTAACTACCCTAACCCTAACGCGTACCCTAACCCTAACCCCAACCCTAAACCTAACACGTACCCTAATCCTAACCGTACCCTAAACCGAGCCCTAACCCTAACACTAACCCTAAACCTAACCCTAACCCATACCCTACGCCGTACCCGAAACCCTCCCCGAACCCGTACCCTAAGCCGTACTCTAAGCCTAACCCTAAGCCTAACCCTAACCCTACGCTACCCTTGACTGCTTCTGCCTCCAATAGATTTCCTAAGCACTAGTGTTTTAAGGAACAGCTTAAAAAGAGAATCCTAATGTGATTTCTTTATAATGGGTGTGTTCCTTATCTTATCCTAGTGTCTAAACTCTTCTCCATGGCTGGACCCTCAAATAATATTCCTTTACGTGCTAAGGGGTATCTAGAGAGTGGGATAGGTTTACTAACTACCCTAACCCTAACGCGTACCCTAACCCTAACCCCTACCCTAACCCTAACACGTACCCTAATCCTAACCCGTACCCTAAACCGAGCCCTAACCCTAACAATAACCCTAACCCTAACCCTAACCCATACCCTACGCCGTACCCGAAACCCTCCCCGATCCCGTACCCTAAGCCGTACCCTAAGCCTAACCCTAAGCCTAACCCTAACCCTAGGTTACCCTTGACTGCTTCTGCCTCCAATAGATTTCCTAAGCACTAGTGTTTTAAGGAACAGCTTAAAAAGAGAATCCTAATGTGATTTCTTTATAATGGGTGTGTTCCTTATCTTATCCTAATGTCTAAACTCTTCTCCATGGCTGGACCCTCAAATAATATTCCTTTACGTGCTAAGGGGTATCTAGAGAGTGGGATAGGTTTAATAACTACCCTAACCCTAACGCGTACCCTAACCCTAACCCCTACCCTAACCCTAACACGTACCCTAATACTAACCTGTACCCTAAACCGAGCCCTAACCCTAACACTAACCCTAACCCTAACCCTAACCCATACCCTACGCCGTACCCGCACCCCTCCCCGAACCCGTACCCTAAGCCGTACCCTAAGCCTCACCCTAAGCCTAACCTTATCCTAGGCTACCCTTGACTGCTTCTGCCTCCAATAGATTTCCTAAGCACTAGTGTTTTAACGAACAGCTTAAAAAGAGAATCCTAAAGTGATTTCTTTATAATGGGTGTGTTCCTTATCTTATCCTAGTGTCTAAACTCTTCTCCATGGCTGGACCCCCAAATAATATTCCTTTACGTGCTAAGGGGTATCTAGAGAGTGGGATAGGTTTAATAACTACCCTAACCCTAACGCGTACCCTAACCCTAACCCCTACCCTAACCCTAACACGTACCCTAATCCTAACCCGTACCCTAAACCGAGCCCTAACCCTAACACTAACCCTAACCCTAACCCATACCCTACGCCGTACCCGAAACCCTCCCCGAACCCGTACCCTAAGCCGTACCCTAAGCCTCACCCTAAGCCTAACCTTATCCTAGGCTACCCTTGACTGCTTCTGCCTCCAATAGATTTCCTAAGCACTACTGTTTTAAGGAACAGCTTAAAAAGAGAATCCTAATGTGATTTCTTTATAATGGGTGTGTTCCTTATCTTATCCTAGTGTGTAAACTCTTCTCCATGGCTGCACCCCCAAATAATATTCCCTTACGTGCTAAGGGGTATCTAGAGAGTGGGATAGGTTTAATAACTACCCTAACCCTAACGCGTACCCTAACCCTAACCACTACCCTAACCCTAACACGTACCCTAATCCTAACCTGTACCCTAAACCGAGGCCTAACCCTAACACTAACCCTAACCCTAACCCTAACCCATACCCTACGCCGTACCCGCACCCCTCCCCGAACCCGTACCCTAAGCCATACCCTAAACCTAACCCTAAGCCTAACCCTAACCCTAGGCTACCCTTGACTGCTTCTGCCTCCAATTGATTTCCTAAGCAGTAGTGTTTTAAGGAACAGCTTAAAAAGAGAATCCTAATGTGATTTCTTTATAATGGGTGTGTTCCTTATCTTATCCTAGTGTCTAAACTCTTCTCCATGGCTGGACCCCCAAATAATATTCCTTTACGTGCTAAGGGGGAGCTAGAGAGTGGGATAGGTTTACTAACTACCCTAGCCCTAACGCGTAACCTAACCCTAACCCCTACCCTAACCCTAACACGTACCCTAATCCTAACCCGTACCCTAAACCGAGCCCTAACCCTAACACTAACCCAAACCCTAACCCTAACCCATACCCTACGCCGTACACGAACACCTCCCCGAACCCATACCCCAAGCCGTACCCTAACCCTAACCCTAAGCCTAACCCTAACCCTAGGCTACCCTTGACTGCTTCTGCCTCCAATAGATTTCCTAAGCACTACTGTTTTAAGGAACAGCTTAAAAAGAGAATCCTAAAGTGATTTCTTTATAATGGGTGTGTTCCTTATCTTATCCTAGTGTCTAAACTCTTCTCCATGGCTGCACCCCCAAATAATATTCCTTTACGTGCTAAGGGGTATCTAGAGAGTGGGATAGGTTTAATAACTACCCTAACTCTAACGCGTACCCTAACCCTAACCCCTACCCTAACCCTAACACGTACCCTAATCCTAACCCGTACCCTAAACCGAGCCCTAACCCTAACACTAACACTAACCCTAACCCTAACCCATACCCTACGCCGTACCCGAAACCCTCCCTGAACTCGTACCCTAAGCCGTACCCTAAGCCTAACCCTAAGCCTAACCCTAACCCTAGGCTACCCTTGACTGCTTCTGCCTCCAATAGATTTCCTAAGCACTAGTGTTTTAAGGAACAGCTTAAAAAGAGAATCCTAATGTGATTTCTTTATAATGGGTGTGTTCCTTATCTTATCCTAGTGTCTAAACTTTTCTCCATGGCTGGACCCTCAAATAATATTCCTTTACGTGCTAAGGGGTATCTAGAGATTGGGATAGGTTTAATAACTACCCTAACCCTAACGCGTACCCTAACCCTAACCCCTACCCTAACCCTAACACGTACCCTAATCCTAACCCGTACCCTAAACCGAGCCCTAACCCTAACACTAACCCTAACCCTAACCCTAACCCATACCCTACGCCGTACCCGCACCCCTCCCTGAACCCGTACCCTAAGCCGTACCCTAAGACTAACCCTAAGCCTAACACTAACCCTAGGCTACCCTTGACTGCTTCTGCCTCCAATAGATTTCCTAAGCACTAGTGTTTTAACGAACAGCTTAAAAAGAGAATCCTAAAGTGATTTCTTTATAATGGGTGTGTTCCTTATCTTATCCTAGTGTCTAAACTCTTCTCCATGGCTGGACCCCCAAATAATATTCCTTTACGTGCTAAGGGGTATCTAGAGAGTGGGATAGGTTTAATAACTACCCTAACCCTAACGCGTACCCTAACCCTAACCCCTACCCTAACCCTAACACGTACCCTAATCCTAACCCGTACCCTAAACCGAGCCCTAACCCTAACACTAACCCTAACCCTAACCCTAACCCATACCCTACGCCGTACCCGCACCCCTCCCCGAACCCGTACCCTAAGCCGAACCCTAAGCCTAACCCTAAGCCTAACCCTAACCCTAGGCTACCCTTGACTGCTTCTGCCTCCAATAGATTTCCTAAGCACTACTGTTTTAAGGAACAGCTTAAAAAGAGAATCCTAATGTGATTTCTTTATAATGGGTGTGTTCCTTATCTTATCCTAGTGTCTAAACTCTTCTCCATGGCTGCACCCCCAAATAATATTCCCTTACGTGCTAAGGGGTATCTAGAGAGTGGGATAGGTTTAATAACTACCCTAACCCTAACGCGTACCCTAACCCTAACCCCTACCCTAACCCTAACACGTACCCTAATCCTAACCTGTACCCTAAACCGAGCCCTAACGCTAACACTAACCCTAACCCTAACCCTAACCCATACCCTACGCCGTACCCGCACCCCTCCCCGAACTCGTACCCTAAGCCATACCCTAAACCTAACCCTAAGCCTAACCCTAACCCTAGGCTACCCTTGACTGCTTCTGCCTCCAATTGATTTCCTAAGCAGTAGTGTTTTAAGGAACAGCTTAAAAAGAGAATCCTAAAGTGATTTCTTTATAATGGGTGTGTTCCTTATCTTATCCTAGTGTCTAAACTCTTCTCCATGGCTGGACCCCCAAATAATATTCCTTTACGTGCTAAGGGGGAGCTAGAGAGTGGGATAGGTTTACTAACTACCCTAGCCCTAACGCGTAACCTAACCCTAACCCCTACCCTAACCCTAACACGTACCCTAATCCTAAACCGTACCCTAAACCGAGCCCTAACCCTAACACTAACCCAAACCCTAACCCTAACCCATACCCTACGCCGTACACGAACACCTCCCCGAACCCATACCCCAAGCCGTACCCTAAACCTAACCCTAAGCCTAACCCTAACACTAGGCTACCCTTGACTGCTTCTGCCTCCAATAGATTTCCTAAGCACTAGTGTTTTAAGGAACAGCTTAAAAAGAGAATCCTAATGTGATTTCTTTATAATGGGTGTGTTCCTTATCTTATCCTAGTGTCTAAACTCTTCTCCATGGCTGCACCCCCAAATAATATTGCCTTACGTGCTAAGGGGTATCTAGAGAGTGGGATAGGTTTAATAACTACCCTAACCCTAATGCGTACTCTAACCCTAACCCCTACCCTAACACTAACACGTACCCTAATCCTAACCCGTACCCTAAACCGAGCCCTAACCCTAACACTAACACTAACCCTAACCCTAACCCATACCCTACGCCGTACCTGAACCCCTCCCCAAACTCGTACCCTAAGCCGTACCCTAAGCCTAACCCTAAGCCTAACACTAACCCTAGGCTACCCTTGACTGCTTCTGCCTCCAATAGATTTCCTAAGCACTAGTGTTTTAAGCAACAGCTTAAAAAGAGAATCCTAATGTGATTTCTTTATAATGGGTGTGTTCCTTATCTTATCCTAGTGTCTAAATTCTTCTCCATTGCTGGAACCCCAAATAATATTCCTTTACGTGCTAAGGGGTATCTAGAGAGTGGGATAGGTTTACTAACTACCCTAACCCTAACGCGTACCCTAACCCTAACCCCAACCCTAAACCTAACACGTACCCTAATCCTAACCGTACCCTAAACCGAGCCCTAACCCTAACACTAACCCTAACCCTAACCCTAACCCATACCCTACGCCGTACCCGAAACCCTCCCCGAACCCGTACCCTAAGCCGTACTCTAAGCCTAACCCTAAGCCTAACCCTAACCCTACGCTACCCTTGACTGCTTCTGCCTCCAATAGATTTCCTAAGCACTAGTGTTTTAAGGAACAGCTTAAAAAGAGAATCCTAATGTGATTTCTTTATAATGGGTGTGTTCCTTATCTTATCCTAGTGTCTAAACTCTTCTCCATGGCTGGACCCTCAAATAATATTCCTTTACGTGCTAAGGGGTATCTAGAGAGTGGGATAGGTTTACTAACTACCCTAACCCTAACGCGTACCCTAACCCTAACCCCTACCCTAACCCTAACACGTACACTAATCCTAACCCGTACCCTAAACCGAGCCCTAACCCTAACAATAACCCTAACCCTAACCCTAACCCATACCCTACGCCGTACCCGAAACCCTCCCCGATCCCGTACCCTAAGCCGTACCCTAAGCCTAACCCTAAGCCTAACCCTAACCCTAGGTTACCCTTGACTGCTTCTGCCTCCAATAGATTTCCTAAGCACTAGTGTTTTAAGGAACAGCTTAAAAAGAGAATCCTAATGTGATTTCTTTATAATGGGTGTGTTCCTTATCTTATCCTAGTGTCTAAACTCTTCTCCATGGCTGGACCCTCAAATAATATTCCTTTACGTGCTAAGGGGTATCTAGAGAGTGGGATAGGTTTAATAACTACCCTAACCCTAACGCGTACCCTAACCCTAACCCCTACCCTAACCCTAACACGTACCCTAATACTAACCTGTACCCTAAACCGAGCCCTAACCCTAACACTAACCCTAACCCTAACCCTAACCCATACCCTACGCCGTACCCGCACCCCTCCCCGAACCCGTACCCTAAGCCGTACCCTAAACATAACCCTAAGCCTAACCCTAACCCTAGGCTACCCTTGACTGCTTCTGCCTCCAATTGATTTCCTAAGCAGTAGTGTTTTAAGGAACAGCTTAAAAAGAGAATCCTAAAGTGATTTCTTTATAATGGGTGTGTTCCTTATCTTATCCTAGTGTCTAAACTCTTCTCCATGGCTGGACCCCCAAATAATATTCCTTTACGTGCTAAGGGGGAGCTAGAGAGTGGGATAGGTTTACTAACTACCCTAGCCCTAACGCGTAACCTAACCCTAACCCCTACCCTAACCCTAACACGTACCCTAATCCTAACCCGTACCCTAAACCGAGCCCTAACCCTAACACTAACCCAAACCCTAACCCTAACCCATACCCTACGCCGTACACGAACACCTCCCCGAACCCATACCCCAAGCCGTACCCTAAACCTAACCCTAAGCCTAACCCTAACACTAGGCTACCCTTGACTGCTTCTGCCTCCAATAGATTTCCTAAGCACTAGTGTTTTAAGGAACAGCTTAAAAAGAGAATCCTAATGTGATTTCTTTATAATGGGTGTGTTCCTTATCTTATCCTAGTGTCTAAACTCTTCTCCATGGCTGCACCCCCAAATAATATTGCCTTACGTGCTAAGGGGTATCTAGAGAGTGGGATAGGTTTAATAACTACCCTAACCCTAATGCGTACTCTAACCCTAACCCCTAACCTAACACTAACACGTACCCTAATCCTAACCCGTACCCTAAACCGAGCCCTAACCCTAACACTAACACTAACCCTAACCCTAACCCATACCCTACGCCGTACCTGAACCCCTCCCCAAACCCGTACCGAAAGCCGTACCCTAAGCCTAACCCTAAACCTAACACTAACCCTAGGCTACCCTTGACTGCTTCTGCCTCCAATAGATTTCCTAAGCACTAGTGTTTTAAGGAACAGCTTAAAAAGAGAATCCTAATGTGATTTCTTTATAATGGGTGTGTTCCTTATCTTATCCTAGTGTCTAAACTCTTCTCCATGGCTGGACCCCCAAATAATATTCCTTTACGTGCTAAGGGGTATCTAGAGAGTGGGATAGGTTTAATAACTACCCTAACCCTAACGCATACCCTAACCCTAACCCCTACCCTAACCCTAACACGTACCCTAATCCTAACCCGTACCCTAAACCGAGCCCTAACCCTAACACTAACCCTAACCATAACCCTAACCCATACCCTACGCCGTACCCGAACCCCTCCCCGAACCCATTCCCCAAGCCGTACCCTAAACCTAACCCTAAGCCTAACCCTAACCCTAGGCTACCCTTGACTGCTTCTGCCTCCAATAGATTTCCTAAGCACTAGTGTTTTAAGGAACAGCTTAAAAAGAGAATCCTAATGTGATTTCTTTATAATGGGTGTGTTCCTTATCTTATCCTAGTGTCTAAACTCTTCTCCATGGCTGCACCCCCAAATAATATTGCCTTACGTGCTAAGGGGTATCTAGAGAGTGGGATAGGTTTAATAACTACCCTAAACCTAATGCGTACTCTAACCCTAACCCCTACCCTAACACTAACACGTACCCTAATCCTAACCCGTACCCTAAACCGAGCCCTAACCCTAACACTAACACTAACCCTAACCCTAACCCATACCCTACGCCGTACCTGAACCCCTCCCCAAACCCGTACTCTAAGCCGTACCCTAAGCCTAACCCTAAGCCTAACACTAACCCTAGGCTACCCTTGACTGCTTCTGCCTCCAATAGATTTCCTAAGCACTAGTGTTTTAAGCAACAGCTTAAAAAGAGAATCCTAATGTGATTTCTTTATAATGGGTGTGTTCCTTATCTTATGCTAGTGTCTAAATTCTTCTCCATGGCTGGAACCCCAAATAATATTCCTTTACGTGCTAAGGGGTATCTAGAGAGTGGGATAGGTTTACTAACTACCCTAACCCTAACGCGTACCCTAACCCTAACCCCTACCCTAAACCTAACACGTACCCTAATCCTAACCGTACCCTAAACCGAGCCCTAACCCTAACACTAACCCTAACCCTAACCCTAACCCATACCCTACGCCGTACCCGAAACCCTCCCCGAACCCGTACCCTAAGCCGTACCCTAAGCCTAACCCTAAGCCTAACCCTAACCCTAGGCTACCCTTGACTGCTTCTGCCTCCAATAGATTTCCTAAGCACTAGTGTTTTAAGGAACAGCTTAAAAAGAGAATCCTAATGTGATTTCTTTATAATGGGTGTGTTCCTTATCTTATCCTAGTGTCTAAACTCTTCTCCATGGCTGGACCCCCAAATAATATTCCTTTACGTGCTAAGGGGTATCTAGAGAGTGGGATAGGTTTAATAACTACCCTAACCCTAACGCGTACCCTAACCCTAACCCCTACCCTAACCCTAACACGTACCCTAATCCTAACCCGTACCCTAAACCGAGCCCTAACCCTAACACTAACCCTAACCCTAACCCTAACCCATACCCTACACCGTACCCGAAACCCTCCCCGAACCCGTACCCTAAGCCGTACCCTAAGCCTAACCCTAAGCCTAACCCTAACCCTAGGCTACCCTTGACTGCTTCTGCCTCCAATAGATTTCCTAAGCACTAGTGTTTTAAGGAACAGCTTAAAAAGAGAATCCTAATGTGATTTCTTTATAATGGGTGTGTTCCTTATCTTATCCTAGTGTCTAAACTCTTCTCCATGGCTGGACCCTCAAATAATATTCCTTTACGTGCTAAGGGGTATCTAGAGAGTGGGATAGGTTTAATAACTACCCTAACCCTAACGCGTACCCTAACCCTAACCCCTACCCTAACCCTAACACGTACCCTAATACTAACCTGTACACTAAACCGAGCCCTAACCCTAACACTAACCCTAACCCTAACCCATACCCTACGCCGTACCCGCACCCCTCCCCGAACCCGTACCCTATGCCGTACCCTAAGCCTAACCCTAAGCCTAACCCTAACCTTAGGCTACCCTTGACTGCTTCTGCCTCCAATAGATTTCCTAAGCACTAGTGTTTTAAGGAACAGCTTAAAAAGAGAATCCTAATGTGATTTCTTTATAATGGGTGTGTTCCTTATCTTATCCTAGTGTCTAAACTCTTCTCCATGGCTGCACCCCCAAATAATATTGCCTTACGTGCTAAGGGGTATCTAGAGAGTGGGATAGGTTTAATAACTACCCTAACCCTAATGCGTACTCTAACCCTAACCCCTACCCTAACACTAACACGTACCCTAATCCTAACCCGTACCCTAAACCGAGCCCTAACCCTAACACTAACACTAACCCTAACCCTAACCCATACCCTACGCCGTACCTGAACCCCTCCCCAAACTCGTACCCTAAGCCGTACCCTAAGCCTAACCCTAAGCCTAACACTAACCCTAGGCTACCCTTGACTGCTTCTGCCTCCAATAGATTTCCTAAGCACTAGTGTTTTAAGCAACAGCTTAAAAAGAGAATCCTAATGTGATTTCTTTATAATGGGTGTGTTCCTTATCTTATCCTAGTGTCTAAATTCTTCTCCATGGCTGGACCCCCAAATAATATTCCTTTACGTGCTAAGGGGTATCTAGAGAGTGGGATAGGTTTACTAACTACCCTAACCCTAACGCGTACCCTAACCCTAACCCCTACCCTAAACCTAACATGTACCCTAATCCTAACCGTACCCTAAACCGAGCCCTAACACTAACACTAACCCTAACCCTAACTCTAACCCATACCCTACGCCGTACCCGAAACCCTCCCCGAACCCGTACCCTAAGCCTAACCCTAAGCCTAACCCTAACCCTACGCTACCCTTGACTGCTTCTGCCTCCAATAGATTTCCTAAGCACTAGTGTTTTAAGGAACAGCTTAAAAAGAGAATCCTAATGTGATTTCTTTATAATGGGTGTGTTCCTTATCTTATCCTAGTGTCTAAACTCTTCTCCATGGCTGGACCCCCAAATAATATTCCTTTACGTGCTAAGGGGTATCTAGAGAGTGGGATAGGTTTAATAACTACCCTAACCCTAACGCGTACCCTAACCGTAACCCCTACCCTAACCCTAACACGTACCCTAATCCTAACCCGTACCCTAAACCGAGCCCTAACCCTAACACTAACCCTAACCCTAACCCTAACCCATACCCTACGCCGTACCCGAAACCCTCCCCGAACCCGTACCCTAAGCCATACCCTAAGCCTAACCCTAAGCCTAACACTAACCCTAGGCTACCCATGACTGCTTCTGCCTCCAATATATTTCCTAAGCACTAGTGTTTTAAGCAACAGCTTAAAAAGAGAATCCTAATGTGATTTCTTTATAATGGGTGTGTTCCTTATCTTATCCTAGTGTCTAAACTCTTATCCATGGCTGGACCCCCAAATAATATTCCTTTACGTGCTAAGGGGTATCTAGAGAGTGGGATAGGTTTACTAACGACCCTAACCCTAATGCGTACCCTAACCCTAACCCCTACCCTAAACCTAACACGTACCCTAATCCTAACTGTACCCTAAACCGAGCCCTAACCCTAACACAAACCCTAACCCTAACCCTAACCCATACCCTACGCCGTACCCGAAACCCTCCCCGAACCCGTACCCTAAGCCGTACCCTAAGCCTAACCCTAAGCCTAACCCTAACCCTAGGCTACCCTTGACTGCTTCTGCCTCCAATAGATTTCCTAAGCACTAGTGTTTTAAGGAACAGCTTAAAAAGAGAATCCTAAAGTGATTTCTTTATAATGGGTGTGTTCCTTATCTTATCCTAGTGTCTAAACTCTTCTCCATGGCTGGACCCCCAAATAATATTCCTTTACGTGCTAAGGGGTATCTAGAGAGTGGGATAGGTTTACTAACTACCCTAACCCTAACGCGTACCCTAACCCTAACCCCTACCCTAACCCTAACACGTACCCTAAACCGAGCCCTAACCCTAACACTAACCCTAACCCTAACCCTAACCCATACCCTACGCCGTACCCGAACCCCTCCCCGAACCCGTACCCTAAGCCGTACCCTAACCCTAACCCTAAGCCTAACCCTAACCCTAGGCTACCCTTGACTGCTTCTGCCTCCAATAGATTTCCTAAGCACTAGTGTTTTAAGGAACAGCTTAAAAAGAGAATCCTAATGTGATTTCTTTATAATGGGTGTGTTCCTTATCTTATCCTAGTGTCTAAACTCTTCTCCATGGCTGCACCCCCAAATAATATTGCCTTACGTGTTAAGGGGTATCTAGAGAGTGGGATAGGTTTAATAACTACCCTAACCCTAATGCGTACTCTAACCCTAACCCCTACCCTAACACTAACACGTACCCTAATCCTAACCCGTACCCTAAACCGAGCCCTAACCCTAACACTAACCCTAACCCTAACCCTAACCCATACCCTACGCTGTACCCGAACCCCTCCCCAAACCCGTACCCTAAGCCGTACCCTAAGCCTAACCCTAAGCCTAACACTAACCCTAGGCTACCCTTGACTGCTTCTGCCTCCAATAGATTTCCTAAGCACTAGTGTTTTAAGCAACAGCTTAAAAAGAGAATCCTAATGTGATTTCTTTATAATGGGTGTGTTCCTTATCTTATCCTAGTGTCTAAATTCTTCTCCATGGCTGGACCCCCAAATAATATTCCTTTACGTGCTAAGGGGTATCTAGAGAGTGGGATAGGTTTACTAACTACCCTAACCCTAACGCGTACCCTAACCCTAACCCCTACCCTAAACCTAACATGTACCCTAATCCTAACCGTACCCTAAACCGAGCCCTAACACTAACACTAACCCTAACCCTAACTCTAACCCATACCCTACGCCGTACCCGAAACCCTCCCCGAACCCGTACCCTAAGCCTAACCCTAAGCCTAACCCTAACCCTACGCTACCCTTGACTGCTTCTGCCTCCAATAGATTTCCTAAGCACTAGTGTTTTAAGGAACAGCTTAAAAAGAGAATCCTAATGTGATTTCTTTATAATGGGTGTGTTCCTTATCTTATCCTAGTGTCTAAACTCTTCTCCATGGCTGGACCCTCAAATAATATTCCTTTACGTGCTAAGGGGTATCTAGAGAGTGGGATAGGTTTAATAACTACCCTAACCCTAACGCGTACCCTAACCCTAACCCCTACCCTAACCCTAACACGTACCCTAATCCTAACCCGTACCCTAAACCGAGCCCTAACCCTAACACTAACCCTAACCCTAACCCTAACCCATAACCTACGCCGTACCCGCACCCCTCCCCGAACCCGTATCCTAAGCCGTACCCTAAGCCTAACCCTAAGCCTAACCCTAACCCTAGGCTACCCTTGACTGCTTCTGCCTCCAATAGATTTCCTAAGCACTAGTGTTTTAAGGAACAGCTTAAAAAGAGAATCCTAATGTGATTTCTTTATAATGGGTGTGTTCCTTATCTTATCCTAGTGTCTAAACTCTTCTCCATGGCTGGACCACCAAATAATATTCCTTTACGTGCTAAGGGGGAGCTAGAGAGTGGGATAGGTTTACTAACTACCCTAGCCCTAACGCGTAACCTAACCCTAACCCCTACCCTAACACTAACACGTACCCTAATCCTAACCCGTACCCTAAACCGAGCCCTAACCCTAACACTAACACTAACCCTAACCCTAACCCATACCCTACGCCGTACCTGAACCCCTCCCCAAACCCGTACCCTAAGCCGTACCCTAAGCCTAACCCTAAGCCTAACACTAACCCTAGGCTACCCTTGACTGCTTCTGCCTCCAATAGATTTCCTAAGCACTAGTGTTTTAAGCAACAGCTTAAAAAGAGAATCCTAATGTGATTTCTTTATAATGGGTGTGTTCCTTATCTTATCCTAGTGTCTAAATTCTTCTCCATTGCTGGAACCCCAAATAATATTCCTTTACGTGCTAAGGGGTATCTAGAGAGTGGGATAGGTTTACTAACTACCCTAACCCTAACGCGTACCCTAACCCTAACCCCTACCCTAAACCTAACACGTACCCTAATCCTAACCGTACCCTAAACCGAGCCCTAACCCTAACACTAACCCTAACCCTAACCCTAACCCATACCCTACGCCGTACCCGAAACCCTCCCCGAACCCGTACCCTAAGCCGTACCCTAAGCCTAACCCTAAGCCTAACCCTAACCCTACGCTACCCTTGACTGCTTCTGCCTCCAATAGATTTCCTAAGCACTAGTGTTTTAAGGAACAGCTTAAAAAGAGAATCCTAATGTGATTTCTTTATAATGGGTGTGTTCCTTATCTTATCCTAGTGTCTAAACTCTTCTCCATGGCTGGACCCTCAAATAATATACCTTTACGTGCTAAGGGGTATCTAGAGAGTGGGATAGGTTTAATAACTACCCTAACCCGAACGCGTACCCTAACCCTAACCCCTACCCTAACCCTAACACGTACCCTAATCCTAACCCGTACCCTAAACCGAGCCCTAACCCTAACACTAACCCTAACCCTAACCCTAACCCATACCCTACGCCGTACCCGCACCCCTCCCCGAACCCGTAACCTAAGCCGTACCCTAAGCCTAACCCTAAGCCTAACCCTAACCCTAGGCTACCCTTGACTGCTTCTGCCTCCAATAGATTTCCTAAGCACTAGTGTTTTAAGCAACAGCTTAAAAAGAGAATCCTAATGTGATTTCTTTATAATGGGTGTGTTCCTTATCTTATCCTAGTGTCTAAACTCTTCTCCATGGCTGCACCCCCAAATAATATTCCCTTACGTGTTAAGGGGTATCTAGAGAGTGGGATAGGTTTAATAACTACCCTAACCCTAACGCGTACCCTAACCCTAACCCCTACCCTAACCCTAACACGTACCCTAATCCTAACCTGTACCCTAAACCGAGCCCTAACCCTAACACTAACCCTAACCCTAACCCTAACCCATACCCTACGCCGTACCCGCACCCCTCCCCGAACCCGTACCCTAAGCCAGACCCTAAACCTAACCCTAAGCCTAACCCTAACCCTAGGCTACCCTTGACTGCTTCTGCCTCCAATTGATTTCCTAAGCAGTAGTGTTTTAAGGAACAGCTTAAAAAGAGAATCCTAATGTGATTTCTTTATAATGGGTGTGTTCCTTATCTTATCCTAGTGTCTAAACTCTTCTCCATGGCTGCACCCCCAAATAATATTGCCTTACGTGTTAAGGGGTATCTAGAGAGTGGGATAGGTTTAATAACTACCCTAACCCTAATGCGTACTCTAACCCTAACCTCTACCCTAACACTAACACGTACCCTAATCCTAACCCGTACCCTAAACCGAGCCCTAACCCTAACACTAACCCTAACCCTAACCCTAACCCATACCCTACGCTGTACCCGAACCCCTCCCCAAACCCGTACCCTAAGCCGTACCCTAAGCCTAACCCTAAGCCTAACACTAACCCTAGGCTACCCTTGACTGCTTCTGCCTCCAATAGATTTCCTAAGCACTAGTGTTTTAAGCAACAGCTTAAAAAGAGAATCCTAATGTGATTTCTTTATAATGGGTGTGTTCCTTATCTTATCCTAGTGTCTAAATTCTTCTCCATGGCTGGACCCCCAAATAATATTCCTTTACGTGCTAAGGGGTATCTAGAGAGTGGGATAGGTTTACTAACTACCCTAACCCTAACGCGTACCCTAACCCTAGCCCCTACCCTAAACCTAACACGTACCCTAATCCTAACCGTACCCTAAACCGAGCCCTAACACTAACACTAACCCTAACCCTAACCCTAACCCATACCCTACGCCGTACCCGAAACCCTCCCCGAACCCGTACCCTAAGCCTAACCCTAAGCCTAACCCTAACCCTACGCTACCCTTGACTGCTTCTGCCTCCAATAGATTTCCTAAGCACTAGTGTTTTAAGGAACAGCTTAAAAAGAGAATCCTAATGTGATTTCTTTATAATGGGTGTGTTCCTTATCTTATCCTAGTGTCTAAACTCTTCTCCATGGCTGGACCCTCAAATAATATTCCTTTACGTGCTAAGGGGTATCTAGAGAGTGGGATAGTTTTAATAACTACCCTAACCCTAACGCATACCCTAACCCTAACCCCTACCCTAACCCTAACACGTACCCTAATCCTAACCCGTACCCTAAACCGAGCCCTAACCCTAACACTAACCCTAACCCTAACCCTAACCCATACCCTACGCCGTACCCGAAACCCTCCCCGAACCCGTACCCTAAGCCATACCCTAAGCCTAACCCTAAGCCTAACACTAACCCTAGGCTACCCATGACTGCTTCTGCCTCCAATATATTTCCTAAGCACTAGTGTTTTAAGCAACAGCTTAAAAAGAGAATCCTAATGTGATTTCTTTATAATGGGTGTGTTCCTTATCTTATCCTAGTGTCTAAACTCTTCTCCATGGCTGGACCCCCAAATAATATTCCTTTACGTGCTAAGGGGTATCTAGAGAGTGGGATAGGTTTACTAACGACCCTAACCCTAATGCGTACCCTAACCCTAACCCCTACCCTAAACCTAACACGTACCCTAATCCTAACTGTACCCTAAACCGAGCCCTAACCCTAACACAAACCCTAACCCTAACCCTAACCCATACCCTACGCCGTACCCGAAACCCTCCCCGAACCCGTACCCTAAGCCGTACCCTAAGCCTAACCCTAAGCCTAACCCTAACCCTAGGCTACCCTTGACTGCTTCTGCCTCCAATAGATTTCCTAAGCACTAGTGTTTTAAGGAACAGCTTAAAAAGAGAATCCTAAAGTGATTTCTTTATAATGGGTGTGTTCCTTATCTTATCCTAGTGTCTAAACTCTTCTCCATGGCTGGACCCCCAAATAATATTCCTTTACGTGCTAAGGGGTATCTAGAGAGTGGGATAGGTTTACTAACTACCCTAACCCTAACGCGTACCCTAACCCTAACCCCTACCCTAACCCTAACACGTACCCTAAACCGAGCCCTAACCCTAACACTAACCCTAACCCTAACCCTAACCCATACCCTACGCCGTACCCGAACCCCTCCCCGAACCCGTACCCTAAGCCGTACCCTAACCCTAACCCTAAGCCTAACCCTAACCCTAGGCTACCCTTGACTGCTTCTGCCTCCAATAGATTTCCTAAGCACTAGTGTTTTAAGGAACAGCTTAAAAAGAGAATCCTAATGTGATTTCTTTATAATGGGTGTGTTCCTTATCTTATCCTAGTGTCTAAACTCTTCTCCATGGCTGCACCCCCAAATAATATTGCCTTACGTGTTAAGGGGTATCTAGAGAGTGGGATAGGTTTAATAACTACCCTAACCCTAATGCGTACTCTAACCCTAACCCCTACCCTAACACTAACACGTACCCTAATCCTAACCCGTACCCTAAACCGAGCCCTAACCCTAACACTAACCCTAACCCTAACCCTAACCCATACCCTACGCTGTACCCGAACCCCTCCCCAAACCCGTACCCTAAGCCGTACCCTAAGCCTAACCCTAAGCCTAACACTAACCCTAGGCTACCCTTGACTGCTTCTGCCTCCAATAGATTTCCTAAGCACTAGTGTTTTAAGCAACAGCTTAAAAAGAGAATCCTAATGTGATTTCTTTATAATGGGTGTGTTCCTTATCTTATCCTAGTGTCTAAATTCTTCTCCATGGCTGGACCCCCAAATAATATTCCTTTACGTGCTAAGGGGTATCTAGAGAGTGGGATAGGTTTACTAACTACCCTAACCCTAACGCGTACCCTAACCCTAACCCCTACCCTAAACCTAACATGTACCCTAATCCTAACCGTACCCTAAACCGAGCCCTAACACTAACACTAACCCTAACCCTAACTCTAACCCATACCCTACGCCGTACCCGAAACCCTCCCCGAACCCGTACCCTAAGCCTAACCCTAAGCCTAACCCTAACCCTACGCTACCCTTGACTGCTTCTGCCTCCAATAGATTTCCTAAGCACTAGTGTTTTAAGGAACAGCTTAAAAAGAGAATCCTAATGTGATTTCTTTATAATGGGTGTGTTCCTTATCTTATCCTAGTGTCTAAACTCTTCTCCATGGCTGGACCCTCAAATAATATTCCTTTACGTGCTAAGGGGTATCTAGAGAGTGGGATAGGTTTAATAACTACCCTAACCCTAACGCGTACCCTAACCCTAACCCCTACCCTAACCCTAACACGTTCCCTAATCCTAACCCGTACCCTAAACCGAGCCCTAACCCTAACACTAACCCTAACCCTAACCCTAACCCATAACCTACGCCGTACCCGCACCCCTCCCCGAACCCGTATCCTAAGCCGTACCCTAAGCCTAACCCTAAGCCTAACCCTAACCCTAGGCTACCCTTGACTGCTTCTGCCTCCAATAGATTTCCTAAGCACTAGTGTTTTAAGGAACAGCTTAAAAAGAGAATCCTAATGTGATTTCTTTATAATGGGTGTGTTCCTTATCTTATCCTAGTGTCTAAACTCTTCTCCATGGCTGGACCACCAAATAATATTCCTTTACGTGCTAAGGGGGAGCTAGAGAGTGGGATAGGTTTACTAACTACCCTAGCCCTAACGCGTAACCTAACCCTAACCCCTACCCTAACACTAACACGTACCCTAATCCTAACCCGTACCCTAAACCGAGCCCTAACCCTAACACTAACACTAACCCTAACCCTAACCCATACCCTACGCCGTACCTGAACCCCTCCCCAAACCCGTACCCTAAGCCGTACCCTAAGCCTAACCCTAAGCCTAACACTAACCCTAGGCTACCCTTGACTGCTTCTGCCTCCAATAGATTTCCTAAGCACTAGTGTTTTAAGCAACAGCTTAAAAAGAGAATCCTAATGTGATTTCTTTATAATGGGTGTGTTCCTTATCTTATCCTAGTGTCTAAATTCTTCTCCATTGCTGGAACCCCAAATAATATTCCTTTACGTGCTAAGGGGTATCTAGAGAGTGGGATAGGTTTACTAACTACCCTAACCCTAACGCGTACCCTAACCCTAACCCCTACCCTAAACCTAACACGTACCCTAATCCTAACCGTACCCTAAACCGAGCCCTAACCCTAACACTAACCCTAACCCTAACCCTAACCCATACCCTACGCCGTACCCGAAACCCTCCCCGAACCCGTACGCTAAGCCGTACCCTAAGCCTAACCCTAAGCCTAACCCTAACCCTACGCTACCCTTGACTGCTTCTGCCTCCAATAGATTTCCTAAGCACTAGTGTTTTAAGGAACAGCTTAAAAAGAGAATCCTAATGTGATTTCTTTATAATGGGTGTGTTCCTTATCTTATCCTAGTGTCTAAATTCTTCTCCATGGCTGGACCCCCAAATAATATTCCTTTACGTGCTAAGGGGTATCTAGAGAGTGGGATAGGTTTACTAACTACCCTAACCCTAACGCGTACCCTAACCCTAACCCCTACCCTAAACCTAACATGTACCCTAATCCTAACCGTACCCTAAACCGAGCCCTAACACTAACACTAACCCTAACCCTAACTCTAACCCATACCCTACGCCGTACCCGAAACCCTCCCCGAACCCGTACCCTAAGCCTAACCCTAAGCCTAACCCTAACCCTACGCTACCCTTGACTGCTTCTGCCTCCAATAGATTTCCTAAGCACTAGTGTTTTAAGGAACAGCTTAAAAAGAGAATCCTAATGTGATTTCTTTATAATGGGTGTGTTCCTTATCTTATCCTAGTGTCTAAACTCTTCTCCATGGCTGGACCCTCAAATAATATTCCTTTACGTGCTAAGGGGTATCTAGAGAGTGGGATAGGTTTAATAACTACCCTAACCCTAACGCGTACCCTAACCCTAACCCCTACCCTAACCCTAACACGTACCCTAATCCTAACCCGTACCCTAAACCGAGCCCTAACCCTAACACTAACCCTAACCCTAACCCTAACCCATAACCTACGCCGTACCCGCACCCCTCCCCGAACCCGTATCCTAAGCCGTACCCTAAGCCTAACCCTAAGCCTAACCCTAACCCTAGGCTACCCTTGACTGCTTCTGCCTCCAATAGATTTCCTAAGCACTAGTGTTTTAAGGAACAGCTTAAAAAGAGAATCCTAATGTGATTTCTTTATAATGGGTGTGTTCCTTATCTTATCCTAGTGTCTAAACTCTTCTCCATGGCTGGACCACCAAATAATATTCCTTTACGTGCTAAGGGGGAGCTAGAGAGTGGGATAGGTTTACTAACTACCCTAGCCCTAACGCGTAACCTAACCCTAACCCCTACCCTAACACTAACACGTACCCTAATCCTAACCCGTACCCTAAACCGAGCCCTAACCCTAACACTAACACTAACCCTAACCCTAACCCATACCCTACGCCGTACCTGAACCCCTCCCCAAACCCGTACCCTAAGCCGTACCCTAAGCCTAACCCTAAGCCTAACACTAACCCTAGGCTACCCTTGACTGCTTCTGCCTCCAATAGATTTCCTAAGCACTAGTGTTTTAAGCAACAGCTTAAAAAGAGAATCCTAATGTGATTTCTTTATAATGGGTGTGTTCCTTATCTTATCCTAGTGTCTAAATTCTTCTCCATTGCTGGAACCCCAAATAATATTCCTTTACGTGCTAAGGGGTATCTAGAGAGTGGGATAGGTTTACTAACTACCCTAACCCTAACGCGTACCCTAACCCTAACCCCTACCCTAAACCTAACACGTACCCTAATCCTAACCGTACCCTAAACCGAGCCCTAACCCTAACACTAACCCTAACCCTAACCCTAACCCATACCCTACGCCGTACCCGAAACCCTCCCCGAACCCGTACGCTAAGCCGTACCCTAAGCCTAACCCTAAGCCTAACCCTAACCCTACGCTACCCTTGACTGCTTCTGCCTCCAATAGATTTCCTAAGCACTAGTGTTTTAAGGAACAGCTTAAAAAGAGAATCCTAATGTGATTTCTTTATAATGGGTGTGTTCCTTATCTTATCCTAGTGTCTAAACTCTTCTCCATGGCTGGACCCTCAAATAATATACCTTTACGTGCTAAGGGGTATCTAGAGAGTGGGATAGGTTTAATAACTACCCTAACCCGAACGCGTACCCTAACCCTAACCCCTACCCTAACCCTAACACGTACCCTAATCCTAACCCGTACCCTAAACCGAGCCCTAACCCTAACACTAACCCTAACCCTAACCCTAACCCATACCCTACGCCGTACCCGCACCCCTCCCCGAACCCGTAACCTAAGCCGTACCCTAAGCCTAACCCTAAGCCTAACCCTAACCCTAGGCTACCCTTGACTGCTTCTGCCTCCAATAGATTTCCTAAGCACTAGTGTTTTAAGCAACAGCTTAAAAAGAGAATCCTAATGTGATTTCTTTATAATGGGTGTGTTCCTTATCTTATCCTAGTGTCTAAACTCTTCTCCATGGCTGCACCCCCAAATAATATTCCCTTACGTGTTAAGGGGTATCTAGAGAGTGGGATAGGTTTAATAACTACCCTAACCCTAACGCGTACCCTAACCCTAACCCCTACCCTAACCCTAACACGTACCCTAATCCTAACCTGTACCCTAAACCGAGCCCTAACCCTAACACTAACCCTAACCCTAACCCTAACCCATACCCTACGCCGTACCCGCACCCCTCCCCGAACCCGTACCCTAAGCCAGACCCTAAACCTAACCCTAAGCCTAACCCTAACCCTAGGCTACCCTTGACTGCTTCTGCCTCCAATTGATTTCCTAAGCAGTAGTGTTTTAAGGAACAGCTTAAAAAGAGAATCCTAATGTGATTTCTTTATAATGGGTGTGTTCCTTATCTTATCCTAGTGTCTAAACTCTTCTCCATGGCTGCACCCCCAAATAATATTGCCTTACGTGTTAAGGGGTATCTAGAGAGTGGGATAGGTTTAATAACTACCCTAACCCTAATGCGTACTCTAACCCTAACCTCTACCCTAACACTAACACGTACCCTAATCCTAACCCGTACCCTAAACCGAGCCCTAACCCTAACACTAACCCTAACCCTAACCCTAACCCATACCCTACGCTGTACCCGAACCCCTCCCCAAACCCGTACCCTAAGCCGTACCCTAAGCCTAACCCTAAGCCTAACACTAACCCTAGGCTACCCTTGACTGCTTCTGCCTCCAATAGATTTCCTAAGCACTAGTGTTTTAAGCAACAGCTTAAAAAGAGAATCCTAATGTGATTTCTTTATAATGGGTGTGTTCCTTATCTTATCCTAGTGTCTAAATTCTTCTCCATGGCTGGACCCCCAAATAATATTCCTTTACGTGCTAAGGGGTATCTAGAGAGTGGGATAGGTTTACTAACTACCCTAACCCTAACGCGTACCCTAACCCTAGCCCCTACCCTAAACCTAACACGTACCCTAATCCTAACCGTACCCTAAACCGAGCCCTAACACTAACACTAACCCTAACCCTAACCCTAACCCATACCCTACGCCGTACCCGAAACCCTCCCCGAACCCGTACCCTAAGCCTAACCCTAAGCCTAACCCTAACCCTACGCTACCCTTGACTGCTTCTGCCTCCAATAGATTTCCTAAGCACTAGTGTTTTAAGGAACAGCTTAAAAAGAGAATCCTAATGTGATTTCTTTATAATGGGTGTGTTCCTTATCTTATCCTAGTGTCTAAACTCTTCTCCATGGCTGGACCCTCAAATAATATTCCTTTACGTGCTAAGGGGTATCTAGAGAGTGGGATAGTTTTAATAACTACCCTAACCCTAACGCATACCCTAACCCTAACCCCTACCCTAACCCTAACACGTACCCTAATCCTAACCCGTACCCTAAACCGAGCCCTAACCCTAACACTAACCCTAACCCTAACCCTAACCCATAACCTACGCCGTACCCGCACCCCTCCCCGAACCCGTACCCTAAGCCGTACCCTAAGCCTAACCCTAAGCCTAACCCTAACCCTAGGCTACCCTTGACTGCTTCTGCCTCCAATAGATTTCCTAAGCACTAGTGTTTTAAGGAACAGCTTAAAAAGAGAATCCTAATGTGATTTCTTTATAATGGGTGTGTTCCTTATCTTATCCTAGTGTCTAAACTCTTCTCCATGGCTGGACCACCAAATAATATTCCTTTACGTGCTAAGGGGGAGCTAGAGAGTGGGATAGGTTTACTAACTACCCTAGCCCTAACGCGTAACCTAACCCTAACCCCTACCCTAACACTAACACGTACCCTAATCCTAAACCGTACCCTAAACCGAGCCCTAACCCTAACACTAACACTAACCCTAACCCTAACCCATACCCTACGCCGTACCTGAACCCCTCCCCAAACCCGTACCCTAAGCCGTACCCTAAGCCTAACCCTAAGCCTAACACTAACCCTAGGCTACCCTTGACTGCTTCTGCCTCCAATAGATTTCCTAAGCACTAGTGTTTTAAGCAACAGCTTAAAAAGAGAATCCTAATGTGATTTCTTTATAATGGGTGTGTTCCTTATCTTATCCTAGTGTCTAAATTCTTCTCCATTGCTGGAACCCCAAATAATATTCCTTTACGTGCTAAGGGGTATCTAGAGAGTGGGATAGGTTTACTAACTACCCTAACCCTAACGCGTACCCTAACCCTAACCCCTACCCTAAACCTAACACGTACCCTAATCCTAACCGTACCCTAAACCGAGCCCTAACCCTAACACTAACCCTAACCCTAACCCTAACCCATACCCTACGCCGTACCCGAAACCCTCCCCGAACCCGTACCCTAAGCCGTACCCTAAGCCTAACCCTAAGCCTAACCCTAACCCTACGCTACCCTTGACTGCTTCTGCCTCCAATAGATTTCCTAAGCACTAGTGTTTTAAGGAACAGCTTAAAAAGAGAATCCTAATGTGATTTCTTTATAATGGGTGTGTTCCTTATCTTATCCTAGTGTCTAAACTCTTCTCCATGGCTGGACCCTCAAATAATATACCTTTACGTGCTAAGGGGTATCTAGAGAGTGGGATAGGTTTAATAACTACCCTAACCCGAACGCGTACCCTAACCCTAACCCCTACCCTAACCCTAACACGTACCCTAATCCTAACCCGTACCCTAAACCGAGCCCTAACCCTAACACTAACCCTAACCCTAACCCTAACCCATACCCTACGCCGTACCCGCACCCCTCCCCGAACCCGTAACCTAAGCCGTACCCTAAGCCTAACCCTAAGCCTAACCCTAACCCTAGGCTACCCTTGACTGCTTCTGCCTCCAATAGATTTCCTAAGCACTAGTGTTTTAAGCAACAGCTTAAAAAGAGAATCCTAATGTGATTTCTTTATAATGGGTGTGTTCCTTATCTTATCCTAGTGTCTAAACTCTTCTCCATGGCTGCACCCCCAAATAATATTCCCTTACGTGTTAAGGGGTATCTAGAGAGTGGGATAGGTTTAATAACTACCCTAACCCTAACGCGTACCCTAACCCTAACCCCTACCCTAACCCTAACACGTACCCTAATCCTAACCTGTACCCTAAACCGAGCCCTAACCCTAACACTAACCCTAACCCTAACCCTAACCCATACCCTACGCCGTACCCGCACCCCTCCCCGAACCCGTACCCTAAGCCAGACCCTAAACCTAACCCTAAGCCTAACCCTAACCCTAGGCTACCCTTGACTGCTTCTGCCTCCAATTGATTTCCTAAGCAGTAGTGTTTTAAGGAACAGCTTAAAAAGAGAATCCTAATGTGATTTCTTTATAATGGGTGTGTTCCTTATCTTATCCTAGTGTCTAAACTCTTCTCCATGGCTGCACCCCCAAATAATATTGCCTTACGTGTTAAGGGGTATCTAGAGAGTGGGATAGGTTTAATAACTACCCTAACCCTAATGCGTACTCTAACCCTAACCTCTACCCTAACACTAACACGTACCCTAATCCTAACCCGTACCCTAAACCGAGCCCTAACCCTAACACTAACCCTAACCCTAACCCTAACCCATACCCTACGCTGTACCCGAACCCCTCCCCAAACCCGTACCCTAAGCCGTACCCTAAGCCTAACCCTAAGCCTAACACTAACCCTAGGCTACCCTTGACTGCTTCTGCCTCCAATAGATTTCCTAAGCACTAGTGTTTTAAGCAACAGCTTAAAAAGAGAATCCTAATGTGATTTCTTTATAATGGGTGTGTTCCTTATCTTATCCTAGTGTCTAAATTCTTCTCCATGGCTGGACCCCCAAATAATATTCCTTTACGTGCTAAGGGGTATCTAGAGAGTGGGATAGGTTTACTAACTACCCTAACCCTAACGCGTACCCTAACCCTAGCCCCTACCCTAAACCTAACACGTACCCTAATCCTAACCGTACCCTAAACCGAGCCCTAACACTAACACTAACCCTAACCCTAACCCTAACCCATACCCTACGCCGTACCCGAAACCCTCCCCGAACCCGTACCCTAAGCCTAACCCTAAGCCTAACCCTAACCCTACGCTACCCTTGACTGCTTCTGCCTCCAATAGATTTCCTAAGCACTAGTGTTTTAAGGAACAGCTTAAAAAGAGAATCCTAATGTGATTTCTTTATAATGGGTGTGTTCCTTATCTTATCCTAGTGTCTAAACTCTTCTCCATGGCTGGACCCTCAAATAATATTCCTTTACGTGCTAAGGGGTATCTAGAGAGTGGGATAGTTTTAATAACTACCCTAACCCTAACGCATACCCTAACCCTAACCCCTACCCTAACCCTAACACGTACCCTAATCCTAACCCGTACCCTAAACCGAGCCCTAACCCTAACACTAACCCTAACCCTAACCCTAACCCATAACCTACGCCGTACCCGCACCCCTCCCCGAACCCGTACCCTAAGCCGTACCCTAAGCCTAACCCTAAGCCTAACCCTAACCCTAGGCTACCCTTGACTGCTTCTGCCTCCAATAGATTTCCTAAGCACTAGTGTTTTAAGGAACAGCTTAAAAAGAGAATCCTAATGTGATTTCTTTATAATGGGTGTGTTCCTTATCTTATCCTAGTGTCTAAACTCTTCTCCATGGCTGGACCACCAAATAATATTCCTTTACGTGCTAAGGGGGAGCTAGAGAGTGGGATAGGTTTACTAACTACCCTAGCCCTAACGCGTAACCTAACCCTAACCCCTACCCTAACACTAACACGTACCCTAATCCTAACCCGTACCCTAAACCGAGCCCTAACCCTAACACTAACACTAACCCTAACCCTAACCCATACCCTACGCCGTACCTGAACCCCTCCCCAAACCCGTACCCTAAGCCGTACCCTAAGCCTAACCCTAAGCCTAACACTAACCCTAGGCTACCCTTGACTGCTTCTGCCTCCAATAGATTTCCTAAGCACTAGTGTTTTAAGCAACAGCTTAAAAAGAGAATCCTAATGTGATTTCTTTATAATGGGTGTGTTCCTTATCTTATCCTAGTGTCTAAATTCTTCTCCATTGCTGGAACCCCAAATAATATTCCTTTACGTGCTAAGGGGTATCTAGAGAGTGGGATAGGTTTACTAACTACCCTAACCCTAACGCGTACCCTAACCCTAACCCCTACCCTAAACCTAACACGTACCCTAATCCTAACCGTACCCTAAACCGAGCCCTAACCCTAACACTAACCCTAACCCTAACCCTAACCCATACCCTACGCCGTACCCGAAAACCTCCCCGAACCCGTACCCTAAGCCGTACCCTAAGCCTAACCCTAAGCCTAACCCTAACCCTACGCTACACTTGACTGCTTCTGCCTCCAATAGATTTCCTAAGCACTAGTGTTTTAAGGAACAGCTTAAAAAGAGAATCCTAATGTGATTTCTTTATAATGGGTGTGTTCCTTATCTTATCCTAGTGTCTAAACTCTTCTCCATGGCTGGACCCTCAAATAATATTCCTTTACGTGCTAAGGGGTATCTAGAGAGTGGGATAGGTTTAATAACTACCCTAACCCGAACGCGTACCCTACCCCTAACCCCTACCCTAACCCTAACATGTACCCTAATCCTAACCCGTACCCTAAACCGAGCCCTAACCCTAACACTAACCCTAACCCTAACCCTAACCCATACCCTACGCCGTACCCGCACCCCTCCCCGAACCCGTAACCTAAGCCGTACCCTAAGCCTAACCCTAAGCCTAACCCTAACCCTAGGCTACCCTTGACTGCTTCTGCCTCCAATAGATTTCCTAAGCACTAGTGTTTTAAGCAACAGCTTAAAAAGAGAATCCTAATGTGATTTCTTTATAATGGGTGTGTTCCTTATCTTATCCTAGTGTCTAAACTCTTCTCCATGGCTGCACCCCCAAATAATATTCCCTTACGTGTTAAGGGGTATCTAGAGAGTGGGATAGGTTTAATAACTACCCTAACCCTAACGCGTACCCTAACCCTAACCCCTACCCTAACCCTAACACGTACCCTAATCCTAACCTGTACCCTAAACCGAGCCCTAACCCTAACACTAACCCTAACCCTAACCCTAACCCATACCCTACGCCGTACCCGCACCCCTCCCCGAACCCGTACCCTAAGCCATACCCTAAACCTAACCCTAAGCCTAACCCTAACCCTAGGCTACCCTTGACTGCTTCTGCCTCCAATTGATTTCCTAAGCAGTAGTGTTTTAAGGAACAGCTTAAAAAGAGAATCCTAATGTGATTTCTTTATAATGGGTGTGTTCCTTATCTTATCCTAGTGTCTAAACTCTTCTCCATGGCTGGACCCCCAAATAATATTCCTTTACGTGCTAAGGGGGAGCTAGAGAGTGGGATAGGTTTACTAACTACCCTAGCCCTAACGCGTAACCTAACCCTAACCCCTACCCTAACCCTAACACGTACCCTAATCCTAACCCGTACCCTAAACCGAGCCCTAACCCTAACACTAACCCAAACCCTATCCCTAACCCATACCCTACGCCGTACACGAACACCTCCCCGAACCCATACCCCAAGCCGTACCCTAACCCTAACCCTAAGCCTAACCCTAACCCTAGGCTACCCTTGACTGCTTCTGCCTCCGATAGATTTCCTAAGCACTAGTGTTTTAAGAACAGCTTAAAAAGAGAATCCTAAAGTGATTTCTTTATAATGGGTGTGTTCCTTATCTTATCCTAGTGTCTAAACTCTTCTCCATGGCTGGAACCCCAAATAATATTCCTTTACGTGCTAAGGGGTATCTAGAGAATGGGATAGGTTTAATAACTACCCTAACCCTAACGCGTACCCTAACCCTAACCCCTACCCTAACCCTAACACGTACCCTAATCCTAACCCGTACCCTAAACCGAGCCCTAACCCTAACACTAACCCTAACCCTAACCCTAACCCATACCCTACGCCGTACCCGAAACCCTCCCCTACCCGTACCCTAAGCCATACCCTAAGCCTAACCCTAAGCCTAACACTAACCCTAGGCTACCCTTGACTGCTTCTGCCTCCAATAGATTTCCTAAGCACTAGTGTTTTAAGCAACAGCTTAAAAAGAGAATCCTAATGTGATTTCTTTATAATGGGTGTGTTCCTTATCTTATCCTAGTGTCTAAACTCTTCTCCATGGCTGGACCCCCAAATAATATTCCTTTACGTGCTAAGGGGGAGCTAGAGAGTGGGATAGGTTTACTAACTACCCTAGCCCTAACGCGTAACCTAACCCTAACCCCTACCCTAACCCTAACACGTACCCTAATCCTAACCCGTACCCTAAACCGAGCCCTAACCCTAACACTAACCCAAACCCTAACCCTAACCCATACCCTACGCCGTACACGAACACCTCCCCGAACCCATACCCCAAGCCGTACCCTAACCCTAACCCTAAGCCTAACCCTAACCCTAGGCTACCCTTGACTGCTTCTGCCTCCAATAGATTTCCTAAGCACTAGTGTTTTAAGAACAGCTTAAAAAGAGAATCCTAAAGTGATTTCTTTATAATGGGTGTGTTCCTTATCTTATCCTAGTGTCTAAACTCTTCTCCATGGCTGGACCCCCAAATAATATTCCTTTACGTGCTAAGGGGTATCTAGAGAGTGGGATAGGTTTAATAACTACCCTAACCCTAACGCGTACCCTAACCCTAACCCCTACCCTAACCCTAACACGTACCCTAATCCTAACCCGTACCCTAAACCGAGCCCTAACCCTAACACTAACCCTAACCCTAACCCTAACCCATACCCCACGCCGTACCCGAAACCCTCCCCGAACCCGTACCCTAAGCCATACCCTAAGCCTAACCCTAAGCCTAACACTAACCCTAGGCTACCCTTGACTGCTTCTGCCTCCAATAGATTTCCTAAGCACTAGTGTTTTAAGCAACAGCTTAAAAAGAGAATCCTAATGTGATTTCTTTATAATGGGTGTGTTCCTTATCTTATCCTAGTGTCTAAACTCTTCTCCATGGCTGGACCCCCAAATAATATTCCTTTACGTGCTAAGGGGTATCTAGAGAGTGGGATAGGTTTACTAACAACCCTAACCCTAATGCGTACCCTAACCCTAACCCCTACCCTAAACCTAACACGTACCCTAATCCTAACCGTACCCTAAACCGAGCCCTAACCCTAACACAAACCCTAACCCTAACCCTAACCCATACCCTACGCCGTACCCGAAACCCTCCCCGAACCCGTACCCTAAGCCGTACCCTAAGCCTAACCCTAAGCCTAACCCTAACCCTACGCTACCCTTGACTGCTTCTGCCTCCAATAGATTTCCTAAGCACTAGTGTTTTAAGCAACAGCTTAAAAAGAGAATCCTAATGTGATTTCTTTATAATGGGTGTGTTCCTTATCTTATCCTAGTGTCTAAACTCTTCTCCATGGCTGGACCCTCAAATAATATTCCTTTACGTGCTAAGGGGTATCTAGAGAGTGGGATAGGTTTAATAACTACCCTAACCCTAACGCGTACCCTAACCCTAGCCCCTACCCTAAACCTAACACGTACCCTAATCCTAACCCGTACCCTAAACCGAGCCCTAACCCTAACACTAACCCTAACCCTAACCCTAACCCATACCCTACGCCGTACCCGAAACCCTCCCCGAACCCGTACCCTAAGCCATACCCTAAGCCTAACCCTAAGCCTAACACTAACCCTAGGCTACCCTTGACTGCTTCTGCCTCCAATAGATTTCCTAAGCACTAGTGTTTTAAGCAACAACTTAAAAAGAGAATCCTAATGTGATTTCTTTATAATGGGTGTGTTCCTTATCTTATCCTAGTGTCTAAACTCTTCTCCATGGCTGGACCCTCAAATAATATTCCTTTACGTGCTAAGGGGTATCTAGAGAGTGGGATAGGTTTAATAACTACCCTAACCCTAACGCGTACCCTAACCCTAGCCCCTACCCTAAACCTAACACGTACCCTAATCCTAATCCGTACCCTAAACCGAGCCCTAACCCTAACACTAACCCTAACCCTAACCCTAACCCATACCCTACGCCGTACCCGAAACCCTCCCCGAACCCGTACCCTAAGCCATACCCTAAGCCTAACCCTAAGCCTAACACTAACCCTAGGCTACCCTTGACTGCTTCTGCCTCCAATAGATTTCCTAAGCACTAGTGTTTTAAGCAACAACTTAAAAAGAGAATCCTAATGTGATTTCTTTATAATGGGTGTGTTCCTTATCTTATCCTAGTGTCTAAACTCTTCTCCATGGCTGGACCCCCAAATAATATTCCTTTACGTGCTAAGGGGTATCTAGAGAGTGGGATAGGTTTACTAACGAACCTAACCCTAATGCGTACCCTAACCCTAACCCCTACCCTAAACCTAACACGTACCCTAATCCTAACCGTACCCTAAACCGAGCCCTAACCCTAACCCAAACCCTAACCCTAACCCTAACCCATACCCTACGCCGTACCCGCACCCCTCCCCGAACCCGTACCCTAAGCCGTACCCTAAGCCTAACCCTAAGCCTAACCCTAACCCTAGGCTACCCTTGACTGCTTCTGCCTCCAATAGATTTCCTAAGCACTAGTGTTTTAAGGAACAGCTTAAAAAGAGAATCCTAAAGTGATTTCTTTATAATGGGTGTGTTCCTTATCTTATCCTAGCGTCTAAACTCTTCTCCATGGCTGGACACCCAAATAATATTCCTTTACGTGCCAAGGGGTATCTAGAGAGTGGGATAGGTTTAACAACTACCCTAACCCTAACGCGTACCCTAAACCTAACCCCTACCCTAACCCTAACACGTACCCTAATCCTAACCCGTACCCTAAACCGAGCCCTAACCCTAACACTAACCCTAACCCTAACCCTAACCCATACCCTACGCCGTACCCGCACCCCTCCCCGAACCCGTACCCTAAGCCGTACCCTCAGCCGAACCCTAAGCCTAACCCTAAACCTAGGCTACCCTTGAGTGCTTCTGCCTCCAATAGATTTCCTAAGCACTAGTGTTTTAAGGAACAGCTTAAAAAGAGAATCCTAATGTGATTTCTTTATAATGGGTGTGTTCCTTATCTTATCCTAGTGCCTAAACTCTTCTCCATGGCTGGACCCCCAAATAATACTCCTTTACGTGCTAAGGGGTATCTAGAGAGTGGGATAGGTTTACTAACTACCCTAACCCTAACGCGTACCCTAACCCTAACCCCTACCCTAACCCTAAAACATACCCTAATCCTAACCCGTACCCTAAACCGAGCCCTAACCCTAACACTAACACTAAACCTAACCCTAACCCATACCCTACGCCGTACCCGAACCCCTCCCCAAACCCGTACCCTAAGCCGTACCCTAAGCCTAACCCTAAGCCTAACACTAACCATAGGCTACCCTTGACTGCTTCTGCCTCCAATAGATTTCCTAAGCACTAGTGTTTTAAGCAACAGCTTAAAAAGAGAATCCTAATGTGATTTCTTTATAATGGGTGTGTTCCTTATCTTATCCTAGTGTCTAAACTCTTCTCCATGGCTGGACCGCCAAATAATATTCCTTTACGTGCTAAGGGGTATCTAGAGAGTGGGATAGGTTTACTAACTACCCTAACCCTAATGCGTACCCTAACCCTAACCCCTACCCTAAACCTAACACGTACCCTAATCCTAACTGTACCCTAAACCGAGCCCTAACCCTAACACAAACCCTAACCCTAACCCTAACCCATACCCTACGCCGTACCCGAAACCCTCCCCGAACCCGTACCCTAAGCCGTACCCTAAGCCTAACCCTAAGCCTAACCCTAACCCTAGGCTACCCTTGACTGCTTCTGCCTCCAATAGATTTCCTAAGCACTAGTGTTTTAAGGAACAGCTTAAAAAGAGAATCCTAAAGTGATTTCTTTATAATGGGTGTGTTCCTTATCTTATCCTAGCGTCTAAACTCTTCTCCATGGCTGCACCCCCAAATAATATTGCCTTACGTGTTAAGGGGTATCTAGAGAGTGGGATAGGTTTAATAACTACCCTAACCCTAATGCGTACTCTAACCCTAACCTCTACCCTAACACTAACACGTACCCTAATCCTAACCCGTACCCTAAACCGAGCCCTAACCCTAACACTAACCCTAACCCTAACCCTAACCCATACCCTACGCTGTACCCGAACCCCTCCCCAAACCCGTACCCTAAGCCGTACCCTAAGCCTAACCCTAAGCCTAACACTAACCCTAGGCTACCCTTGACTGCTTCTGCCTCCAATAGATTTCCTAAGCACTAGTGTTTTAAGCAACAGCTTAAAAAGAGAATCCTAATGTGATTTCTTTATAATGGGTGTGTTCCTTATCTTATCCTAGTGTCTAAATTCTTCTCCATGGCTGGACCCCCAAATAATATTCCTTTACGTGCTAAGGGGTATCTAGAGAGTGGGATAGGTTTACTAACTACCCTAACCCTAACGCGTACCCTAACCCTAGCCCCTACCCTAAACCTAACACGTACCCTAATCCTAACCGTACCCTAAACCGAGCCCTAACACTAACACTAACCCTAACCCTAACCCTAACCCATACCCTACGCCGTACCCGAAACCCTCCCCGAACCCGTACCCTAAGCCTAACCCTAAGCCTAACCCTAACCCTACGCTACCCTTGACTGCTTCTGCCTCCAATAGATTTCCTAAGCACTAGTGTTTTAAGGAACAGCTTAAAAAGAGAATCCTAATGTGATTTCTTTATAATGGGTGTGTTCCTTATCTTATCCTAGTGTCTAAACTCTTCTCCATGGCTGGACCCTCAAATAATATTCCTTTACGTGCTAAGGGGTATCTAGAGAGTGGGATAGTTTTAATAACTACCCTAACCCTAACGCATACCCTAACCCTAACCCCTACCCTAACCCTAACACGTACCCTAATCCTAACCCGTACCCTAAACCGAGCCCTAACCCTAACACTAACCCTAACCCTAACCCTAACCCATAACCTACGCCGTACCCGCACCCCTCCCCGAACCCGTACCCTAAGCCGTACCCTAAGCCTAACCCTAAGCCTAACCCTAACCCTAGGCTACCCTTGACTGCTTCTGCCTCCAATAGATTTCCTAAGCACTAGTGTTTTAAGGAACAGCTTAAAAAGAGAATCCTAATGTGATTTCTTTATAATGGGTGTGTTCCTTATCTTATCCTAGTGTCTAAACTCTTCTCCATGGCTGGACCACCAAATAATATTCCTTTACGTGCTAAGGGGGAGCTAGAGAGTGGGATAGGTTTACTAACTACCCTAGCCCTAACGCGTAACCTAACCCTAACCCCTACCCTAACACTAACACGTACCCTAATCCTAACCCGTACCCTAAACCGAGCCCTAACCCTAACACTAACACTAACCCTAACCCTAACCCATACCCTACGCCGTACCTGAACCCCTCCCCAAACCCGTACACTAAGCCGTACCCTAAGCCTAACCCTAAGCCTAACACTAACCCTAGGCTACCCTTGACTGCTTCTGCCTCCAATAGATTTCCTAAGCACTAGTGTTTTAAGCAACAGCTTAAAAAGAGAATCCTAATGTGATTTCTTTATAATGGGTGTGTTCCTTATCTTATCCTAGTGTCTAAATTCTTCTCCATTGCTGGAACCCCAAATAATATTCCTTTACGTGCTAAGGGGTATCTAGAGAGTGGGATAGGTTTACTAACTACCCTAACCCTAACGCGTACCCTAACCCTAACCCCTACCCTAAACCTAACACGTACCCTAATCCTAACCGTACCCTAAACCGAGCCCTAACCCTAACACTAACCCTAACCCTAACCCTAACCCATACCCTACGCCGTACCCGAAACCCTCCCCGAACCCGTACCCTAAGCCGTACCCTAAGCCTAACCCTAAGCCTAACCCTAACCCTACGCTACCCTTGACTGCTTCTGCCTCCAATAGATTTCCTAAGCACTAGTGTTTTAAGGAACAGCTTAAAAAGAGAATCCTAATGTGATTTCTTTATAATGGGTGTGTTCCTTATCTTATCCTAGTGTCTAAACTCTTCTCCATGGCTGGACCCTCAAATAATATACCTTTACGTGCTAAGGGGTATCTAGAGAGTGGGATAGGTTTAATAACTACCCTAACCCGAACGCGTACCCTAACCCTAACCCCTACCCTAACCCTAACACGTACCCTAATCCTAACCCGTACCCTAAACCGAGCCCTAACCCTAACACTAACCCTAACCCTAACCCTAACCCATACCCTACGCCGTACCCGCACCCCTCCCCGAACCCGTAACCTAAGCCGTACCCTAAGCCTAACCCTAAGCCTAACCCTAACCCTAGGCTACCCTTGACTGCTTCTGCCTCCAATAGATTTCCTAAGCACTAGTGTTTTAAGCAACAGCTTAAAAAGAGAATCCTAATGTGATTTCTTTATAATGGGTGTGTTCCTTATCTTATCCTAGTGTCTAAACTCTTCTCCATGGCTGCACCCCCAAATAATATTCCCTTACGTGTTAAGGGGTATCTAGAGAGTGGGATAGGTTTAATAACTACCCTAACCCTAACGCGTACCCTAACCCTAACCCCTACCCTAACCCTAACACGTACCCTAATCCTAACCTGTACCCTAAACCGAGCCCTAACCCTAACACTAACCCTAACCCTAACCCTAACCCATACCCTACGCCGTACCCGCACCCCTCCCCGAACCCGTACCCTAAGCCATACCCTAAACCTAACCCTAAGCCTAACCCTAACCCTAGGCTACCCTTGACTGCTTCTGCCTCCAATTGATTTCCTAAGCAGTAGTGTTTTAAGGAACAGCTTAAAAAGAGAATCCTAATGTGATTTCTTTATAATGGGTGTGTTCCTTATCTTATCCTAGTGTCTAAACTCTTCTCCATGGCTGCACCCCCAAATAATATTGCCTTACGTGTTAAGGGGTATCTAGAGAGTGGGATAGGTTTAATAACTACCCTAACCCTAATGCGTACTCTAACCCTAACCTCTACCCTAACACTAACACGTACCCTAATCCTAACCCGTACCCTAAACCGAGCCCTAACCCTAACACTAACCCTAACCCTAACCCTAACCCATACCCTACGCTGTACCCGAACCCCTCCCCAAACCCGTACCCTAAGCCGTACCCTAAGCCTAACCCTAAGCCTAACACTAACCCTAGGCTACCCTTGACTGCTTCTGCCTCCAATAGATTTCCTAAGCACTAGTGTTTTAAGCAACAGCTTAAAAAGAGAATCGTAATGTGATTTCTTTATAATGGGTGTGTTCCTTATCTTATCCTAGTGTCTAAATTCTTCTCCATGGCTGGACCCCCAAATAATATTCCTTTACGTGCTAAGGGGTATCTAGAGAGTGGGATAGGTTTACTAACTACCCTAACCCTAACGCGTACCCTAACCCTAGCCCCTACCCTAAACCTAACACGTACCCTAATCCTAACCGTACCCTAAACCGAGCCCTAACACTAACACTAACCCTAACCCTAACCCTAACCCATACCCTACGCCGTACCCGAAACCCTCCCCGAACCCGTACCCTAAGCCTAACCCTAAGCCTAACCCTAACCCTACGCTACCCTTGACTGCTTCTGCCTCCAATAGATTTCCTAAGCACTAGTGTTTTAAGGAACAGCTTAAAAAGAGAATCCTACTGTGATTTCTTTATAATGGGTGTGTTCCTTATCTTATCCTAGTGTCTAAACTCTTCTCCATGGCTGGACCCTCAAATAATATTCCTTTACGTGCTAAGGGGTATCTAGAGAGTGGGATAGTTTTAATAACTACCCTAACACTAACGCATACCCTAACCCTAACCCCTACCCTAACCCTAACACGTACCCTAATCCTAACCCGTACCCTAAACCGAGCCCTAACCCTAACACTAACCCTAACCCTAACCCTAACCCATAACCTACGCCGTACCCGCACCCCTCCCCGAACCCGTACCCTAAGCCGTACCCTAAGCCTAACCCTAAGCCTAACCCTAACCCTAGGCTACCCTTGACTGCTTCTGCCTCCAATAGATTTCCTAAGCACTAGTGTTTTAAGGAACAGCTTAAAAAGAGAATCCTAATGTGATTTCTTTATAATGGGTGTGTTCCTTATCTTATCCTAGTGTCTAAACTCTTCTCCATGGCTGGACCACCAAATAATATTCCTTTACGTGCTAAGGGGGAGCTAGAGAGTGGGATAGGTTTACTAACTACCCTAGCCCTAACGCGTAACCTAACCCTAACCCCTACCCTAACACTAACACGTACCCTAATCCTAACCCGTACCCTAAACCGAGCCCTAACCCTAACACTAACACTAACCCTAACCCTAACCCATACCCTACGCCGTACCTGAACCCCTCCCCAAACCCGTACCCTAAGCCGTACCCTAAGCCTAACCCTAAGCCTAACACTAACCCTAGGCTACCCTTGACTGCTTCTGCCTCCAATAGATTTCCTAAGCACTAGTGTTTTAAGCAACAGCTTAAAAAGAGAATCCTAATGTGATTTCTTTATAATGGGTGTGTTCCTTATCTTATCCTAGTGTCTAAATTCTTCTCCATTGCTGGAACCCCAAATAATATTCCTTTACGTGCTAAGGGGTATCTAGAGAGTGGGATAGGTTTACTAACTACCCTAACCCTAACGCGTACCCTAACCCTAACCCCTACCCTAAACCTAACACGTACCCTAATCCTAACCGTACCCTAAACCGAGCCCTAACCCTAACACTAACCCTAACCCTAACCCTAACCCATACCCTACGCCGTACCCGAAACCCTCCCCGAACCCGTACCCTAAGCCGTACCCTAAGCCTAACCCTAAGCCTAACCCTAACCCTACGCTACACTTGACTGCTTCTGCCTCCAATAGATTTCCTAAGCACTAGTGTTTTAAGGAACAGCTTAAAAAGAGAATCCTAATGTGATTTCTTTATAATGGGTGTGTTCCTTATCTTATCCTAGTGTCTAAACTCTTCTCCATGGCTGGACCCTCAAATAATATTCCTTTACGTGCTAAGGGGTATCTAGAGAGTGGGATAGGTTTAATAACTACCCTAACCCGAACGCGTACCCTACCCCTAACCCCTACCCTAATCTAACATGTACCCTAATCCTAACCCGTACCCTAAACCGAGCCCTAACCCTAACACTAACCCTAACCCTAACCCTAACCCATACCCTACGCCGTACCCGCACCCCTCCCCGAACCCGTAACCTAAGCCGTACCCTAAGCCTAACCCTAAGCCTAACCCTAACCCTAGGCTACCCTTGACTGCTTCTGCCTCCAATAGATTTCCTAAGCACTAGTGTTTTAAGCAACAGCTTAAAAAGAGAATCCTAATGTGATTTCTTTATAATGGGTGTGTTCCTTATCTTATCCTAGTGTCTAAACTCTTCTCCATGGCTGCACCCCCAAATAATATTCCCTTACGTGTTAAGGGGTATCTAGAGAGTGGGATAGGTTTAATAACTACCCTAACCCTAACGCGTACCCTAACCCTAACCCCTACCCTAACCCTAACACGTACCCTAATCCTAACCTGTACCCTAAACCGAGCCCTAACCCTAACACTAACCCTAACCCTAACCCTAACCCATACCCTACGCCGTACCCGCACCCCTCCCCGAACCCGTACCCTAAGCCATACCCTAAACCTAACCCTAAGCCTAACCCTAACCCTAGGCTACCCTTGACTGCTTCTGCCTCCAATTGATTTCCTAAGCAGTAGTGTTTTAAGGAACAGCTTAAAAAGAGAATCCTAATGTGATTTCTTTATAATGGGTGTGTTCCTTATCTTATCCTAGTGTCTAAACTCTTCTCCATGGCTGGACCCCCAAATAATATTCCTTTACGTGCTAAGGGGGAGCTAGAGAGTGGGATAGGTTTACTAACTACCCTAGCCCTAACGCGTAACCTAACCCTAACCCCTACCCTAACCCTAACACGTACCCTAATCCTAACCCGTACCCTAAACCGAGCCCTAACCCTAACACTAACCCAAACCCTATCCCTAACCCATACCCTACGCCGTACACGAACACCTCCCCGAACCCATACCCCAAGCCGTACCCTAACCCTAACCCTAAGCCTAACCCTAAGCCTAGGCTACCCTTGACTGCTTCTGCCTCCGATAGATTTCCTAAGCACTAGTGTTTTAAGAACAGCTTAAAAAGAGAATCCTAAAGTGATTTCTTTATAATGGGTGTGTTCCTTATCTTATCCTAGTGTCTAAACTCTTCTCCATGGCTGGAACCCCAAATAATATTCCTTTACGTGCTAAGGGGTATCTAGAGAATGGGATAGGTTTAATAACTACCCTAACCCTAACGCGTACCCTAACCCTAACCCCTACCCTAACCCTAACACGTACCCTAATCCTAACCCGTACCCTAAACCGAGCCCTAACCCTAACACTAACCCTAACCCTAACCCTAACCCATACCCTACGCCGTACCCGAAACCCTCCCCTACCCGTACCCTAAGCCATACCCTAAGCCTAACCCTAAGCCTAACACTAACCCTAGGCTACCCTTGACTGCTTCTGCCTCCAATAGATTTCCTAAGCACTAGTGTTTTAAGCAACAGCTTAAAAAGAGAATCCTAATGTGATTTCTTTATAATGGGTGTGTTCCTTATCTTATCCTAGTGTCTAAACTCTTCTCCATGGCTGGACCCCCAAATAATATTCCTTTACGTGCTAAGGGGGAGCTAGAGAGTGGGATAGGTTTACTAACTACCCTAGCCCTAACGCGTAACCTAACCCTAACCCCTACCCTAACCCTAACACGTACCCTAATCCTAACCCGTACCCTAAACCGAGCCCTAACCCTAACACTAACCCAAACCCTAACCCTAACCCATACCCTACGCCGTACAAGAACACCTCCCCGAACCCATACCCCAAGCCGTACCCTAACCCTAACCCTAAGCCTAACCCTAACCCTAGGCTACCCTTGACTGCTTCTGCCTCCAATAGATTTCCTAAGCACTAGTGTTTTAAGAACAGCTTAAAAAGAGAATCCTAAAGTGATTTCTTTATAATGGGTGTGTTCCTTATCTTATCCTAGTGTCTAAACTCTTCTCCATGGCTGGACCCCCAAATAATATTCCTTTACGTGCTAAGGGGTATCTAGAGAGTGGGATAGGTTTAATAACTACCCTAACCCTAACGCGTACCCTAACCCTAACCCCTACCCTAACCCTAACACGTACCCTAATCCTAACCCGTACCCTAAACCGAGCCCTAACCCTAACACTAACCCTAACCCTAACCCTAACCCATACCCCACGCCGTACCCGAAACCCTCCCCGAACCCGTACCCTAAGCCATACCCTAAGCCTAACCCTAAGCCTAACACTAACCCTAGGCTACCCTTGACTGCTTCTGCCTCCAATAGATTTCCTAAGCACTAGTGTTTTAAGCAACAGCTTAAAAAGAGAATCCTAATGTGATTTCTTTATAATGGGTGTGTTCCTTATCTTATCCTAGTGTCTAAACTCTTCTCCATGGCTGGACCCCCAAATAATATTCCTTTACGTGCTAAGGGGTATCTAGAGAGTGGGATAGGTTTACTAACGACCCTAACCCTAATGCGTACCCTAACCCTAACCCCTACCCTAAACCTAACACGTACCCTAATCCTAACCGTACCCTAAACCGAGCCCTAACCCTAACACAAACCCTAACCCTAACCCTAACCCATACCCTACGCCGTACCCGAAACCCTCCCCGAACCCGTACCCTAAGCCGTACCCTAAGCCTAACCCTAAGCCTAACCCTAACCCTAGGCTACCCTTGACTGCTTCTGCCTCCAATAGATTTCCTAAGCACTAGTGTTTTAAGGAACAGCTTAAAAAGAGAATCCTAAAGTGATTTCTTTATAATGGGTGTGTTCCTTATCTTATCCTAGCGTCTAAACTCTTCTCCATGGCTGGACCCCCAAATAATATTCCTTTACGTGCTAAGGGGTATCTAGAGAGTGGGATAGGTTTAACAACTACCCTAACCCTAACGCGTACCCTAAACCTAACCCCTACCCTAACCCTAACACGTACCCTAATCCTAACCCGTACCCTAAACCGAGCCCTAACCCTAACACTAACACTAACCCTAACCCTAACCCATACCCTACGCCGTACCCGCACCCCTCCCCGAACCCGTACCCTAAGCCGTACCCTCAGCCGAACCCTAAGCCTAACCCTAACCCTAGGCTACCCTTGACTGCTTCTGCCTCCAATAGATTTCCTAAGCACTAGTGTTTTAAGGAACAGCTGAAAAAGAGAATCCTAATGTGATTTCTTTATAATGGGTGTGTTCCTTATCTTATCCTAGTGTCTAAACTCTTCTCCATGGTTGGACCCCCAAATAATATTCCTTTACGTGCTAAGGGGTATCTAGAGAGTGGGATAGGTTTAATAACTACCCTAACCCTAACGCGTACCCTAACCCTAACCCCTACCCTAACCCTAACACATACCCTAAACCGAGCCCTAACCCTAACACTAACCCTAACCCTAACCCTAACCCATACCCTACGCCGTACCCGAACCCCTCCCCGAACCCGTACCCTAAGCCGTACCCTAAGCCTAACCCTAAGCCTAACCCTAACCCTAGGCTACCCTTGACTGCTTCTGCCTCCAATAGATTTCCTAAGCACTAGTGTTTTAAGGAACAGCTTAAAAAGAGAATCCTAATGTGATTTCTTTATAATGGGTGTGTTCCTTATCTTATCCTAGTGTCTAAACTCTTCTCCATGGCTGCACCCCCAAATAATATTGCCTTACGTGCTAAGGGGTATCTAGAGAGTGGGATAGGTTTAATAACTACCCTAACCCTAATGCGTACTCTAACCCTAACCCCTACCCTAACACTAACACGTACCCTAATCCTAACCGTACCCTAAACCGAGCCCTAACCCTAACACTAACCCTAACCCTAACCCTAACCCTAACCCATACCCAACGCCGTACCCGAAACCCTCCCCGAACACGTACCCTAAGCCGTACCCTAAGCCTAACCCTAAGCCTAACCCTAACCCTACGCTACCCTTGACTGCTTCTGCCTCCAATAGATTTCCTAAGCACTAGTGTTTTAAGGAACAGCTTAAAAAGAGAATCCTAATGTGATTTCTTTATAATGGGTGTGTTCCTTATCTTATCCTAGTGTCTAAACTCTTCTCCATGGCTGGACCCTCAAATAATATTCCTTTACGTGCTAAGGGGTATCTAGAGAGTGGGATAGGTTTAATAACTACCCTAACCCTAACGCGTACCCTAACCCTAACCCCTACCCTAACCCTAACACGTACCCTAATCCTAACCCGTACCCTAAACCGAGCCCTAACCCTAACACTAACCCTAACCCTAACCCTAACCCATACCCTACGACGTACCCGCACCCCTCCCCGAACCCGTACCCTAAGCCGTACCCTAAGCCTAACCCTAAGCCTAACCCTAACCCTAGGCTACCCTTGACTGCTTCTGCCTCCAATAGATTTCCTAAGCACTACTGTTTTAAGGAACAGCTTAAAAAGAGAATCCTAATGTGATTTCTTTATAATGGGTGTGTTCCTTATCTTATCCTAGTGTCTAAACTCTTCTCCATGGCTGCACCCCCAAATAATATTCCCTTACGTGTTAAGGGGTATCTAGAGAGTGGGATAGGTTTAATAACTACCCTAACCCTAACGCGTACCCTAACCCTAACCCCTACCCTAACCCTAACACATACCCTAAACCGAGCCCTAACCCTAACACTAACCCTAACCCTAACCCTAACCCATACCCTACGCCGTACCCGAACCCCTCCCCGAACCCGTACCCTAAGCCGTACCCTAACCCTAACCCTAAGCCTAACCCTAACCCTAGGCTACCCTTGACTGCTTCTGCCTCCAATAGATTTCCTAAGCACTAGTGTTTTAAGGAACAGCTTAAAAAGAGAATCCTAATGTGATTTCTTTATAATGGGTGTGTTCCTTATCTTATCCTAGTGTCTAAACTCTTCTCCATGGCTGCACCCCCAAATAATATTGCCTTACGTGCAAAGGGGTATCTAGAGAGTGGGATAGGTTTAATAACTACCCTAACCCTAATGCGTACTCTAACCCTAACCCCTACCCTAACACTAACACGTACCCTAATCCTAACCCGTACCCTAAACCGAGCCCTAACCCTAACACTAACACTAACCCTAACCCTAACCCATAACCTACGCCGTACCCGAACCCCTCCCCAAACCCGTACCCTAAGCCGTTCCCTAAGCCTAACCCTAAGCCTAACACTAACCCTAGGCTACCCTTGACTGCTTCTGCCTCCAATAGATTTCCTAAGCACTAGTGTTTTAAGCAACAGCTTAAAAAGAGAATCCTAATGTGATTTCTTTATAATGGGTGTGTTCCTTATCTTATCCTAGTGTCTAAATTCTTCTCCATGGCTGGACCCCCAAATAATATTCCTTTACGTGCTAAGGGGTATCTAGAGAGTGGGATAGGTTTACTAACTACCCTAACCCTAACGCGTACCCTAACCCTAACCCCTACCCTAAACCTAACACGTACCCTAATCCTAACCGTACCCTAAACCGAGCCCTAACACTAACACTAACCCTAACCCTAACCCTAACCCATACCCTACGCCGTACCCAAAACCCTCCCCGAACCCGTACCCTAAGCCGTACCCTAAGCCTAACCCTAAGCCTAACCCTAACCCTAGGCTACCCTTGACTGCTTCTGCCTCCAATAGATTTCCTAAGCACTAGTGTTTTAAGGAACAGCTTAAAAAGAGAATCCTAATGTGATTTCTTTATCATGGGTGTGTTCCTTATCTTATCCTAGTGTCTAAACTCTTCTCCATGGCTGGACCCCCAAATAATATTCCTTTACGTGCTAAGGGGTATCTAGAGAGTGGGATAGGTTTAATAACTACCCTAACCCTAACGCGTACCCTAACCGTAACCCCTACCCTAACCCTAACACGTACCCTAATCCTAACCCGTACCCTAAACCGAGCCCTAACCCTAACACTAACCCTAACCCTAACCCTAACCCATACCCTACGCCGTACCCGAAACCCTCCCCGAACCCGTACCCTAAGCCATACCCTAAGCCTAACCCTAAGCCTAACACTAACCCTAGGCTACCCTTGACTGCTTCTGCCTCCAATAGATTTCCTAAGCACTAGTGTTTTAAGCAACAACTTAAAAAGAGAATCCTAATGTGATTTCTTTATAATGGGTGTGTTCCTTATCTTATCCTAATGTCTAAACTTTTCTCCATGGCTGGACCCCCAAATAATATTCCTTTACGTGCTAAGGGGTATCTAGAGAGTGGGATAGGTTTACTAACGAACCTAACCCTAATGCGTACCCTAACCCTAACCCCTACCCTAAACCTAACACGTACCCTAATCCTAACCGTACCCTAAACCGAGCCCTAACCCTAACCCAAACCCTAACCCTAACCCTAACCCATACCCTACGCCGTACCCGCACCCCTCCCCGAACCCGTACCCTAAGCCGTACCCTAAGCCTAACCCTAAGCCTAACCCTAACCCTAGGCTACCCTTGACTGCTTCTGCCTCCAATAGATTTCCTAAGCACTAGTGTTTTAAGGAACAGCTTAAAAAGAGAATCCTAAAGTGATTTCTTTATAATGGGTGTGTTCCTTATCTTATCCTAGCGTCTAAACTCTTCTCCATGGCTGGACACCCAAATAATATTCCTTTACGTGCTAAGGGGTATCTAGAGAGTGGGATAGGTTTAACAACTACCCTAACCCTAACGCGTACCCTAAACCTAACCCCTACCCTAACCCTAACACGTACCCTAATCCTAACCCGTACCCTAAACCGAGCCCTAACCCTAACACTAACCCTAACCCTAACCCTAACCCATACCCTACGCCGTACCCGCACCCCTCCCCGAACCCGTACCCTAAGCCGTACCCTCAGCCGAACCCTAAGCCTAACCCTAAACCTAGGCTACCCTTGAGTGCTTCTGCCTCCAATAGATTTCCTAAGCACTAGTGTTTTAAGGAACAGCTTAAAAAGAGAATCCTAATGTGATTTCTTTATAATGGGTGTGTTCCTTATCTTATCCTAGTGCCTAAACTCTTCTCCATGGCTGGACCCCCAAATAATACTCCTTTACGTGCTAAGGGGTATCTAGAGAGTGGGATAGGTTTACTAACTACCCTAACCCTAACGCGTACCCTAACCCTAACCCCTACCCTAACCCTAAAACATACCCTAATCCTAACCCGTACCCTAAACCGAGCCCTAACCCTAACACTAACACTAAACCTAACCCTAACCCATACCCTACGCCGTACCCGAACCCCTCCCCAAACCCGTACCCTAAGCCGTACCCTAAGCCTAACCCTAAGCCTAACACTAACCATAGGCTACCCTTGACTGCTTCTGCCTCCAATAGATTTCCTAAGCACTAGTGTTTTAAGCAACAGCTTAAAAAGAGAATCCTAATGTGATTTCTTTATAATGGGTGTGTTCCTTATCTTATCCTAGTGTCTAAACTCTTCTCCATGGCTGGACCGCCAAATAATATTCCTTTACGTGCTAAGGGGTATCTAGAGAGTGGGATAGTTTTAATAACTACCCTAACCCTAACGCATACCCTAACCCTAACCCCTACCCTAACCCTAACACGTACCCTAATCCTAACCCGTACCCTAAACCGAGCCCTAACCCTAACACTAACCCTAACCCTAACCCTAACCCATAACCTACGCCGTACCCGCACCCCTCCCCGAACCCGTACCCTAAGCCGTACCCTAAGCCTAACCCTAAGCCTAACCCTAACGCTAGGCTACCCTTGACTGCTTCTGCCTCCAATAGATTTCCTAAGCACTAGTGTTTTAAGGAACAGCTTAAAAAGAGAATCCTAATGTGATTTCTTTATAATGGGTGTGTTCCTTATCTTATCCTAGTGTCTAAACTCTTCTCCATGGCTGGACCACCAAATAATATTCCTTTACGTGCTAAGGGGGAGCTAGAGAGTGGGATAGGTTTACTAACTACCCTAGCCCTAACGCGTAACCTAACCCTAACCCCTACCCTAACACTAACACGTACCCTAATCCTAACCCGTACCCTAAACCGAGCCCTAACCCTAACACTAACACTAACCCTAACCCTAACCCATACCCTACGCCGTACCTGAACCCCTCCCCAAACCCGTACCCTAAGCCGTACCCTAAGCCTAACCCTAAGCCTAACACTAACCCTAGGCTACCCTTGACTGCTTCTGCCTCCAATAGATTTCCTAAGCACTAGTGTTTTAAGCAACAGCTTAAAAAGAGAATCCTAATGTGATTTCTTTATAATGGGTGTGTTCCTTATCTTATCCTAGTGTCTAAATTCTTCTCCATTGCTGGAACCCCAAATAATATTCCTTTACGTGCTAAGGGGTATCTAGAGAGTGGGATAGGTTTACTAACTACCCTAACCCTAACGCGTACCCTAACCCTAACCCCTACCCTAAACCTAACACGTACCCTAATCCTAACCGTACCCTAAACCGAGCCCTAACCCTAACACTAACCCTAACCCTAACCCTAACCCATACCCTACGCCGTACCCGAAACCCTCCCCGAACCCGTACCCTAAGCCGTACCCTAAGCCTAACCCTAAGCCTAACCCTAACCCTACGCTACCCTTGACTGCTTCTGCCTCCAATAGATTTCCTAAGCACTAGTGTTTTAAGGAACAGCTTAAAAAGAGAATCCTAATGTGATTTCTTTATAATGGGTGTGTTCCTTATCTTATCCTAGTGTCTAAACTCTTCTCCATGGCTGGACCCTCAAATAATATACCTTTACGTGCTAAGGGGTATCTAGAGAGTGGGATAGGTTTAATAACTACCCTAACCCGAACGCGTACCCTAACCCTAACGCCTACCCTAACCCTAACACGTACCCTAATCCTAACCCGTACCCTAAACCGAGCCCTAACCCTAACACTAACCCTAACCCTAACCCTAACCCATACCCTACGCCGTACCCGCACCCCTCCCCGAACCCGTAACCTAAGCCGTACCCTAAGCCTAACCCTAAGCCTAACCCTAACCCTAGGCTACCCTTGACTGCTTCTGCCTCCAATAGATTTCCTAAGCACTAGTGTTTTAAGCAACAGCTTAAAAAGAGAATCCTAATGTGATTTCTTTATAATGGGTGTGTTCCTTATCTTATCCTAGTGTCTAAACTCTTCTCCATGGCTGCACCCCCAAATAATATTCCCTTACGTGTTAAGGGGTATCTAGAGAGTGGGATAGGTTTAATAACTACCCTAACCCTAACGCGTACCCTAACCCTAACCCCTACCCTAACCCTAACACGTACCCTAATCCTAACCTGTACCCTAAACCGAGCCCTAACCCTAACACTAACCCTAACCCTAACCCTAACCCATACCCTACGCCGTACCCGCACCCCTCCCCGAACCCGTACCCTAAGCCATACCCTAAACCTAACCCTAAGCCTAACCCTAACCCTAGGCTACCCTTGACTGCTTCTGCCTCCAATTGATTTCCTAAGCAGTAGTGTTTTAAGGAACAGCTTAAAAAGAGAATCCTAATGTGATTTCTTTATAATGGGTGTGTTCCTTATCTTATCCTAGTGTCTAAACTCTTCTCCATGGCTGCACCCCCAAATAATATTGCCTTACGTGTTAAGGGGTATCTAGAGAGTGGGATAGGTTTAATAACTACCCTAACCCTAATGCGTACTCTAACCCTAACCTCTACCCTAACACTAACACGTACCCTAATCCTAACCCGTACCCTAAACCGAGCCCTAACCCTAACACTAACCCTAACCCTAACCCTAACCCATACCCTACGCTGTACCCGAACCCCTCCCCAAACCCGTACCCTAAGCCGTACCCTAAGCCTAACCCTAAGCCTAACACTAACCCTAGGCTACCCTTGACTGCTTCTGCCTCCAATAGATTTCCTAAGCACTAGTGTTTTAAGCAACAGCTTAAAAAGAGAATCCTAATGTGATTTCTTTATAATGGGTGTGTTCCTTATCTTATCCTAGTGTCTAAATTCTTCTCCATGGCTGGACCCCCAAATAATATTCCTTTACGTGCTAAGGGGTATCTAGAGAGTGGGATAGGTTTACTAACTACCCTAACCCTAACGCGTACCCTAACCCTAGCCCCTACCCTAAACCTAACACGTACCCTAATCCTAACCGTACCCTAAACCGAGCCCTAACACTAACACTAACCCTAACCCTAACCCTAACCCATACCCTACGCCGTACCCGAAACCCTCCCCGAACCCGTACCCTAAGCCTAACCCTAAGCCTAACCCTAACCCTACGCTACCCTTGACTGCTTCTGCCTCCAATAGATTTCCTAAGCACTAGTGTTTTAAGGAACAGCTTAAAAAGAGAATCCTACTGTGATTTCTTTATAATGGGTGTGTTCCTTATCTTATCCTAGTGTCTAAACTCTTCTCCATGGCTGGACCCTCAAATAATATTCCTTTACGTGCTAAGGGGTATCTAGAGAGTGGGATAGTTTTAATAACTACCCTAACCCTAACGCATACCCTAACCCTAACCCCTACCCTAACCCTAACACGTACCCTAATCCTAACCCGTACCCTAAACCGAGCCCTAACCCTAACACTAACCCTAACCCTAACCCTAACCCATAACCTACGCCGTACCCGCACCCCTCCCCGAACCCGTACCCTAAGCCGTACCCTAAGCCTAACCCTAAGCCTAACCCTAACCCTAGGCTACCCTTGACTGCTTCTGCCTCCAATAGATTTCCTAAGCACTAGTGTTTTAAGGAACAGCTTAAAAAGAGAATCCTAATGTGATTTCTTTATAATGGGTGTGTTCCTTATCTTATCCTAGTGTCTAAACTCTTCTCCATGGCTGGACCACCAAATAATATTCCTTTACGTGCTAAGGGGGAGCTAGAGAGTGGGATAGGTTTACTAACTACCCAAGCCCTAACGCGTAACCTAACCCTAACCCCTACCCTAACACTAACACGTACCCTAATCCTAACCCGTACCCTAAACCGAGCCCTAACCCTAACACTAACACTAACCCTAACCCTAACCCATACCCTACGCCGTACCTGAACCCCTCCCCAAACCCGTACCCTAAGCCGTACCCTAAGCCTAACCCTAAGCCTAACACTAACCCTAGGCTACCCTTGACTGCTTCTGCCTCCAATAGATTTCCTAAGCACTAGTGTTTTAAGCAACAGCTTAAAAAGAGAATCCTAATGTGATTTCTTTATAATGGGTGTGTTCCTTATCTTATCCTAGTGTCTAAATTCTTCTCCATTGCTGGAACCCCAAATAATATTCCTTTACGTGCTAAGGGGTATCTAGAGAGTGGGATAGGTTTACTAACTACCCTAACCCTAACGCGTACCCTAACCCTAACCCCTACCCTAAACCTAACACGTACCCTAATCCTAACCGTACCCTAAACCGAGCCCTAACCCTAACACTAACCCTAACCCTAACCCTAACCCATACCCTACGCCGTACCCGAAACCCTCCCCGAACCCGTACCCTAAGCCGTACCCTAAGCCTAACCCTAAGCCTAACCCTAACCCTACGCTACACTTGACTGCTTCTGCCTCCAATAGATTTCCTAAGCACTAGTGTTTTAAGGAACAGCTTAAAAAGAGAATCCTAATGTGATTTCTTTATAATGGGTGTGTTCCTTATCTTATCCTAGTGTCTAAACTCTTCTCCATGGCTGGACCCTCAAATAATATTCCTTTACGTGCTAAGGGGTATCTAGAGAGTGGGATAGGTTTAATAACTACCCTAACCCGAACGCGTACCCTACCCCTAACCCCTACCCTAACCCTAACATGTACCCTAATCCTAACCCGTACCCTAAACCGAGCCCTAACCCTAACACTAACCCTAACCCTAACCCTAACCCATACCCTACGCCGTACCCGCACCCCTCCCCGAACCCGTAACCTAAGCCGTACCCTAAGCCTAACCCTAAGCCTAACCCTAACCCTAGGCTACCCTTGACTGCTTCTGCCTCCAATAGATTTCCTAAGCACTAGTGTTTTAAGCAACAGCTTAAAAAGAGAATCCTAATGTGATTTCTTTATAATGGGTGTGTTCCTTATCTTATCCTAGTGTCTAAACTCTTCTCCATGGCTGCACCCCCAAATAATATTCCCTTACGTGTTAAGGGGTATCTAGAGAGTGGGATAGGTTTAATAACTACCCTAACCCTAACGCGTACCCTAACCCTAACCCCTACCCTAACCCTAACACGTACCCTAATCCTAACCTGTACCCTAAACCGAGCCCTAACCCTAACACTAACCCTAACCCTAACCCTAACCCATACCCTACGCCGTACCCGCACCCCTCCCCGAACCCGTACCCTAAGCCATACCCTAAACCTAACCCTAAGCCTAACCCTAACCCTAGGCTACCCTTGACTGCTTCTGCCTCCAATTGATTTCCTAAGCAGTAGTGTTTTAAGGAACAGCTTAAAAAGAGAATCCTAATGTGATTTCTTTATAATGGGTGTGTTCCTTATCTTATCCTAGTGTCTAAACTCTTCTCCATGGCTGGACCCCCAAATAATATTCCTTTACGTGCTAAGGGGGAGCTAGAGAGTGGGATAGGTTTACTAACTACCCTAGCCCTAACGCGTAACCTAACCCTAACCCCTACCCTAACCCTAACACGTACCCTAATCCTAACCCGTACCCTAAACCGAGCCCTAACCCTAACACTAACCCAAACCCTATCCCTAACCCATACCCTACGCCGTACACGAACACCTCCCCGAACCCATACCCCAAGCCGTACCCTAACCCTAACCCTAAGCCTAACCCTAACCCTAGGCTACCCTTGACTGCTTCTGCCTCCGATAGATTTCCTAAGCACTAGTGTTTTAAGAACAGCTTAAAAAGAGAATCCTAAAGTGATTTCTTTATAATGGGTGTGTTCCTTATCTTATCCTAGTGTCTAAACTCTTCTCCATGGCTGGAACCCCAAATAATATTCCTTTACGTGCTAAGGGGTATCTAGAGAATGGGATAGGTTTAATAACTACCCTAACCCTAACGCGTACCCTAACCCTAACCCCTACCCTAACCCTAACACGTACCCTAATCCTAACCCGTACCCTAAACCGAGCCCTAACCCTAACACTAACCCTAACCCTAACCCTAACCCATACCCTACGCCGTACCCGAAACCCTCCCCTACCCGTACCCTAAGCCATACCCTAAGCCTAACCCTAAGCCTAACACTAACCCTAGGCTACCCTTGACTGCTTCTGCCTCCAATAGATTTCCTAAGCACTAGTGTTTTAAGCAACAGCTTAAAAAGAGAATCCTAATGTGATTTCTTTATAATGGGTGTGTTCCTTATCTTATCCTAGTGTCTAAACTCTTCTCCATGGCTGGACCCCCAAATAATATTCCTTTACGTGCTAAGGGGGAGCTAGAGAGTGGGATAGGTTTACTAACTACCCTAGCCCTAACGCGTAACCTAACCCTAACCCCTACCCTAACCCTAACACGTACCCTAATCCTAACCCGTACCCTAAACCGAGCCCTAACCCTAACACTAACCCAAACCCTAACCCTAACCCATACCCTACGCCGTACACGAACACCTCCCCGAACCCATACCCCAAGCCGTACCCTAACCCTAACCCTAAGCCTAACCCTAACCCTAGGCTACCCTTGACTGCTTCTGCCTCCAATAGATTTCCTAAGCACTAGTGTTTTAAGAACAGCTTAAAAAGAGAATCCTAAAGTGATTTCTTTATAATGGGTGTGTTCCTTATCTTATCCTAGTGTCTAAACTCTTCTCCATGGCTGGACCCCCAAATAATATTCCTTTACGTGCTAAGGGGTATCTAGAGAGTGGGATAGGTTTAATAACTACCCTAACCCTAACGCGTACCCTAACCCTAACCCCTACCCTAACCCTAACACGTACCCTAATCCTAACCCGTACCCTAAACCGAGCCCTAACCCTAACACTAACCCTAACCCTAACCCTAACCCATACCCCACGCCGTACCCGAAACCCTCCCCGAACCCGTACCCTAAGCCATACCCTAAGCCTAACCCTAAGCCTAACACTAACCCTAGGCTACCCTTGACTGCTTCTGCCTCCAATAGATTTCCTAAGCACTAGTGTTTTAAGCAACAGCTTAAAAAGAGAATCCTAATGTGATTTCTTTATAATGGGTGTGTTCCTTATCTTATCCTAGTGTCTAAACTCTTCTCCATGGCTGGACCCCCAAATAATATTCCTTTACGTGCTAAGGGGTATCTAGAGAGTGGGATAGGTTTACTAACGACCCTAACCCTAATGCGTACCCTAACCCTAACCCCTACCCTAAACCTAACACGTACCCTAATCCTAACCGTACCCTAAACCGAGCCCTAACCCTAACACAAACCCTAACCCTAACCCTAACCCATACCCTACGCCGTACCCGAAACCCTCCCCGAACCCGTACCCTAAGCCGTACCCTAAGCCTAACCCTAAGCCTAACCCTAACCCTAGGCTACCCTTGACTGCTTCTGCCTCCAATAGATTTCCTAAGCACTAGTGTTTTAAGGAACAGCTTAAAAAGAGAATCCTAAAGTGATTTCTTTATAATGGGTGTGTTCCTTATCTTATCCTAGCGTCTAAACTCTTCTCCATGGCTGGACCCCCAAATAATATTCCTTTACGTGCTAAGGGGTATCTAGAGAGTGGGATAGGTTTAACAACTACCCTAACCCTAACGCGTACCCTAAACCTAACCCCTACCCTAACCCTAACACGTACCCTAATCCTAACCCGTACCCTAAACCGAGCCCTAACCCTAACACTAACACTAACCCTAACCCTAACCCATACCCTACGCCGTACCCGCACCCCTCCCCGAACCCGTACCCTAAGCCGTACCCTCAGCCGAACCCTAAGCCTAACCCTAACCCTAGGCTACCCTTGACTGCTTCTGCCTCCAATAGATTTCCTAAGCACTAGTGTTTTAAGGAACAGCTGAAAAAGAGAATCCTAATGTGATTTCTTTATAATGGGTGTGTTCCTTATCTTATCCTAGTGTCTAAACTCTTCTCCATGGTTGGACCCCCAAATAATATTCCTTTACGTGCTAAGGGGTATCTAGAGAGTGGGATAGGTTTAATAACTACCCTAACCCGAACGCGTACCCTAACCCTAACCCCTACCCTAACCCTAACACATACCCTAAACCGAGCCCTAACCCTAACACTAACCCTAACCCTAACCCTAACCCATACCCTACGCCGTACCCGAACCCCTCCCCGAACCCGTACCCTAAGCCGTACCCTAACCCTAACCCTAAGCCTAACCCTAACCCTAGGCTACCCTTGACTGCTTCTGCCTCCAATAGATTTCCTAAGCACTAGTGTTTTAAGGAACAGCTTAAAAAGAGAATCCTAATGTGATTTCTTTATAATGGGTGTGTTCCTTATCTTATCCTAGTGTCTAAACTCTTCTCCATGGCTGCACCCCCAAATAATATTGCCTTACGTGCTAAGGGGTATCTAGAGAGTGGGATAGGTTTAATAACTACCCTAACCCTAATGCGTACTCTAACCCTAACCCCTACCCTAACACTAACACGTACCCTAATCCTAACCGTACCCTAAACCGAGCCCTAACCCTAACACTAACCCTAACCCTAACCCTAACCCTAACCCATACCCAACGCCGTACCCGAAACCCTCCCCGAACACGTACCCTAAGCCGTACCCTAAGCCTAACCCTAAGCCTAACCCTAACCCTACGCTACCCTTGACTGCTTCTGCCTCCAATAGATTTCCTAAGCACTAGTGTTTTAAGGAACAGCTTAAAAAGAGAATCCTAATGTGATTTCTTTATAATGGGTGTGTTCCTTATCTTATCCTAGTGTCTAAACTCTTCTCCATGGCTGGACCCTCAAATAATATTCCTTTACGTGCTAAGGGGTATCTAGAGAGTGGGATAGGTTTAATAACTACCCTAACCCTAACGCGTACCCTAACCCTAACCCCTACCCTAACCCTAACACGTACCCTAATCCTAACCCGTACCCTAAACCGAGCCCTAACCCTAACACTAACCCTAACCCTAACCCTAACCCATACCCTACGACGTACCCGCACCCCTCCCCGAACCCGTACCCTAAGCCGTACCCTAAGCCTAACCCTAAGCCTAACCCTAACCCTAGGCTACCCTTGACTGCTTCTGCCTCCAATAGATTTCCTAAGCACTACTGTTTTAAGGAACAGCTTAAAAAGAGAATCCTAATGTGATTTCTTTATAATGGGTGTGTTCCTTATCTTATCCTAGTGTCTAAACTCTTCTCCATGGCTGCACCCCCAAATAATATTCCCTTACGTGTTAAGGGGTATCTAGAGAGTGGGATAGGTTTAATAACTACCCTAACCCTAACGCGTACCCTAACCCTAACCCCTACCCTAACCCTAACACATACCCTAAACCGAGCCCTAACCCTAACACTAACCCTAACCCTAACCCTAACCCATACCCTACGCCGTACCCGAACCCCTCCCCGAACCCGTACCCTAAGCCGTACCCTAACCCTAACCCTAAGCCTAACACTAACCCTAGGCTACCCTTGACTGCTTCTGCCTCCAATAGATTTCCTAAGCACTAGTGTTTTAAGGAACAGCTTAAAAAGAGAATCCTAATGTCATTTCTTTATAATGGGTGTGTTCCTTATCTTATCCTAGTGTCTAAACTCTTCTCCATGGCTGCACCCCCAAATAATATTGCCTTACGTGCTAAGGGGTATCTAGAGAGTGGGATAGGTTTAATAACTACCCTAACCCTAATGCGTACTCTAACCCTAACCCCTACCCTAACACTAACACGTACCCTAATCCTAACCCGTACCCTAAACCGAGCCCTAACCCTAACACTAACACTAACCCTAACCCTAACCCATAACCTACGCCGTACCCGAACCCCTCCCCAAACCCGTACCCTAAGCCGTTCCCTAAGCCTAACCCTAAGCCTAACACTAACCCTAGGCTACCCTTGACTGCTTCTGCCTCCAATAGATTTCCTAAGCACTAGTGTTTTAAGCAACAGCTTAAAAAGAGAATCCTAATGTGATTTCTTTATAATGGGTGTGTTCCTTATCTTATCCTAGTGTCTAAATTCTTCTCCATGGCTGGACCCCCAAATAATATTCCTTTACGTGCTAAGGGGTATCTAGAGAGTGGGATAGGTTTACTAACTACCCTAACCCTAACGCGTACCCTAACCCTAACCCCTACCCTAAACCTAACACGTACCCTAATCCTAACCGTACCCTAAACCGAGCCCTAACACTAACACTAACCCTAACCCTAACCCTAACCCATACCCTACGCCGTACCCGAAACCCTCCCCGAACCCGTACCCTAAGCCGTACCCTAAGCCTAACCCTAAGCCTAACCCTAACCCTAGGCTACCCTTGACTGCTTCTGCCTCCAATAGATTTCCTAAGCACTAGTGTTTTAAGGAACAGCTTAAAAAGAGAATCCTAATGTGATTTCTTTATAATGGGTGTGTTCCTTATCTTATCCTAGTGTCTAAACTCTTCTCCATGGCTGGACCCCCAAATAATATTCCTTTACGTGCTAAGGGGTATCTAGAGAGTGGGATAGGTTTAATAACTACCCTAACCCTAACGCGTACCCTAACCGTAACCCCTACCCTAACCCTAACACGTACCCTAATCCTAACCCGTACCCTAAACCGAGCCCTAACCCTAACACTAACCCTAACCCTAACCCTAACCCATACCCTACGCCGTACCCGAAACCCTCCCCAAACCCGTACCCTAAGCCATACCCTAAGCCTAACCCTAAGCCTAACACTAACCCTAGGCTACCCTTGACTGCTTCTGCCTCCAATAGATTTCCTAAGCACTAGTGTTTTAAGCAACAACTTAAAAAGAGAATCCTAATGTGATTTCTTTATAATGGGTGTGTTCCTTATCTTATCCTAGTGTCTAAACTCTTCTCCATGGCTGGACCCCCAAATAATATTCCTTTACGTGCTAAGGGGTATCTAGAGAGTGGGATAGGTTTACTAACGAACCTAACCCTAATGCGTACCCTAACCCTAACCCCTACCCTAAACCTAACACGTACCCTAATCCTAACCGTACCCTAAACCGAGCCCTAACCCTAACCCAAACCCTAACCCTAACCCTAACCCATACCCTACGCCGTACCCGCACCCCTCCCCGAACCCGTACCCTAAGCCGTACCCTAAGCCTAACCCTAAGCCTAACCCTAACCCTAGGCTACCCTTGACTGCTTCTGCCTCCAATAGATTTCCTAAGCACTAGTGTTTTAAGGAACAGCTTAAAAAGAGAATCCTAAAGTGATTTCTTTATAATGGGTGTGTTCCTTATCTTATCCTAGCGTCTAAACTCTTCTCCATGGCTGGACACCCAAATAATATTCCTTTACGTGCTAAGGGGTATCTAGAGAGTGGGATAGGTTTAACAACTACCCTAACCCTAACGCGTACCCTAAACCTAACCCCTACCCTAACCCTAACACGTACCCTAATCCTAACCCGTACCCTAAACCGAGCCCTAACCCTAACACTAACCCTAACCCTAACCCTAACCCATACCCTACGCCGTACCCGCACCCCTCCCCGAACCCGTACCCTAAGCCGTACCCTCAGCCGAACCCTAAGCCTAACCCTAAACCTAGGCTACCCTTGAGTGCTTCTGCCTCCAATAGATTTCCTAAGCACTAGTGTTTTAAGGAACAGCTTAAAAAGAGAATCCTAATGTGATTTCTTTATAATGGGTGTGTTCCTTATCTTATCCTAGTGCCTAAACTCTTCTCCATGGCTGGACCCCCAAATAATACTCCTTTACGTGCTAAGGGGTATCTAGAGAGTGGGATAGGTTTACTAACTACCCTAACCCTAACGCGTACCCTAACCCTAACCCCTACCCTAACCCTAAAACATACCCTAATCCTAACCCGTACCCTAAACCGAGCCCTAACCCTAACACTAACACTAAACCTAACCCTAACCCATACCCTACGCCGTACCCGAACCCCTCCCCAAACCCGTACCCTAAGCCGTACCCTAAGCCTAACCCTAAGCCTAACACTAACCATAGGCTACCCTTGACTGCTTCTGCCTCCAATAGATTTCCTAAGCACTAGTGTTTTAAGCAACAGCTTAAAAAGAGAATCCTAATGTGATTTCTTTATAATGGGTGTGTTCCTTATCTTATCCTAGTGTCTAAACTCTTCTCCATGGCTGGACCGCCAAATAATATTCCTTTACGTGCTAAGGGGTATCTAGAGAGTGGGATAGGTTTACTAACTACCCTAACCCTAATGCGTACCCTAACCCTAACCCCTACCCTAAACCTAACACGTACCCTAATCCTAACTGTACCCGAAACCGAGCCCTAACCCTAACACAAACCCTAACCCTAACCCTAACCCATACCCTACGCCGTACCCGAAACCCTCCCCGAACCCGTACCCTAAGCCGTACCCTAAGCCTAACCCTAAGCCTAACCCTAACCCTAGGCTACCCTTGACTGCTTCTGCCTCCAATAGATTTCCTAAGCACTAGTGTTTTAAGGAACAGCTTAAAAAGAGAATCCTAAAGTGATTTCTTTATAATGGGTGTGTTCCTTATCTTATCCTAGCGTCTAAACTCTTCTCCATGGCTGGACCCCCAAATAATATTCCTTTACGTGCTAAGGGGTATCTAGAGAGTGGGATAGGTTTAATAACTACCCTAACCCTAACGCGTACCCTAACCCTAACCCCTACCCTAACCCTAACACATACCCTAAACCGAGCCCTAACCCTAACACTAACCCTAACCCTAACCCTAACCCATACCCTACGCCGTACCCGAACCCCTCCCCGAACCCGTACCCTAAGCCGTACCCTAACCCTAACCCTAAGCCTAACCCTAACCCTAGGCTACCCTTGACTGCTTCTGCCTCCAATAGATTTCCTAAGCACTAGTGTTTTAAGGAACAGCTTAAAAAGAGAATCCTAATGTGATTTCTTTATAATGGGTGTGTTCCTTATCTTATCCTAGTGTCTAAACTCTTCTCCATGGCTGCACCCCCAAATAATATTGCCTTACGTGCTAAGGGGTATCTAGAGAGTGGGATAGGTTTAATAACTACCCTAACCCTAATGCGTACTCTAACCCTAACCCCTACCCTAACACTAACACGTACCCTAATCCTAACCCGTACCCTAAACCGAGCCCTAACCCTAACACTAACACTAACCCTAACCCTAACCCATAACCTACGCCGTACCCGAACCCCTCCCCAAACCCGTACCCTAAGCCGTTCCCTAAGCCTAACCCTAAGCCTAACACTAACCCTAGGCTACCCTTGACTGCTTCTGCCTCCAATAGATTTCCTAAGCACTAGTGTTTTAAGCAACAGCTTAAAAAGAGAATCCTAATGTGATTTCTTTATAATGGGTGTGTTCCTTATCTTATCCTAGTGTCTAAATTCTTCTCCATGGCTGGACCCCCAAATAATATTCCTTTACGTGCTAAGGGGTATCTAGAGAGTGGGATAGGTTTACTAACTACCCTAACCCTAACGCGTACCCTAACCCTAACCCCTACCCTAAACCTAACACGTACCCTAATCCTAACCGTACCCTAAACCGAGCCCTAACACTAACACTAACCCTAACCCTAACCCTAACCCATACCCTACGCCGTACCCGAAACCCTCCCCGAACCCGTACCCTAAGCCGTACCCTAAGCCTAACCCTAAGCCTAACCCTAACCCTAGGCTACCCTTGACTGCTTCTGCCTCCAATAGATTTCCTAAGCACTAGTGTTTTAAGAAACAGCTTAAAAAGAGAATCCTAATGTGATTTCTTTATAATGGGTGTGTTCCTTATCTTATCCTAGTGTCTAAACTCTTCTCCATGGCTGGACCCCCAAATAATATTCCTTTACGTGCTAAGGGGTATCTAGAGAGTGGGATAGGTTTAATAACTACCCTAACCCTAATGCGTACCCTAACCGTAACCCCTACCCTAACCCTAACACGTACCCTAATCCTAACCCGTACCCTAAACCGAGCCCTAACCCTAACACTAACCCTAACCCTAACCCTAACCCATACCCTACGCCGTACCCGAAACCCTCCCCGAACCCGTACCCTAAGCCATACCCTAAGCCTAACCCTAAGCCTAACACTAACCCTAGGCTACCCTTGACTGCTTCTGCCTCCAATAGATTTCCTAAGCACTAGTGTTTTAAGCAACAACTTAAAAAGAGAATCCTAATGTGATTTCTTTATAATGGGTGTGTTCCTTATCTTATCCTAGTGTCTAAACTCTTCTCCATGGCTGGACCCCCAAATAATATTCCTTTACGTGCTAAGGGGTATCTAGAGAGTGGGATAGGTTTACTAACGAACCTAACCCTAATGCGTACCCTAACCCTAACCCCTACCCTAAACCTAACACGTACCCTAATCCTAACCGTACCCTAAACCGAGCCCTAACCCTAACCCAAACCCTAACCCTAACCCTAACCCATACCCTACGCCGTACCCGCACCCCTCCCCGAACCCGTACCCTAAGCCGTACCCTAAGCCTAACCCTAAGCCTAACCCTAACCCTAGGCTACCCTTGACTGCTTCTGCCTCCAATAGATTTCCTAAGCACTAGTGTTTTAAGGAACAGCTTAAAAAGAGAATCCTAAAGTGATTTCTTTATAATGGGTGTGTTCCTTATCTTATCCTAGCGTCTAAACTCTTCTCCATGGCTGGACACCCAAATAATATTCCTTTACGTGCTAAGGGGTATCTAGAGAGTGGGATAGGTTTAACAACTACCCTAACCCTAACGCGTACCCTAAACCTAACCCCTACCCTAACCCTAACACGTACCCTAATCCTAACCCGTACCCTAAACCGAGCCCTAACCCTAACACTAACCCTAACCCTAACCCTAACCCATACCCTACGCCGTACCCGCACCCCTCCCCGAACCCGTACCCTAAGCCGTACCCTCAGCCGAACCCTAAGCCTAACCCTAAACCTAGGCTACCCTTGAGTGCTTCTGCCTCCAATAGATTTCCTAAGCACTAGTGTTTTAAGGAACAGCTTAAAAAGAGAATCCTAATGTGATTTCTTTATAATGGGTGTGTTCCTTATCTTATCCTAGTGCCTAAACTCTTCTCCATGGCTGGACCCCCAAATAATACTCCTTTACGTGCTAAGGGGTATCTAGAGAGTGGGATAGGTTTACTAACTACCCTAACCCTAACGCGTACCCTAACCCTAACCCCTACCCTAACCCTAAAACATACCCTAATCCTAACCCGTACCCTAAACCGAGCCCTAACCCTAACACTAACACTAAACCTAACCCTAACCCATACCCTACGCCGTACCCGAACCCCTCCCCAAACCCGTACCCTAAGCCGTACCCTAAGCCTAACCCTAAGCCTAACACTAACCATAGGCTACCCTTGACTGCTTCTGCCTCCAATAGATTTCCTAAGCACTAGTGTTTTAAGCAACAGCTTAAAAAGAGAATCCTAATGTGATTTCTTTATAATGGGTGTGTTCCTTATCTTATCCTAGTGTCTAAACTCTTCTCCATGGCTGGACCGCCAAATAATATTCCTTTACGTGCTAAGGGGTATCTAGAGAGTGGGATAGGTTTACTAACTACCCTAACCCTAACGCGTACCCTAACCCTAACCCCTACCCTAACCCTAACACGTACCCTAATCCTAACCCGTACCCTAAACCGATCCCTAACCCTAACACTAACCCTAACCCAAACCCTAACCCATACCCTACGCCATACCCGAAACCCTCCCCGAACCCGTACCCTAAGCCGTACCCTAAGCCTAACCCTAAGCCTAACCCTAACCCTAGGCTACCCTTGACTGCTTCTGCCTCCAATAGATTTCCTAAGCACTAGTGTTTTAAGGAACAGCTGAAAAAGAGAATCCTAATGTGATTTCTTTATAATGGGTGTGTTCCTTATCTTATCCTAGTGTCTAAACTCTTCTCCATGGTTGGACCCCCAAATAATATTCCTTTACGTGCTAAGGGGTATCTAGAGAGTGGGATAGGTTTAATAACTACCCTAACCCTAACGCGTACCCTAACCCTAACCCCTACCCTAACCCTAACACGTACCCTAATCCTAACCCGTACCCTAAACCGAGCCCTAACCCTAACACTAACCCTAACCCTAACCCTAACCCATACCCTACGCCGTACCCGAAACCCTCCCCGAACCCGTACCCTAAGCCATACCCTAAGCCTAACCCTAAGCCTAACACTAACCCTAGGCTACCCTTGACTGCTTCTGCCTCCAATAGATTTCCTAAGCACTAGTGTTTTAAGCAACAGCTTAAAAAGAGAATCCTAATGTGATTTCTTTATAATGGGTGTGTTCCTTATCTTATCCTAGTGTCTAAACTCTTCTCCATGGCTGGACCCCCAAATAATATTCCTTTACGTGCTAAGGGGTATCTAGAGAGTGGGATAGGTTTACTAACGACCCTAACCCTAATGCGTACCCTAACCCTAACCCCTACCCTAAACCTAACACGTACCCTAATCCTAACCGTACCCTAAACCGAGCCCTAACCCTAACACAAACCCTAACCCTAACCCTAACCCATACCCTACGCCGTACCCGAAACCTTCCCCGAACCCGTACCCTAAGCCGTACCCTAAGCCTAACCCTAAGCCTAACCCTAACGCTAGGCTACCCTTGACTGCTTCTGCCTCCAATAGATTTCCTAAGCACTAGTGTTTTAAGGAACAGCTTAAAAATAGAATCCTAAAGTGATTTCTTTATAATGGGTGTGTTCCTTATCTTATCCTAGCGTCTAAACTCTTCTCCATGGCTGGACCCCCAAATAATATTCCTTTACGTGCTAAGGGGTATCTAGAGAGTGGGATAGGTTTAACAACTACCCTAACCCTAACGCGTACCCTAACCCTAACCCCTACCCTAACCCTAACACGTACCCTAATCCTAACCCGTACCCTAAACCGAGCCCTAACCCTAACACTAACACTAACCCTAACCCTAACCCATACCCTACGCCGTACCCGAACCCCTCCCCGAACCCGTACCCTAAGCCGTACCCTCAGCCGAACCCTAAGCCTAACCCTAACCCTAGGCTACCCTTGACTGCTTCTGCCTCCAATAGATTTCCTAAGCACTAGTGTTTTAAGGAACAGCTTAAAAAGAGAATCCTAATGTGATTTCTTTATAATGGGTGTGTTCCTTATCTTATCCTAGTGCCTAAACTCTTCTCCATGGCTGGACCCCCAAATAATACTCCTTTACGTGCTAAGGGGTATCTAGAGAGTGGGATAGGTTTACTAACTACCCTAACCCTAACGCGTACCCTAACCCTAACCCCTACCCTAACCCTAAAACATACCCTAATCCTAACCCGTACCCTAAACCGAGCCCTAACCCTAAAACTAACACTAACTCTAACCCTAACCCATACCCTACACCGTACCTGAACCCCTCCCCAAACCCGTACCCTAAGCCGTACCCTAAGCCTAACCCTGAGCCTAACACTAACCCTAGGCTACCCTTGACTGCTTCTGCCTCCAATCGATTTCCTAAGCACTAGTGTTTTAAGCAACAGCTTAAAAAGAGAATCCTAATGTGATTTCTTTATAATGGGTGTGTTCCTTATCTTATCCTAGTGTCTAAATTCTTCTCCATTGCTGGAACCCCAAATAATATTCCTTTACGTGCTAAGGGGTATCTAGAGAGTGGGATAGGTTTACTAACTACCCTAACCCTAACGCGTACCCTAACCCTAACCCCTACCCTAAACCTAACACGTACCCTAATCCTAACCCGTACCCTAAACCGAGCCCTAACCCTAACACTAACCCAAACCCTAACCCTAACCCATACCCTACGCCGTACACGAACACCTCCCCGAACCCATACCCCAAGCCGTACCCTAACCCTAACCCTAAGCCGAACCCTAACCCTAGGCTACCCTTGACTGCTTCTGCCTCCAATAGATTTCCTAAGCACTAGTGTTTTAAGAACAGCTTAAAAAGAGAATCCTAAAGTGATTTCTTTATAATGGGTGTGTTCCTTATCTTATCCTAGTGTCTAAACTCTTCTCCATGGCTGGACCCCCAAATAATATTCCTTTACGTGCTAAGGGGTATCTAGAGAGTGGGATAGGTTTAATAACTACCCTAACCCTAACGCGTACCCTAACCCTAACCCCTACCCTAACCCTAACACGTACCCTAATCCTAACCCGTACCCTAAACCGAGCCCTAACCCTAACACTAACCCTAACCCTAACCCTAAACCATACCCTACGCCGTACCCGAAACCCTCCCCGAACCCGTACCCTAAGCCATAACCTAAGCCTAAACCTAAGCCTAACACTAACCCTAGGCTACCCTTGACTGCTTCTGCCTCCAATAGATTTCCTAAGCACTAGTGTTTTAAGCAACAGCTTAAAAAGAGAATCCTAATGTGATTTCTTTATAATGGGTGTGTTCCTTATCTTATCCTAGTGTCTAAACTCTTCTCCATGGCTGGACCCTCAAATAATATTCCTTTACGTGCTAAGGGGTATCTAGAGAGTGGGATAGGTTTAATAACTACCCTAACCCTAACGCGTACCCTAACCCTAACCCCTACCCTAACCCTAACACGTACCCTAATCCTAACCCGTACCCTAAACCGAGCCCTAACCCTAACACTAACCCTAACCCTAACCCTAACCCATACCCTACGCCGTACCCGCACCCCTCCCCGAACCCGTACCCTAAGCCGTACCCTAAGCCTAACCCTAAGCCTAACCCTAACCCTAGGCTACCCTTGACTGCTTCTACCTCCAATAGATTTCCTAAGCACTAGTGTTTTAAGGAACAGCTTACAAAGAGAATCCTAAAGTGATTTCTTTATAATGGGTGTGTTCCTCATCTTATCCTAGCGTCTAAACTCTTCTCCATGTCTGCACCCCCAAATAATATTCCCTTACGTGCTAAGGGGTATCTAGAGAGTGGGATAGGTTTAATAACTACCCTAACCCTAACGCGTACCCTAACCCTAACCCCTACCCTAACCCTAACACGTACCCTAATCCTAACCCGTACCCTAAACCGAGCCCTAACCCTAACACTAACCCAAACCCTAACCCTAACCCATACCCTACGCCGTACACGAACACCTCCCTGAACCCATACCCCAAGCCGTACCCTAACCCTAACCCTAAGCCTAACCCTAACCCTAGGCTACCCTTGACTGCTTCTGCCTCCAATAGATTTACTAAGCACTAGTGTTTTAAGAACAGCTTAAAAAGAGAATCCTAAAGTGATTTCTTTATAATGGGTGTGTTCCTTATCTTATCCTAGTGTCTAAACTCTTCTCCATGGCTGGACCCCCAAATAATATTCCTTTACGTGCTAAGGGGTATCTAGAGAGTGGGATAGGTTTAATAACTACCCTAACCCTAACGGGTACCCTAACCCTAACCCCTACCCTAACCCTAACACGTACCCTAATCCTAACCCGTACCCTAAACCGAGCCCTAACCCTAACACTAACCCTAACCCTAACCCTAACCCATACCCTACGCCGTACCCGAAACCCTCCCCGAACCCGTACCCTAAGCCATACCCTAAGCCTAACCCTAAGCCTAACACTAACCCTAGGCTACCCTTGACTGCTTCTGCCTCCAATAGATTTCCTAACCACTAGTGTTTTAAGCAGCAGCTTAAAAAGAGAATCCTAATGTGATTTCTTTATAATGGGTGTGTTCCTTATCTTACCCTAGTGTCTAAACTCTTCTCCATGGCTGGACCCCCAAATAATATTCCTTTACGTGCTAAGGGGTATCTAGAGAGTGGGATAGGTTTACTAACGACCCTAACCCTAATGCGTACCCTAACCCTAACCCCTACCCTAAACCTAACACGTACCCTAATCCTAACCGTACCCTAAACCGAGCCCTAACCCTAACACAAACCCTAACCCTAACCCTAAACCATACCCTACGCCATACCCGAAACCCTCCCCGAACCCGTACCCTAAGCCGTACCCTAAGCCTAACCCTAAGCCTAACCCTAACCCTACGCTACCCTTGACTGCTTCTGCCTCCAATAGATTTCCTAAGCACTAGTGTTTTAAGGAACAGCTTAAAAAGAGAATCCTAAAGTGATTTCTTTATAATGGGTGTGTTCCTTATCTTATCCTAGCGTCTAAACTCTTCTCCATGGCTGGACCCCCAAATAATATTCCTTTACGTGCTAAGGGGTATCTAGAGAGTGGGATAGGTTTAACAACTACCCTAACCCTAACGCGTACCCTAAACCTAACCCCTACCCTAACCCTAACACGTACCCTAATCCTAACCCGTACCCTAAACCGAGCCCTAACCCTAACACTAACACTAACCCTAACCCTAACCCATACCCTACGCCGTACCCGCACCCCTCCCCGAACCCGTACCCTAAGCCGTACCCTCAGCCGAACCCTAAGCCTAACCCTAACCCTAGGCTACCCTTGACTGCTTCTGCCTCCAATAGACTTCCTAAGCACTAGTGTTTTAAGGAACAGCTTAAAAAGAGAATCCTAATGTGATTTCTTTATAATGGGTGTGTTCCTTATCTTATCCTAGTGCCTAAACTCTTCTCCATGGCTGGACCCCCAAATAATACTCCTTTACGTGCTAAGGGATATCTAGAGAGTGGGATAGGTTTACTAACTACCCTAACCCTAACGCGTACCCTAACCCTAACCCCTACCCTAACCCTAAAACATACCCTAATCCTAACCCGTACCCTAAACCGAGCCCTAACCCTAACACTAACCCTAACCCTAACCCTAACCCATACCCTACGCCGTACCCGAAACCCTCCCCGAACCCGTACCCTAAGCCATACCCTAAGCCTAACCCTAAGCCTAACACTAACCCTAGGCTACCCTTGACTGCTTCTGCCTCCAATAGATTTCCTAAGCACTAGTGTTTTAAGCAACAGCTTAAAAAGAGAATCCTAATGTGATTTCTTTATAATGGGTGTGTTCCTTATCTTATCCTAGTGTCTAAACTCTTCTCCATGGCTGGACCCCCAAATAATATTCCTTTACGTGCTAAGGGGTATCTAGAGAGTGGGATAGGTTTACTAACGACCCTAACCCTAATGCGTACCCTAACCCTAACCCCTACCCTAAACCTAACACGTACCCTAATCCTAACCGTACCCTAAACCGAGCCCTAACCCTAACACAAACCCTAACCCTAACCCTAACCCATACCCTACGCCGTACCCGAAACCTTCCCCGAACCCGTACCCTAAGCCGTACCCTAAGCCTAACCCTAAGCCTAACCCTAACGCTAGGCTACCCTTGACTGCTTCTGCCTCCAATAGATTTCCTAAGCACTAGTGTTTTAAGGAACAGCTTAAAAATAGAATCCTAAAGTGATTTCTTTATAATGGGTGTGTTCCTTATCTTATCCTAGCGTCTAAACTCTTCTCCATGGCTGGACCCCCAAATAATATTCCTTTACGTGCTAAGGGGTATCTAGAGAGTGTGATAGGTTTAACAACTACCCTAACCCTAACGCGTACCCTAACCCTAACCCCTACCCTAACCCTAACACGTACCCTAATCCTAACCCGTACCCTAAACCGAGCCCTAACCCTAACACTAACACTAACCCTAACCCTAACCCATACCCTACGCCGTACCCGAACCCCTCCCCGAACCCGTACCCTAAGCCGTACCCTCAGCCGAACCCTAAGCCTAACCCTAACCCTAGGCTACCCTTGACTGCTTCTGCCTCCAATAGATTTCCTAAGCACTAGTGTTTTAAGGAACAGCTTAAAAAGAGAATCCTAATGTGATTTCTTTATAATGGGTGTGTTCCTTATCTTATCCTAGTGCCTAAACTCTTCTCCATGGCTGGACCCCCAAATAATACTCCTTTACGTGCTAAGGGGTATCTAGAGAGTGGGATAGGTTTACTAACTACCCTAACCCTAACGCGTACCCTAACCCTAACCCCTACCCTAACCCTAAAACATACCCTAATCCTAACCCGTACCCTAAACCGAGCCCTAACCCTAAAACTAACACTAACTCTAACCCTAACCCATACCCTACACCGTACCTGAACCCCTCCCCAAACCCGTACCCTAAGCCGTACCCTAAGCCTAACCCTGAGCCTAACACTAACCCTAGGCTACCCTTGACTGCTTCTGCCTCCAATCGATTTCCTAAGCACTAGTGTTTTAAGCAACAGCTTAAAAAGAGAATCCTAATGTGATTTCTTTATAATGGGTGTGTTCCTTATCTTATCCTAGTGTCTAAATTCTTCTCCATTGCTGGAACCCCAAATAATATTCCTTTACGTGCTAAGGGGTATCTAGAGAGTGGGATAGGTTTACTAACTACCCTAACCCTAACGCGTACCCTAACCCTAACCCCTACCCTAAACCTAACACGTACCCTAATCCTAACCCGTACCCTAAACCGAGCCCTAACCCTAACACTAACCCAAACCCTAACCCTAACCCATACCCTACGCCGTACACGAACACCTCCCCGAACCCATACCCCAAGCCGTACCCTAACCCTAACCCTAAGCCGAACCCTAACCCTAGGCTACCCTTGACTGCTTCTGCCTCCAATAGATTTCCTAAGCACTAGTGTTTTAAGAACAGCTTAAAAAGAGAATCCTAAAGTGATTTCTTTATAATGGGTGTGTTCCTTATCTTATCCTAGTGTCTAAACTCTTCTCCATGGCTGGACCCCCAAATAATATTCCTTTACGTGCTAAGGGGTATCTAGAGAGTGGGATAGGTTTAATAACTACCCTAACCCTAACGCGTACCCTAACCCTAACCCCTACCCTAACCCTAACACGTACCCTAATCCTAACCCGTACCCTAAACCGAGCCCTAACCCTAACACTAACCCTAACCCTAACCCTAAACCATACCCTACGCCGTACCCGAAACCCTCCCCGAACCCGTACCCTAAGCCATACCCTAAGCCTAAACCTAAGCCTAACACTAACCCTAGGCTACCCTTGACTGCTTCTGCCTCCAATAGATTTCCTAAGCACTAGTGTTTTAAGCAACAGCTTAAAAAGAGAATCCTAATGTGATTTCTTTATAATGGGTGTGTTCCTTATCTTATCCTAGTGTCTAAACTCTTCTCCATGGCTGGACCCTCAAATAATATTCCTTTACGTGCTAAGGGGTATCTAGAGAGTGGGATAGGTTTAATAACTACCCTAACCCTAACGCGTACCCTAACCCTAACCCCTACCCTAACCCTAACACGTACCCTAATCCTAACCCGTACCCTAAACCGAGCCCTAACCCTAACACTAACCCTAACCCTAACCCTAACCCATACCCTACGCCGTACCCGCACCCCTCCCCGAACCCGTACCCTAAGCCGTACCCTAAGCCTAACCCTAAGCCTAACCCTAACCCTAGGCTACCCTTGACTGCTTCTACCTCCAATAGATTTCCTAAGCACTAGTGTTTTAAGGAACAGCTTACAAAGAGAATCCTAAAGTGATTTCTTTATAATGGGTGTGTTCCTCATCTTATCCTAGCGTCTAAACTCTTCTCCATGTCTGCACCCCCAAATAATATTCCCTTACGTGCTAAGGGGTATCTAGAGAGTGGGATAGGTTTAATAACTACCCTAACCCTAACGCGTACCCTAACCCTAACCCCTACCCTAACCCTAACACGTACCCTAATCCTAACCCGTACCCTAAACCGAGCCCTAACCCTAACACTAACCCAAACCCTAACCCTAACCCATACCCTACGCCGTACACGAACACCTCCCTGAACCCATACCCCAAGCCGTACCCTAACCCTAACCCTAAGCCTAACCCTAACCCTAGGCTACCCTTGACTGCTTCTGCCTCCAATAGATTTACTAAGCACTAGTGTTTTAAGAACAGCTTAAAAAGAGAATCCTAAAGTGATTTCTTTATAATGGGTGTGTTCCTTATCTTATCCTAGCGTCTAAACTCTTCTCCATGGCTGGACCCCCAAATAATATTCCTTTACGTGCTAAGGGGTATCTAGAGAGTGGGATAGGTTTAATAACTACCCTAACCCTAACGGGTACCCTAACCCTAACCCCTACCCTAACCCTAACACGTACCCTAATCCTAACCCGTACCCTAAACCGAGCCCTAACCCTAACACTAACCCTAACCCTAACCCTAACCCATACCCTACGCCGTACCCGAAACCCTCCCCGAACCCGTACCCTAAGCCATACCCTAAGCCTAACCCTAAGCCTAACACTAACCCTAGGCTACCCTTGACTGCTTCTGCCTCCAATAGATTTCCTAACCACTAGTGTTTTAAGCAGCAGCTTAAAAAGAGAATCCTAATGTGATTTCTTTATAATGGGTGTGTTCCTTATCTTACCCTAGTGTCTAAACTCTTCTCCATGGCTGGACCCCCAAATAATATTCCTTTACGTGCTAAGGGGTATCTAGAGAGTGGGATAGGTTTACTAACGACCCTAACCCTAATGCGTACCCTAACCCTAACCCCTACCCTAAACCTAACACGTACCCTAATCCTAACCGTACCCTAAACCGAGCCCTAACCCTAACACAAACCCTAACCCTAACCCTAAACCATACCCTACGCCATACCCGAAACCCTCCCCGAACCCGTACCCTAAGCCGTACCCTAAGCCTAACCCTAAGCCTAACCCTAACCCTACGCTACCCTTGACTGCTTCTGCCTCCAATAGATTTCCTAAGCACTAGTGTTTTAAGGAACAGCTTAAAAAGAGAATCCTAAAGTGATTTCTTTATAATGGGTGTGTTCCTTATCTTATCCTAGCGTCTAAACTCTTCTCCATGGCTGGACCCCCAAATAATATTCCTTTACGTGCTAAGGGGTATCTAGAGAGTGGGATAGGTTTAACAACTACCCTAACCCTAACGCGTACCCTAAACCTAACCCCTACCCTAACCCTAACACGTACCCTAATCCTAACCCGTACCCTAAACCGAGCCCTAACCCTAACACTAACACTAACCCTAACCCTAACCCATACCCTACGCCGTACCCGCACCCCTCCCCGAACCCGTACCCTAAGCCGTACCCTCAGCCGAACCCTAAGCCTAACCCTAACCCTAGGCTACCCTTGACTGCTTCTGCCTCCAATAGACTTCCTAAGCACTAGTGTTTTAAGGAACAGCTTAAAAAGAGAATCCTAATGTGATTTCTTTATAATGGGTGTGTTCCTTATCTTATCCTAGTGCCTAAACTCTTCTCCATGGCTGGACCCCCAAATAATACTCCTTTACGTGCTAAGGGATATCTAGAGAGTGGGATAGGTTTACTAACTACCCTAACCCTAACGCGTACCCTAACCCTAACCCCTACCCTAACCCTAAAACATACCCTAATCCTAACCCGTACCCTAAACCGAGCCCTAACCCTAACACTAACTCTAACCCTAACCCTAACCCATACCCTACGCCGTACCCGAACCCCTCCCAAACCCGTACCCTAAGCCGTACCCTAAGCCTAACCCTAAGCCTAACACTAACCATAGGCTACCCTTGACTGCTTCTGCCTCCAATAGATTTCCTAAGCACTAGTGTTTTAAGCAACAGCTTAAAAAGAGAATCCTAATGTGATTTCTTTATAATGGGTGTGTTCCTTATCTTATCCTAGTGTCTAAACTCTTCTCCATGGCTGGACCGCCAAATAATATTCCTTAACGTGCTAAGGGGTACCTAGAGAGTGGGATAGGTTTACTAACTACCCTAACCCTAACGCGTACCCTAACCCTAACCCCTACCCTAACCCTAACACGTACCCTAATCCTAACCCGTACCCTAAACCGATCCCTAACCCTAACACTAACCCTAACCCAAACCCTAACCCATACACTACGCCATACCCGAAACCCTCCCCGAACCCGTACCCTAAGCCGTACCCTAAGCCTAACCCTAAGCCTAACCCTAACCCTAGGCTACCCTTGACTGCTTCTGCCTCCAATAGATTTCCTAAGCACTAGTGTTTTAAGGAACAGCTTACAAAGAGAATCCTAAAGTGATTTCTTTATAATGGGTGTGTTCCTCATCTTATCCTAGCGTCTAAACTCTTCTCCATGTCTGCACCCCCAAATAATATTCCCTTACGTGCTAAGGGGTATCTAGAGAGTGGGATAGGTTTAATAACTACCCTAACCCTAACGCGTACCCTAACCCTAACCCCTACCCTAACCCTAACACGTACCCTAATCCTAACCCGTACCCTAAACCGAGCCCTAACCCTAACACTAACCCAAACCCTAACCCTAACCCATACCCTACGCCGTACACGAACACCTCCCCGAACCCATACCCCAAGCCGTACCCTAACCCTAACCCTAAGCCTAACCCTAACCCTAGGCTACCCTTGACTGCTTCTGCCTCCAATAGATTTCCTAAGCACTAGTGTTTTAAGAACAGCTTAAAAAGAGAATCCTAAAGTGATTTCTTTATAATGGGTGTGTTCCTTATCTTATCCTAGTGTCTAAACTCTTCTCCATGGCTGGACCCCCAAATAATATTCCTTTACGTGCTAAGGGGTATCTAGAGAGTGGGATAGGTTTAATAACTACCCTAACCCTAACGCGTACCCTAACCCTAACCCCTACCCTAACCCTAACACGTACCCTAATCCTAACCCGTACCCTAAACCGAGCCCTAACCCTAACACTAACCCTAACCCTAACCCTAAACCATACCCTACGCCGTACCCGAAACCCTCCCCGAACCCGTACCCTAAGCCATACCCTAAGCCTAAACCTAAGCCTAACACTAACCCTAGGCTACCCTTGACTGCTTCTGCCTCCAATAGATTTCCTAAGCACTAGTGTTTTAAGCAACAGCTTAAATAGAGAATCCTAATGTGATTTCTTTATAATGGGTGTGTTCCTTATCTTATCCTAGTGTCTAAACTCTTCTCCATGGCTGGACCCTCAAATAATATTCCTTTACGTGCTAAGGGGTATCTAGAGAGTGGGATAGGTTTAATAACTACCCTAACCCTAACGCGTACCCTAACCCTAACCCCTACCCTAACCCTAACACGTACCCTAATCCTAACCCGTACCCTAAACCGAGCCCTAACCCTAACACTAACCCTAACCCTAACCCTAACCCATACCCTACGCCGTACCCGCACCCCTCCCCGAACCCGTACCCTAAGCCGTACCCTAAGCCTAACCCTAAGCCTAACCCTAACCCTAGGCTACCCTTGACTGCTTCTACCTCCAATAGATTTCCTAAGCACTAGTGTTTTAAGGAACAGCTTACAAAGAGAATCCTAAAGTGATTTCTTTATAATGGGTGTGTTCCTCATCTTATCCTAGCGTCTAAACTCTTCTCCATGTCTGCACCCCCAAATAATATTCCCTTACGTGCTAAGGGGTATCTAGAGAGTGGGATAGGTTTAATAACTACCCTAACCCTAACGCGTACCCTAACCCTAACCCCTACCCTAACCCTAACACGTACCCTAATCCTAACCCGTACCCTAAACCGAGCCCTAACCCTAACACTAACCCAAACCCTAACCCTAACCCATACCCTACGCCGTACACGAACACCTCCCTGAACCCATACCCCAAGCCGTACCCTAACCCTAACCCTAAGCCTAACCCTAACCCTAGGCTACCCTTGACTGCTTCTGCCTCCAATAGATTTACTAAGCACTAGTGTTTTAAGAACAGCTTAAAAAGAGAATCCTAAAGTGATTTCTTTATAATGGGTGTGTTCCTTATCTTATCCTAGTGTCTAAACTCTTCTCCATGGCTGGACCCCCAAATAATATTCCTTTACGTGCTAAGGGGTATCTAGAGAGTGGGATAGGTTTAATAACTACCCTAACCCTAACGGGTACCCTAACCCTAACCCCTACCCTAACCCTAACACGTACCCTAATCCTAACCCGTACCCTAAACCGAGCCCTAACCCTAACACTAACCCTAACCCTAACCCTAACCCATACCCTACGCCGTACCCGAAACCCTCCCCGAACCCGTACCCTAAGCCATACCCTAAGCCTAACCCTAAGCCTAACACTAACCCTAGGCTACCCTTGACTGCTTCTGCCTCCAATAGATTTCCTAACCACTAGTGTTTTAAGCAGCAGCTTAAAAAGAGAATCCTAATGTGATTTCTTTATAATGGGTGTGTTCCTTATCTTACCCTAGTGTCTAAACTCTTCTCCATGGCTGGACCCCCAAATAATATTCCTTTACGTGCTAAGGGGTATCTAGAGAGTGGGATAGGTTTACTAACGACCCTAACCCTAATGCGTACCCTAACCCTAACCCCTACCCTAAACCTAACACGTACCCTAATCCTAACCGTACCCTAAACCGAGCCCTAACCCTAACACAAACCCTAACCCTAACCCTAAACCATACCCTACGCCATACCCGAAACCCTCCCCGAACCCGTACCCTAAGCCGTACCCTAAGCCTAACCCTAAGCCTAACCCTAACCCTACGCTACCCTTGACTGCTTCTGCCTCCAATAGATTTCCTAAGCACTAGTGTTTTAAGGAACAGCTTAAAAAGAGAATCCTAAAGTGATTTCTTTATAATGGGTGTGTTCCTTATCTTATCCTAGCGTCTAAACTCTTCTCCATGGCTGGACCCCCAAATAATATTCCTTTACGTGCTAAGGGGTATCTAGAGAGTGGGATAGGTTTAACAACTACCCTAACCCTAACGCGTACCCTAAACCTAACCCCTACCCTAACCCTAACACGTACCCTAATCCTAACCCGTACCCTAAACCGAGCCCTAACCCTAACACTAACACTAACCCTAACCCTAACCCATACCCTACGCCGTACCCGCACCCCTCCCCGAACCCGTACCCTAAGCCGTACCCTCAGCCGAACCCTAAGCCTAACCCTAACCCTAGGCTACCCTTGACTGCTTCTGCCTCCAATAGACTTCCTAAGCACTAGTGTTTTAAGGAACAGCTTAAAAAGAGAATCCTAATGTGATTTCTTTATAATGGGTGTGTTCCTTATCTTATCCTAGTGCCTAAACTCTTCTCCATGGCTGGACCCCCAAATAATACTCCTTTACGTGCTAAGGGATATCTAGAGAGTGGGATAGGTTTACTAACTACCCTAACCCTAACGCGTACCCTAACCCTAACCCCTACCCTAACCCTAAAACATACCCTAATCCTAACCCGTACCCTAAACCGAGCCCTAACCCTAACACTAACTCTAACCCTAACCCTAACCCATACCCTACGCCGTACCCGAACCCCTCCCAAACCCGTACCCTAAGCCGTACCCTAAGCCTAACCCTAAGCCTAACACTAACCATAGGCTACCCTTGACTGCTTCTGCCTCCAATAGATTTCCTAAGCACTAGTGTTTTAAGCAACAGCTTAAAAAGAGAATCCTAATGTGATTTCTTTATAATGGGTGTGTTCCTTATCTTATCCTAGTGTCTAAACTCTTCTCCATGGCTGGACCGCCAAATAATATTCCTTAACGTGCTAAGGGGTACCTAGAGAGTGGGATAGGTTTACTAACTACCCTAACCCTAACGCGTACCCTAACCCTAACCCCTACCCTAACCCTAACACGTACCCTAATCCTAACCCGTACCCTAAACCGATCCCTAACCCTAACACTAACCCTAACCCAAACCCTAACCCATACACTACGCCATACCCGAAACCCTCCCCGAACCCGTACCCTAAGCCGTACCCTAAGCCTAACCCTAAGCCTAACCCTAACCCTAGGCTACCCTTGACTGCTTCTGCCTCCAATAGATTTCCTAAGCACTAGTGTTTTAAGGAACAGCTTACAAAGAGAATCCTAAAGTGATTTCTTTATAATGGGTGTGTTCCTCATCTTATCCTAGCGTCTAAACTCTTCTCCATGTCTGCACCCCCAAATAATATTCCCTTACGTGCTAAGGGGTATCTAGAGAGTGGGATAGGTTTAATAACTACCCTAACCCTAACGCGTACCCTAACCCTAACCCCTACCCTAACCCTAACACGTACCCTAATCCTAACCCGTACCCTAAACCGAGCCCTAACCCTAACACTAACCCAAACCCTAACCCTAACCCATACCCTACGCCGTACACGAACACCTCCCTGAACCCATACCCCAAGCCGTACCCTAACCCTAACCCTAAGCCTAACCCTAACCCTAGGCTACCCTTGACTGCTTCTGCCTCCAATAGATTTACTAAGCACTAGTGTTTTAAGAACAGCTTAAAAAGAGAATCCTAAAGTGATTTCTTTATAATGGGTGTGTTCCTTATCTTATACTAGTGTCTAAATTCTTCTCCATGGCTGGAACCCCAAATAATATTCCTTTACGTGCTAAGGGGTATCTAGAGAGTGGGATAGGTTTACTAACTACCCTAACCCTAACGCGTACCCTAACCCTAACCCCTACCCTAAACCTAACACGTACCCTAAACCTAACCGTACCCTAAACCGAGCCCTAACCCTAACACTAACCCTAACCCTAACCCCTACCCTAACCCTAACACGTACCCTAATCCTAACCATACCCTAAACCGAGCCCTAAAGCTAAAACTAAACCTAACCCTAACCCTAACCCATACCCTACGCCGTACCCGAACCCCTCCCCGAACCCGTACCCTAAGCCGTACCCTAAGCCTAACCCTAAGCCTAACCCTAACCCTAGGCTACCCTTGACTGCTTCTGCCTCCAATAGATTTCCTAAGCACTAGTGTTTTAAGGAACAGCTTAAAAAGAGAATCCTAATGTGATTTCTTTATAATGGGTGTGTTCCTTATCTTACCCTAGTGTCTAAACTCTTCTCCATGGCTGGACCCCCAAATAATATTCCTTTACGTGCTAAGGGGTATCTAGAGAGTGGGATAGGTTTACTAACGACCCTAACCCTAATGCGTACCCTAACCCTAACCCCTACCCTAAACCTAACACGTACCCTAATCCTAACCGTACCCTAAACCGAGCCCTAACCCTAACACAAACCCTAACCCTAACCCTAAACCATACCCTACGCCATACCCGAAACCCTCCCCGAACCCGTACCCTAAGCCGTACCCTAAGCCTAACCCTAAGCCTAACCCTAACCCTACGCTACCCTTGACTGCTTCTGCCTCCAATAGATTTCCTAAGCACTAGTGTTTTAAGGAACAGCTTACAAAGAGAATCCTAAAGTGATTTCTTTATAATGGGTGTGTTCCTCATCTTATCCTAGCGTCTAAACTCTTCTCCATGTCTGCACCCCCAAATAATATTCCCTTACGTGCTAAGGGGTATCTAGAGAGTGGGATAGGTTTAATAACTACCCTAACCCTAACGCGTACCCTAACCCTAACCCCTACCCTAACCCTAACACGTACCCTAATCCTAACCCGTACCCTAAACCGAGCCCTAACCCTAACACTAACCCAAACCCTAACCCTAACCCATATCCTACGCCGTACACGAACACCTCCCCGAACCCATACCCCAAGCCGTACCCTAACCCTAACCCTAAGCCTAACCCTAACCCTAGGCTACCCTTGACTGCTTCTGCCTCCAATAGATTTCCTAAGCACTAGTGTTTTAAGAACAGCTTAAAAAGAGAATCCTAAAGTGATTTCTTTATAATGGGTGTGTTCCTTATCTTATCCTAGTGTCTAAACTCTTCTCCATGGCTGGACCCCCAAATAATATTCCTTTACGTGCTAAGGGGTATCTAGAGAGTGGGATAGGTTTAATAACTACCCTAACCCTAACGCGTACCCTAACCCTAACCCCTACCCTAACCCTAACACGTACCCTAATCCTAACCCGTACCCTAAACCGAGCCCTAACCCTAACACTAACCCTAACCCTAACCCTAACCCATACCCTACGCCGTACCCGCACCCCTCCCCGAACCCGTACCCTAAGCCGTACCCTAAGCCTAACCCTAAGCCTAACCCTAACCCTAGGCTACCCTTGACTGCTTCTACCTCCAATAGATTTCCTAAGCACTAGTGTTTTAAGGAACAGCTTACAAAGAGAATCCTAAAGTGATTTCTTTATAATGGGTGTGTTCCTCATCTTATCCTAGCGTCTAAACTCTTCTCCATGTCTGCACCCCCAAATAATATTCCCTTACGTGCTAAGGGGTATCTAGAGAGTGGGATAGGTTTAATAACTACCCTAACCCTAACGCGTACCCTAACCCTAACCCCTACCCTAACCCTAACACGTACCCTAATCCTAACCCGTACCCTAAACCGAGCCCTAACCCTAACACTAACCCAAACCCTAACCCTAACCCATACCCTACGCCGTACACGAACACCTCCCTGAACCCATACCCCAAGCCGTACCCTAACCCTAACCCTAAGCCTAACCCTAACCCTAGGCTACCCTTGACTGCTTCTGCCTCCAATAGATTTACTAAGCACTAGTGTTTTAAGAACAGCTTAAAAAGAGAATCCTAAAGTGATTTCTTTATAATGGGTGTGTTCCTTATCTTATCCTAGTGTCTAAACTCTTCTCCATGGCTGGACCCCCAAATAATATTCCTTTACGTGCTAAGGGGTATCTAGAGAGTGGGATAGGTTTAATAACTACCCTAACCCTAACGGGTACCCTAACCCTAACCCCTACCCTAACCCTAACACGTACCCTAATCCTAACCCGTACCCTAAACCGAGCCCTAACCCTAACACTAACCCTAACCCTAACCCTAACCCATACCCTACGCCGTACCCGAAACCCTCCCCGAACCCATACCCTAAGCCATACCCTAAGCCTAACCCTAAGCCTAACACTAACCCTAGGCTACCCTTGACTGCTTCTGCCTCCAATAGATTTCCTAACCACTAGTGTTTTAAGCAGCAGCTTAAAAAGAGAATCCTAATGTGATTTCTTTATAATGGGTGTGTTCCTTATCTTACCCTAGTGTCTAAACTCTTCTCCATGGCTGGACCCCCAAATAATATTCCTTTACGTGCTAAGGGGTATCTAGAGAGTGGGATAGGTTTACTAACGACCCTAACCCTAATGCGTACCCTAACCCTAACCCCTACCCTAAACCTAACACGTACCCTAATCCTAACCGTACCCTAAACCGAGCCCTAACCCTAACACAAACCCTAACCCTAACCCTAAACCATACCCTACGCCATACCCGAAACCCTCCCCGAACCCGTACCCTAAGCCGTACCCTAAGCCTAACCCTAAGCCTAACCCTAACCCTACGCTACCCTTGACTGCTTCTGCCTCCAATAGATTTCCTAAGCACTAGTGTTTTAAGGAACAGCTTAAAAAGAGAATCCTAAAGTGATTTCTTTATAATGGGTGTGTTCCTTATCTTATCCTAGCGTCTAAACTCTTCTCCATGGCTGGACCCCCAAATAATATTCCTTTACGTGCTAAGGGGTATCTAGAGAGTGGGATAGGTTTAACAACTACCCTAACCCTAACGCGTACCCTAAACCTAACCCCTACCCTAACCCTAACACGTACCCTAATCCTAACCCGTACCCTAAACCGAGCCCTAACCCTAACACTAACACTAACCCTAACCCTAACCCATACCCTACGCCGTACCCGCACCCCTCCCCGAACCCGTACCCTAAGCCGTACCCTCAGCCGAACCCTAAGCCTAACCCTAACCCTAGGCTACCCTTGACTGCTTCTGCCTCCAATAGACTTCCTAAGCACTAGTGTTTTAAGGAACAGCTTAAAAAGAGAATCCTAATGTGATTTCTTTATAATGGGTGTGTTCCTTATCTTATCCTAGTGCCTAAACTCTTCTCCATGGCTGGACCCCCAAATAATACTCCTTTACGTGCTAAGGGATATCTAGAGAGTGGGATAGGTTTACTAACTACCCTAACCCTAACGCGTACCCTAACCCTAACCCCTACCCTAACCCTAAAACATACCCTAATCCTAACCCGTACCCTAAACCGAGCCCTAACCCTAACACTAACTCTAACCCTAACCCTAACCCATACCCTACGCCGTACCCGAACCCCTCCCAAACCCGTACCCTAAGCCGTACCCTAAGCCTAACCCTAAGCCTAACACTAACCATAGGCTACCCTTGACTGCTTCTGCCTCCAATAGATTTCCTAAGCACTAGTGTTTTAAGCAACAGCTTAAAAAGAGAATCCTAATGTGATTTCTTTATAATGGGTGTGTTCCTTATCTTATCCTAGTGTCTAAACTCTTCTCCATGGCTGGACCGCCAAATAATATTCCTTAACGTGCTAAGGGGTACCTAGAGAGTGGGATAGGTTTACTAACTACCCTAACCCTAACGCGTACCCTAACCCTAACCCCTACCCTAACCCTAACACGTACCCTAATCCTAACCCGTACCCTAAACCGATCCCTAACCCTAACACTAACCCTAACCCAAACCCTAACCCATACACTACGCCATACCCGAAACCCTCCCCGAACCCGTACCCTAAGCCGTACCCTAAGCCTAACCCTAAGCCTAACCCTAACCCTAGGCTACCCTTGACTGCTTCTGCCTCCAATAGATTTCCTAAGCACTAGTGTTTTAAGGAACAGCTTACAAAGAGAATCCTAAAGTGATTTCTTTATAATGGGTGTGTTCCTCATCTTATCCTAGCGTCTAAACTCTTCTCCATGTCTGCACCCCCAAATAATATTCCCTTACGTGCTAAGGGGTATCTAGAGAGTGGGATAGGTTTAATAACTACCCTAACCCTAACGCGTACCCTAACCCTAACCCCTACCCTAACCCTAACACGTACCCTAATCCTAACCCGTACCCTAAACCGAGCCCTAACCCTAACACTAACCCAAACCCTAACCCTAACCCATACCCTACGCCGTACACGAACACCTCCCTGAACCCATACCCCAAGCCGTACCCTAACCCTAACCCTAAGCCTAACCCTAACCCTAGGCTACCCTTGACTGCTTCTGCCTCCAATAGATTTACTAAGCACTAGTGTTTTAAGAACAGCTTAAAAAGAGAATCCTAAAGTGATTTCTTTATAATGGGTGTGTTCCTTATCTTATCCTAGTGTCTAAACTCTTCTCCATGGCTGGACCCCCAAATAATATTCCTTTACGTGCTAAGGGGTATCTAGAGAGTGGGATAGGTTTAATAACTACCCTAACCCTAACGGGTACCCTAACCCTAACCCCTACCCTAACCCTAACACGTACCCTAATCCTAACCCGTACCCTAAACCGAGCCCTAACCCTAACACTAACCCTAACCCTAACCCTAACCCATACCCTACGCCGTACCCGAAACCCTCCCCGAACCCGTACCCTAAGCCATACCCTAAGCCTAACCCTAAGCCTAACACTAACCCTAGGCTACCCTTGACTGCTTCTGCCTCCAATAGATTTCCTAACCACTAGTGTTTTAAGCAGCAGCTTAAAAAGAGAATCCTAATGTGATTTCTTTATAATGGGTGTGTTCCTTATCTTACCCTAGTGTCTAAACTCTTCTCCATGGCTGGACCCCCAAATAATATTCCTTTACGTGCTAAGGGGTATCTAGAGAGTGGGATAGGTTTACTAACGACCCTAACCCTAATGCGTACCCTAACCCTAACCCCTACCCTAAACCTAACACGTACCCTAATCCTAACCGTACCCTAAACCGAGCCCTAACCCTAACACAAACCCTAACCCTAACCCTAAACCATACCCTACGCCATACCCGAAACCCTCCCCGAACCCGTACCCTAAGCCGTACCCTAAGCCTAACCCTAAGCCTAACCCTAACCCTACGCTACCCTTGACTGCTTCTGCCTCCAATAGATTTCCTAAGCACTAGTGTTTTAAGGAACAGCTTAAAAAGAGAATCCTAAAGTGATTTCTTTATAATGGGTGTGTTCCTTATCTTATCCTAGCGTCTAAACTCTTCTCCATGGCTGGACCCCCAAATAATATTCCTTTACGTGCTAAGGGGTATCTAGAGAGTGGGATAGGTTTAACAACTACCCTAACCCTAACGCGTACCCTAAACCTAACCCCTACCCTAACCCTAACACGTACCCTAATCCTAACCCGTACCCTAAACCGAGCCCTAACCCTAACACTAACACTAACCCTAACCCTAACCCATACCCTACGCCGTACCCGCACCCCTCCCCGAACCCGTACCCTAAGCCGTACCCTCAGCCGAACCCTAAGCCTAACCCTAACCCTAGGCTACCCTTGACTGCTTCTGCCTCCAATAGACTTCCTAAGCACTAGTGTTTTAAGGAACAGCTTAAAAAGAGAATCCTAATGTGATTTCTTTATAATGGGTGTGTTCCTTATCTTATCCTAGTGCCTAAACTCTTCTCCATGGCTGGACCCCCAAATAATACTCCTTTACGTGCTAAGGGATATCTAGAGAGTGGGATAGGTTTACTAACTACCCTAACCCTAACGCGTACCCTAACCCTAACCCCTACCCTAACCCTAAAACATACCCTAATCCTAACCCGTACCCTAAACCGAGCCCTAACCCTAACACTAACTCTAACCCTAACCCTAACCCATACCCTACGCCGTACCCGAACCCCTCCCAAACCCGTACCCTAAGCCGTACCCTAAGCCTAAACCTAAGCCTAACACTAACCATAGGCTACCCTTGACTGCTTCTGCCTCCAATAGATTTCCTAAGCACTAGTGTTTTAAGCAACAGCTTAAAAAGAGAATCCTAATGTGATTTCTTTATAATGGGTGTGTTCCTTATCTTATCCTAGTGTCTAAACTCTTCTCCATGGCTGGACCGCCAAATAATATTCCTTAACGTGCTAAGGGGTACCTAGAGAGTGGGATAGGTTTACTAACTACCCTAACCCTAACGCGTACCCTAACCCTAACCCCTACCCTAACCCTAACACGTACCCTAATCCTAACCCGTACCCTAAACCGATCCCTAACCCTAACACTAACCCTAACCCAAACCCTAACCCATACACTACGCCATACCCGAAACCCTCCCCGAACCCGTACCCTAAGCCGTACCCTAAGCCTAACCCTAAGCCTAACCCTAACCCTAGGCTACCCTTGACTGCTTCTGCCTCCAATAGATTTCCTAAGCACTAGTGTTTTAAGGAACAGCTGAAAAAGAGAATCCTAATGTGATTTCTTTATAATGGGTGTGTTCCTTATCTTATCCTAGTGTCTAAACTCTTCTCCATGGTTGGACCCCCAAATAATATTCCTTTACGTGCTAAGGGGTATCTAGAGAGTGGGTTAGGTTTAATAACTACCCTAACCCTAACGCGTACCCTAACCCTAACCCCTACCCTAACCCTAACACGTACCCTAAACCGAGCCCTAACCCTAACACTAACCCTAACCCTAACCCTAACCCATACCCTACGCCGTACCCGAACCCCTCCCCGAACCCGTACCCTAAGCCGTACCCTAACCCTAACCCTAAGCCTAACCCTAACCCTAGGCTACCCTTGACTGCTTCTGCCTCCAATAGATTTCCTAAGCACTAGTGTTTTAAGGAACAGCTTAAAAAGAGAATCCTAATGTGATTTCTTTATAATGGGTGTGTTCCTTATCTTATCCTAGTGCCTAAACTCTTCTCCATGGCTGGACCCCCAAATAATACTCCTTTACGTGCTAAGGGGTATCTAGAGAGTGGGATAGGTTTACTAACTACCCTAACCCTAACGCGTACCCTAACCCTAACCCCTACCCTAACCCTAAAACATACCCTAATCCTAACCCGTACCCTAAACCGAGCCCTAACCCTAAAACTAACACTAACTCTAACCCTAACCCATACCCTACACCGTACCTGAACCCCTCCCCAAACCCGTACCCTAAGCCGTACCCTAAGCCTAACCCTGAGCCTAACACTAACCCTAGGCTACCCTTGACTGCTTCTGCCTCCAATCGATTTCCTAAGCACTAGTGTTTTAAGCAACAGCTTAAAAAGAGAATCCTAATGTGATTTCTTTATAATGGGTGTGTTCCTTATCTTATCCTAGTGTCTAAACTCTTCTCCATGGCTGGACCCCCAAATAATATTCCTTTACGTGCTAAGGGGTATCTAGAGAGTGGGATAGGTTTACTAACGAACCTAACCCTAATGCGTACCCTAACCCTAACCCCTACCCTAAACCTAACACGTACCCTAATCCTAACCGTACCCTAAACCGAGCCCTAACCCTAACCCAAACCCTAACCCTAACCCTAACCCATACCCTACGCCGTACCCGCACCCCTCCCCGAACCCGTACCCTAAGCCGTACCCTAAGCCTAACCCTAAGCCTAACCCTAACCCTAGGCTACCCTTGACTGCTTCTGCCTCCAATAGATTTCCTAAGCACTAGTGTTTTAAGGAACAGCTTAAAAAGAGAATCCTAAAGTGATTTCTTTATAATGGGTGTGTTCCTTATCTTATCCTAGCGTCTAAACTCTTCTCCATGGCTGGACACCCAAATAATATTCCTTTACGTGCTAAGGGGTATCTAGAGAGTGGGATAGGTTTAACAACTACCCTAACCCTAACGCGTACCCTAAACCTAACCCCTACCCTAACCCTAACACGTACCCTAATCCTAACCCGTACCCTAAACCGAGCCCTAACCCTAACACTAACCCTAACCCTAACCCTAACCCATACCCTACGCCGTACCCGCACCCCTCCCCGAACCCGTACCCTAAGCCGTACCCTCAGCCGAACCCTAAGCCTAACCCTAAACCTAGGCTACCCTTGAGTGCTTCTGCCTCCAATAGATTTCCTAAGCACTAGTGTTTTAAGGAACAGCTTAAAAAGAGAATCCTAATGTGATTTCTTTATAATGGGTGTGTTCCTTATCTTATCCTAGTGCCTAAACTCTTCTCCATGGCTGGACCCCCAAATAATACTCCTTTACGTGCTAAGGGGTATCTAGAGAGTGGGATAGGTTTACTAACTACCCTAACCCTAACGCGTACCCTAACCCTAACCCCTACCCTAACCCTAAAACATACCCTAATCCTAACCCGTACCCTAAACCGAGCCCTAACCCTAACACTAACACTAAACCTAACCCTAACCCATACCCTACGCCGTACCCGAACCCCTCCCCAAACCCGTACCCTAAGCCGTACCCTAAGCCTAACCCTAAGCCTAACACTAACCATAGGCTACCCTTGACTGCTTCTGCCTCCAATAGATTTCCTAAGCACTAGTGTTTTAAGCAACAGCTTAAAAAGAGAATCCTAATGTGATTTCTTTATAATGGGTGTGTTCCTTATCTTATCCTAGTGTCTAAACTCTTCTCCATGGCTGGACCGCCAAATAATATTCCTTTACGTGCTAAGGGGTATCTAGAGAGTGGGATAGGTTTACTAACTACCCTAACCCTAATGCGTACCCTAACCCTAACCCCTACCCTAAACCTAACACGTACCCTAATCCTAACTGTACCCGAAACCGAGCCCTAACCCTAACACAAACCCTAACCCTAACCCTAACCCATACCCTACGCCGTACCCGAAACCCTCCCCGAACCCGTACCCTAAGCCGTACCCTAAGCCTAACCCTAAGCCTAACCCTAACCCTAGGCTACCCTTGACTGCTTCTGCCTCCAATAGATTTCCTAAGCACTAGTGTTTTAAGGAACAGCTTAAAAAGAGAATCCTAAAGTGATTTCTTTATAATGGGTGTGTTCCTTATCTTATCCTAGCGTCTAAACTCTTCTCCATGGCTGGACCCCCAAATAATATTCCTTTACGTGCTAAGGGGTATCTAGAGAGTGGGATAGGTTTAATAACTACCCTAACCCTAACGCGTACCCTAACCCTAACCCCTACCCTAACCCTAACACATACCCTAAACCGAGCCCTAACCCTAACACTAACCCTAACCCTAACCCTAACCCATACCCTACGCCGTACCCGAACCCCTCCCCGAACCCGTACCCTAAGCTGTACCCTAACCCTAACCCTAAGCCTAACCCTAACCCTAGGCTACCCTTGACTGCTTCTGCCTCCAATAGATTTCCTAAGCACTAGTGTTTTAAGGAACAGCTTAAAAAGAGAATCCTAATGTGATTTCTTTATAATGGGTGTGTTCCTTATCTTATCCTAGTGTCTAAACTCTTCTCCATGGCTGCACCCCCAAATAATATTGCCTTACGTGCTAAGGGGTATCTAGAGAGTGGGATAGGTTTAATAACTACCCTAACCCTAATGCGTACTCTAACCCTAACCCCTACCCTAACACTAACACGTACCCTAATCCTAACCCGTACCCTAAACCGAGCCCTAACCCTAACACTAACACTAACCCTAACCCTAACCCATAACCTACGCCGTACCCGAACCCCTCCCCAAACCCGTACCCTAAGCCGTTCCCTAAGCCTAACCCTAAGCCTAACACTAACCCTAGGCTACCCTTGACTGCTTCTGCCTCCAATAGATTTCCTAAGCACTAGTGTTTTAAGCAACAGCTTAAAAAGAGAATCCTAATGTGATTTCTTTATAATGGGTGTGTTCCTTATCTTATCCTAGTGTCTAAATTCTTCTCCATGGCTGGACCCCCAAATAATATTCCTTTACGTGCTAAGGGGTATCTAGAGAGTGGGATAGGTTTACTAACTACCCTAACCCTAACGCGTACCCTAACCCTAACCCCTACCCTAAACCTAACACGTACCCTAATCCTAACCGTACCCTAAACCGAGCCCTAACACTAACACTAACCCTAACCCTAACCCTAACCCATACCCTACGCCGTACCCGAAACCCTCCCCGAACCCGTACCCTAAGCCGTACCCTAAGCCTAACCCTAAGCCTAACCCTAACCCTAGGCTACCCTTGACTGCTTCTGCCTCCAATAGATTTCCTAAGCACTAGTGTTTTAAGAAACAGCTTAAAAAGAGAATCCTAATGTGATTTCTTTATAATGGGTGTGTTCCTTATCTTATCCTAGTGTCTAAACTCTTCTCCATGGCTGGACCCCCAAATAATATTCCTTTACGTGCTAAGGGGTATCTAGAGAGTGGGATAGGTTTAATAACTACCCTAACCCTAATGCGTACCCTAACCGTAACCCCTACCCTAACCCTAACACGTACCCTAATCCTAACCCGTACCCTAAACCGAGCCCTAACCCTAACACTAACCCTAACCCTAACCCTAACCCATACCCTACGCCGTACCCGAAACCCTCCCCGAACCCGTACCCTAAGCCATACCCTAAGCCTAACCCTAAGCCTAACACTAACCCTAGGCTACCCTTGACTGCTTCTGCCTCCAATAGATTTCCTAAGCACTAGTGTTTTAAGCAACAACTTAAAAAGAGAATCCTAATGTGATTTCTTTATAATGGGTGTGTTCCTTATCTTATCCTAGTGTCTAAACTCTTCTCCATGGCTGGACCCCCAAATAATATTCCTTTACGTGCTAAGGGGTATCTAGAGAGTGGGATAGGTTTACTAACGAACCTAACCCTAATGCGTACCCTAACCCTAACCCCTACCCTAAACCTAACACGTACCCTAATCCTAACCGTACCCTAAACCGAGCCCTAACCCTAACCCAAACCCTAACCCTAACCCTAACCCATACCCTACGCCGTACCCGCACCCCTCCCCGAACCCGTACCCTAAGCCGTACCCTAAGCCTAACCCTAAGCCTAACCCTAACCCTAGGCTACCCTTGACTGCTTCTGCCTCCAATAGATTTCCTAAGCACTAGTGTTTTAAGGAACAGCTTAAAAAGAGAATCCTAAAGTGATTTCTTTATAATGGGTGTGTTCCTTATCTTATCCTAGCGTCTAAACTCTTCTCCATGGCTGGACACCCAAATAATATTCCTTTACGTGCTAAGGGGTATCTAGAGAGTGGGATAGGTTTAACAACTACCCTAACCCTAACGCGTACCCTAAACCTAACCCCTACCCTAACCCTAACACGTACCCTAATCCTAACCCGTACCCTAAACCGAGCCCTAACCCTAACACTAACCCTAACCCTAACCCTAACCCATACCCTACGCCGTACCCGCACCCCTCCCCGAACCCGTACCCTAAGCCGTACCCTCAGCCGAACCCTAAGCCTAACCCTAAACCTAGGCTACCCTTGAGTGCTTCTGCCTCCAATAGATTTCCTAAGCACTAGTGTTTTAAGGAACAGCTTAAAAAGAGAATCCTAATGTGATTTCTTTATAATGGGTGTGTTCCTTATCTTATCCTAGTGCCTAAACTCTTCTCCATGGCTGGACCCCCAAATAATACTCCTTTACGTGCTAAGGGGTATCTAGAGAGTGGGATAGGTTTACTAACTACCCTAACCCTAACGCGTACCCTAACCCTAACCCCTACCCTAACCCTAAAACATACCCTAATCCTAACCCGTACCCTAAACCGAGCCCTAACCCTAACACTAACACTAAACCTAACCCTAACCCATACCCTACGCCGTACCTGAACCCCTCCCCAAACCCGTACCCTAAGCCGTACCCTAAGCCTAACCCTAAGCCTAACACTAACCATAGGCTACCCTTGACTGCTTCTGCCTCCAATAGATTTCCTAAGCACTAGTGTTTTAAGCAACAGCTTAAAAAGAGAATCCTAATGTGATTTCTTTATAATGGGTGTGTTCCTTATCTTATCCTAGTGTCTAAACTCTTCTCCATGGCTGGACCGCCAAATAATATTCCTTTACGTGCTAAGGGGTATCTAGAGAGTGGGATAGGTTTACTAACTACCCTAACCCTAACGCGTACCCTAACCCTAACCCCTACCCTAACCCTAACACGTACCCTAATCCTAACCCGTACCCTAAACCGATCCCTAACCCTAACACTAACCCTAACCCAAACCCTAACCCATACCCTACGCCATACCCGAAACCCTCCCCGAACCCGTACCCTAAGCCGTACCCTAAGCCTAACCCTAAGCCTAACCCTAACCCTAGGCTACCCTTGACTGCTTCTGCCTCCAATAGATTTCCTAAGCACTAGTGTTTTAAGGAACAGCTGAAAAAGAGAATCCTAATGTGATTTCTTTATAATGGGTGTGTTCCTTATCTTATCCTAGTGTCTAAACTCTTCTCCATGGTTGGACCCCCAAATAATATTCCTTTACGTGCTAAGGGGTATCTAGAGAGTGGGATAGGTTTAATAACTACCCTAACCCTAACGCGTACCCTAACCCTAACCCCTACCCTAACCCTAACACGTACCCTAATCCTAACCCGTACCCTAAACCGAGCCCTAACCCTAACACTAACCCTAACCCTAACCCTAACCCATACCCTACGCCGTACCCGAAACCCTCCCCGAACCCGTACCCTAAGCCATACCCTAAGCCTAACCCTAAGCCTAACACTAACCCTAGGCTACCCTTGACTGCTTCTGCCTCCAATAGATTTCCTAAGCACTAGTGTTTTAAGCAACAGCTTAAAAAGAGAATCCTAATGTGATTTCTTTATAATGGGTGTGTTCCTTATCTTATCCTAGTGTCTAAACTCTTCTCCATGGCTGGACCCCCAAATAATATTCCTTTACGTGCTAAGGGGTATCTAGAGAGTGGGATAGGTTTACTAACGACCCTAACCCTAATGCGTACCCTAACCCTAACCCCTACCCTAAACCTAACACGTACCCTAATCCTAACCGTACCCTAAACCGAGCCCTAACCCTAACACAAACCCTAACCCTAACCCTAACCCATACCCTACGCCGTACCCGAAACCTTCCCCGAACCCGTACCCTAAGCCGTACCCTAAGCCTAACCCTAAGCCTAACCCTAACGCTAGGCTACCCTTGACTGCTTCTGCCTCCAATAGATTTCCTAAGCACTAGTGTTTTAAGGAACAGCTTAAAAATAGAATCCTAAAGTGATTTCTTTATAATGGGTGTGTTCCTTATCTTATCCTAGCGTCTAAACTCTTCTCCATGGCTGGACCCCCAAATAATATTCCTTTACGTGCTAAGGGGTATCTAGAGAGTGTGATAGGTTTAACAACTACCCTAACCCTAACGCGTACCCTAACCCTAACCCCTACCCTAACCCTAACACGTACCCTAATCCTAACCCGTACCCTAAACCGAGCCCTAACCCTAACACTAACACTAACCCTAACCCTAACCCATACCCTACGCCGTACCCGAACCCCTCCCCGAACCCGTACCCTAAGCCGTACCCTCAGCCGAACCCTAAGCCTAACCCTAACCCTAGGCTACCCTTGACTGCTTCTGCCTCCAATAGATTTCCTAAGCACTAGTGTTTTAAGGAACAGCTTAAAAAGAGAATCCTAATGTGATTTCTTTATAATGGGTGTGTTCCTTATCTTATCCTAGTGCCTAAACTCTTCTCCATGGCTGGACCCCCAAATAATACTCCTTTACGTGCTAAGGGGTATCTAGAGAGTGGGATAGGTTTACTAACTACCCTAACCCTAACGCGTACCCTAACCCTAACCCCTACCCTAACCCTAAAACATACCCTAATCCTAACCCGTACCCTAAACCGAGCCCTAACCCTAAAACTAACACTAACTCTAACCCTAACCCATACCCTACACCGTACCTGAACCCCTCCCCAAACCCGTACCCTAAGCCGTACCCTAAGCCTAACCCTGAGCCTAACACTAACCCTAGGCTACCCTTGACTGCTTCTGCCTCCAATCGATTTCCTAAGCACTAGTGTTTTAAGCAACAGCTTAAAAAGAGAATCCTAATGTGATTTCTTTATAATGGGTGTGTTCCTTATCTTATCCTAGTGTCTAAATTCTTCTCCATTGCTGGAACCCCAAATAATATTCCTTTACGTGCTAAGGGGTATCTAGAGAGTGGGATAGGTTTACTAACTACCCTAACCCTAACGCGTACCCTAACCCTAACCCCTACCCTAAACCTAACACGTACCCTAATCCTAACCCGTACCCTAAACCGAGCCCTAACCCTAACACTAACCCAAACCCTAACCCTAACCCATACCCTACGCCGTACACGAACACCTCCCCGAACCCATACCCCAAGCTGTACCCTAACCCTAACCCTAAGCCGAACCCTAACCCTAGGCTACCCTTGACTGCTTCTGCCTCCAATAGATTTCCTAAGCACTAGTGTTTTAAGAACAGCTTAAAAAGAGAATCCTAAAGTGATTTCTTTATAATGGGTGTGTTCCTTATCTTATCCTAGTGTCTAAACTCTTCTCCATGGCTGGACCCCCAAATAATATTCCTTTACGTGCTAAGGGGTATCTAGAGAGTGGGATAGGTTTAATAACTACCCTAACCCTAACGCGTACCCTAACCCTAACCCCTACCCTAACCCTAACACGTACCCTAATCCTAACCCGTACCCTAAACCGAGCCCTAACCCTAACACTAACCCTAACCCTAACCCTAAACCATACCCTACGCCGTACCCGAAACCCTCCCCGAACCCGTACCCTAAGCCATAACCTAAGCCTAAACCTAAGCCTAACACTAACCCTAGGCTACCCTTGACTGCTTCTGCCTCCAATAGATTTCCTAAGCACTAGTGTTTTAAGCAACAGCTTAAAAAGAGAATCCTAATGTGATTTCTTTATAATGGGTGTGTTCCTTATCTTATCCTAGTGTCTAAACTCTTCTCCATGGCTGGACCCTCAAATAATATTCCTTTACGTGCTAAGGGGTATCTAGAGAGTGGGATAGGTTTAATAACTACCCTAACCCTAACGCGTACCCTAACCCTAACCCCTACCCTAACCCTAACACGTACCCTAATCCTAACCCGTACCCTAAACCGAGCCCTAACCCTAACACTAACCCTAACCCTAACCCTAACCCATACCCTACGCCGTACCCGCACCCCTCCCCGAACCCGTACCCTAAGCCGTACCCTAAGCCTAACCCTAAGCCTAACCCTAACCCTAGGCTACCCTTGACTGCTTCTACCTCCAATAGATTTCCTAAGCACTAGTGTTTTAAGGAACAGCTTACAAAGAGAATCCTAAAGTGATTTCTTTATAATGGGTGTGTTCCTCATCTTATCCTAGCGTCTAAACTCTTCTCCATGTCTGCACCCCCAAATAATATTCCCTTACGTGCTAAGGGGTATCTAGAGAGTGGGATAGGTTTAATAACTACCCTAACCCTAACGCGTACCCTAACCCTAACCCCTACCCTAACCCTAACACGTACCCTAATCCTAACCCGTACCCTAAACCGAGCCCTAACCCTAACACTAACCCAAACCCTAACCCTAACCCATACCCTACGCCGTACACGAACACCTCCCTGAACCCATACACCAAGCCGTACCCTAACCCTAACCCTAAGCCTAACCCTAACCCTAGGCTACCCTTGACTGCTTCTGCCTCCAATAGATTTACTAAGCACTAGTGTTTTAAGAACAGCTTAAAAAGAGAATCCTAAAGTGATTTCTTTATAATGGGTGTGTTCCTTATCTTATCCTAGTGTCTAAACTCTTCTCCATGGCTGGACCCCCAAATAATATTCCTTTACGTGCTAAGGGGTATCTAGAGAGTGGGATAGGTTTAATAACTACCCTAACCCTAACGGGTACCCTAACCCTAACCCCTACCCTAACCCTAACACGTACCCTAATCCTAACCCGTACCCTAAACCGAGCCCTAACCCTAACACTAACCCTAACCCTAACCCTAACCCATACCCTACGCCGTACCCGAAACCCTCCCCGAACCCGTACCCTAAGCCATACCCTAAGCCTAACCCTAAGCCTAACACTAACCCTAGGCTACCCTTGACTGCTTCTGCCTCCAATAGATTTCCTAACCACTAGTGTTTTAAGCAGCAGCTTAAAAAGAGAATCCTAATGTGATTTCTTTATAATGGGTGTGTTCCTTATCTTACCCTAGTGTCTAAACTCTTCTCCATGGCTGGACCCCCAAATAATATTCCTTTACGTGCTAAGGGGTATCTAGAGAGTGGGATAGGTTTACTAACGACCCTAACCCTAATGCGTACCCTAACCCTAACCCCTACCCTAAACCTAACACGTACCCTAATCCTAACCGTACCCTAAACCGAGCCCTAACCCTAACACAAACCCTAACCCTAACCCTAAACCATACCCTACGCCATACCCGAAACCCTCCCCGAACCCGTACCCTAAGCCGTACCCTAAGCCTAACCCTAAGCCTAACCCTAACCCTACGCTACCCTTGACTGCTTCTGCCTCCAATAGATTTCCTAAGCACTAGTGTTTTAAGGAACAGCTTAAAAAGAGAATCCTAAAGTGATTTCTTTATAATGGGTGTGTTCCTTATCTTATCCTAGCGTCTAAACTCTTCTCCATGGCTGGACCCCCAAATAATATTCCTTTACGTGCTAAGGGGTATCTAGAGAGTGGGATAGGTTTAACAACTACCCTAACCCTAACGCGTACCCTAAACCTAACCCCTACCCTAACCCTAACACGTACCCTAATCCTAACCCGTACCCTAAACCGAGCCCTAACCCTAACACTAACACTAACCCTAACCCTAACCCATACCCTACGCCGTACCCGCACCCCTCCCCGAACCCGTACCCTAAGCCGTACCCTCAGCCGAACCCTAAGCCTAACCCTAACCCTAGGCTACCCTTGACTGCTTCTGCCTCCAATAGACTTCCTAAGCACTAGTGTTTTAAGGAACAGCTTAAAAAGAGAATCCTAATGTGATTTCTTTATAATGGGTGTGTTCCTTATCTTATCCTAGTGCCTAAACTCTTCTCCATGGCTGGACCCCCAAATAATACTCCTTTACGTGCTAAGGGATATCTAGAGAGTGGGATAGGTTTACTAACTACCCTAACCCTAACGCGTACCCTAACCCTAACCCCTACCCTAACCCTAAAACATACCCTAATCCTAACCCGTACCCTAAACCGAGCCCTAACCCTAACACTAACCCTAACCCTAACCCTAACCCATACCCTACGCCGTACCCGAAACCCTCCCCGAACCCGTACCCTAAGCCATACCCTAAGCCTAACCCTAAGCCTAACACTAACCCTAGGCTACCCTTGACTGCTTCTGCCTCCAATAGATTTCCTAAGCACTAGTGTTTTAAGCAACAGCTTAAAAAGAGAATCCTAATGTGATTTCTTTATAATGGGTGTGTTCCTTATCTTATCCTAGTGTCTAAACTCTTCTCCATGGCTGGACCCCCAAATAATATTCCTTTACGTGCTAAGGGGTATCTAGAGAGTGGGATAGGTTTACTAACGACCCTAACCCTAATGCGTACCCTAACCCTAACCCCTACCCTAAACCTAACACGTACCCTAATCCTAACCGTACCCTAAACCGAGCCCTAACCCTAACACAAACCCTAACCCTAACCCTAACCCATACCCTACGCCGTACCCGAAACCTTCCCCGAACCCGTACCCTAAGCCGTACCCTAAGCCTAACCCTAAGCCTAACCCTAACGCTAGGCTACCCTTGACTGCTTCTGCCTCCAATAGATTTCCTAAGCACTAGTGTTTTAAGGAACAGCTTAAAAATAGAATCCTAAAGTGATTTCTTTATAATGGGTGTGTTCCTTATCTTATCCTAGCGTCTAAACTCTTCTCCATGGCTGGACCCCCAAATAATATTCCTTTACGTGCTAAGGGGTATCTAGAGAGTGTGATAGGTTTAACAACTACCCTAACCCTAACGCGTACCCTAACCCTAACCCCTACCCTAACCCTAACACGTACCCTAATCCTAACCCGTACCCTAAACCGAGCCCTAACCCTAACACTAACACTAACCCTAACCCTAACCCATACCCTACGCCGTACCCGAACCCCTCCCCGAACCCGTACCCTAAGCCGTACCCTCAGCCGAACCCTAAGCCTAACCCTAACCCTAGGCTACCCTTGACTGCTTCTGCCTCCAATAGATTTCCTAAGCACTAGTGTTTTAAGGAACAGCTTAAAAAGAGAATCCTAATGTGATTTCTTTATAATGGGTGTGTTCCTTATCTTATCCTAGTGCCTAAACTCTTCTCCATGGCTGGACCCCCAAATAATACTCCTTTACGTGCTAAGGGGTATCTAGAGAGTGGGATAGGTTTACTAACTACCCTAACCCTAACGCGTACCCTAACCCTAACCCCTACCCTAACCCTAAAACATACCCTAATCCTAACCCGTACCCTAAACCGAGCCCTAACCCTAAAACTAACACTAACTCTAACCCTAACCCATACCCTACACCGTACCTGAACCCCTCCCCAAACCCGTACCCTAAGCCGTACCCTAAGCCTAACCCTGAGCCTAACACTAACCCTAGGCTACCCTTGACTGCTTCTGCCTCCAATCGATTTCCTAAGCACTAGTGTTTTAAGCAACAGCTTAAAAAGAGAATCCTAATGTGATTTCTTTATAATGGGTGTGTTCCTTATCTTATCCTAGTGTCTAAATTCTTCTCCATTGCTGGAACCCCAAATAATATTCCTTTACGTGCTAAGGGGTATCTAGAGAGTGGGATAGGTTTACTAACTACCCTAACCCTAACGCGTACCCTAACCCTAACCCCTACCCTAAACCTAACACGTACCCTAATCCTAACCCGTACCCTAAACCGAGCCCTAACCCTAACACTAACCCAAACCCTAACCCTAACCCATACCCTACGCCGTACACGAACACCTCCCCGAACCCATACCCCAAGCCGTACCCTAACCCTAACCCTAAGCCGAACCCTAACCCTAGGCTACCCTTGACTGCTTCTGCCTCCAATAGATTTCCTAAGCACTAGTGTTTTAAGAACAGCTTAAAAAGAGAATCCTAAAGTGATTTCTTTATAATGGGTGTGTTCCTTATCTTATCCTAGTGTCTAAACTCTTCTCCATGGCTGGACCCCCAAATAATATTCCTTTACGTGCTAAGGGGTATCTAGAGAGTGGGATAGGTTTAATAACTACCCTAACCCTAACGCGTACCCTAACCCTAACCCCTACCCTAACCCTAACACGTACCCTAATCCTAACCCGTACCCTAAACCGAGCCCTAACCCTAACACTAACCCTAACCCTAACCCTAAACCATACCCTACGCCGTACCCGAAACCCTCCCCGAACCCGTACCCTAAGCCATACCCTAAGCCTAAACCTAAGCCTAACACTAACCCTAGGCTACCCTTGACTGCTTCTGCCTCCAATAGATTTCCTAAGCACTAGTGTTTTAAGCAACAGCTTAAAAAGAGAATCCTAATGTGATTTCTTTATAATGGGTGTGTTCCTTATCTTATCCTAGTGTCTAAACTCTTCTCCATGGCTGGACCCTCAAATAATATTCCTTTACGTGCTAAGGGGTATCTAGAGAGTGGGATAGGTTTAATAACTACCCTAACCCTAACGCGTACCCTAACCCTAACCCCTACCCTAACCCTAACACGTACCCTAATCCTAACCCGTACCCTAAACCGAGCCCTAACCCTAACACTAACCCTAACCCTAACCCTAACCCATACCCTACACCGTACCCGCACCCCTCCCCGAACCCGTACCCTAAGCCGTACCCTAAGCCTAACCCTAAGCCTAACCCTAACCCTAGGCTACCCTTGACTGCTTCTACCTCCAATAGATTTCCTAAGCACTAGTGTTTTAAGGAACAGCTTACAAAGAGAATCCTAAAGTGATTTCTTTATAATGGGTGTGTTCCTCATCTTATCCTAGCGTCTAAACTCTTCTCCATGTCTGCACCCCCAAATAATATTCCCTTACGTGCTAAGGGGTATCTAGAGAGTGGGATAGGTTTAATAACTACCCTAACCCTAACGCGTACCCTAACCCTAACCCCTACCCTAACCCTAACACGTACCCTAATCCTAACCCGTACCCTAAACCGAGCCCTAACCCTAACACTAACCCAAACCCTAACCGTAACCCATACCCTACGCCGTACACGAACACCTCCCTGAACCCATACCCCAAGCCGTACCCTAACCCTAACCCTAAGCCTAACCCTAACCCTAGGCTACCCTTGACTGCTTCTGCCTCCAATAGATTTACTAAGCACTAGTGTTTTAAGAACAGCTTAAAAAGAGAATCCTAAAGTGATTTCTTTATAATGGGTGTGTTCCTTATCTTATCCTAGCGTCTAAACTCTTCTCCATGGCTGGACCCCCAAATAATATTCCTTTACGTGCTAAGGGGTATCTAGAGAGTGGGATAGGTTTAATAACTACCCTAACCCTAACGGGTACCCTAACCCTAACCCCTACCCTAACCCTAACACGTACCCTAATCCTAACCCGTACCCTAAACCGAGCCCTAACCCTAACACTAACCCTAACCCTAACCCTAACCCATACCCTACGCCGTACCCGAAACCCTCCCCGAACCCGTACCCTAAGCCATACCCTAAGCCTAACCCTAAGCCTAACACTAACCCTAGGCTACCCTTGACTGCTTCTGCCTCCAATAGATTTCCTAACCACTAGTGTTTTAAGCAGCAGCTTAAAAAGAGAATCCTAATGTGATTTCTTTATAATGGGTGTGTTCCTTATCTTACCCTAGTGTCTAAACTCTTCTCCATGGCTGGACCCCCAAATAATATTCCTTTACGTGCTAAGGGGTATCTAGAGAGTGGGATAGGTTTACTAACGACCCTAACCCTAATGCGTACCCTAACCCTAACCCCTACCCTAAACCTAACACGTACCCTAATCCTAACCGTACCCTAAACCGAGCCCTAACCCTAACACAAACCCTAACCCTAACCCTAAACCATACCCTACGCCATACCCGAAACCCTCCCCGAACCCGTACCCTAAGCCGTACCCTAAGCCTAACCCTAAGCCTAACCCTAACCCTACGCTACCCTTGACTGCTTCTGCCTCCAATAGATTTCCTAAGCACTAGTGTTTTAAGGAACAGCTTAAAAAGAGAATCCTAAAGTGATTTCTTTATAATGGGTGTGTTCCTTATCTTATCCTAGCGTCTAAACTCTTCTCCATGGCTGGACCCCCAAATAATATTCCTTTACGTGCTAAGGGGTATCTAGAGAGTGGGATAGGTTTAACAACTACCCTAACCCTAACGCGTACCCTAAACCTAACCCCTACCCTAACCCTAACACGTACCCTAATCCTAACCCGTACCCTAAACCGAGCCCTAACCCTAACACTAACACTAACCCTAACCCTAACCCATACCCTACGCCGTACCCGCACCCCTCCCCGAACCCGTACCCTAAGCCGTACCCTCAGCCGAACCCTAAGCCTAACCCTAACCCTAGGCTACCCTTGACTGCTTCTGCCTCCAATAGACTTCCTAAGCACTAGTGTTTTAAGGAACAGCTTAAAAAGAGAATCCTAATGTGATTTCTTTATAATGGGTGTGTTCCTTATCTTATCCTAGTGCCTAAACTCTTCTCCATGGCTGGACCCCCAAATAATACTCCTTTACGTGCTAAGGGATATCTAGAGAGTGGGATAGGTTTACTAACTACCCTAACCCTAACGCGTACCCTAACCCTAACCCCTACCCTAACCCTAAAACATACCCTAATCCTAACCCGTACCCTAAACCGAGCCCTAACCCTAACACTAACTCTAACCCTAACCCTAACCCATACCCTACGCCGTACCCGAACCCCTCCCAAACCCGTACCCTAAGCCGTACCCTAAGCCTAACCCTAAGCCTAACACTAACCATAGGCTACCCTTGACTGCTTCTGCCTCCAATAGATTTCCTAAGCACTAGTGTTTTAAGCAACAGCTTAAAAAGAGAATCCTAATGTGATTTCTTTATAATGGGTGTGTTCCTTATCTTATCCTAGTGTCTAAACTCTTCTCCATGGCTGGACCGCCAAATAATATTCCTTAACGTGCTAAGGGGTACCTAGAGAGTGGGATAGGTTTACTAACTACCCTAACCCTAACGCGTACCCTAACCCTAACCCCTACCCTAACCCTAACACGTACCCTAATCCTAACCCGTACCCTAAACCGATCCCTAACCCTAACACTAACCCTAACCCAAACCCTAACCCATACACTACGCCATACCCGAAACCCTCCCCGAACCCGTACCCTAAGCCGTACCCTAAGCCTAACCCTAAGCCTAACCCTAACCCTAGGCTACCCTTGACTGCTTCTGCCTCCAATAGATTTCCTAAGCACTAGTGTTTTAAGGAACAGCTTACAAAGAGAATCCTAAAGTGATTTCTTTATAATGGGTGTGTTCCTCATCTTATCCTAGCGTCTAAACTCTTCTCCATGTCTGCACCCCCAAATAATATTCCCTTACGTGCTAAGGGGTATCTAGAGAGTGGGATAGGTTTAATAACTACCCTAACCCTAACGCGTACCCTAACCCTAACCCCTACCCTAACCCTAACACGTACCCTAATCCTAACCCGTACCCTAAACCGAGCCCTAACCCTAACACTAACCCAAACCCTAACCCTAACCCATACCCTACGCCGTACACGAACACCTCCCCGAACCCATACCCCAAGCCGTACCCTAACCCTAACCCTAAGCCTAACCCTAACCCTAGGCTACCCTTGACTGCTTCTGCCTCCAATAGATTTCCTAAGCACTAGTGTTTTAAGAACAGCTTAAAAAGAGAATCCTAAAGTGATTTCTTTATAATGGGTGTGTTCCTTATCTTATCCTAGTGTCTAAACTCTTCTCCATGGCTGGACCCCCAAATAATATTCCTTTACGTGCTAAGGGGTATCTAGAGAGTGGGATAGGTTTAATAACTACCCTAACCCTAACGCGTACCCTAACCCTAACCCCTACCCTAACCCTAACACGTACCCTAATCCTAACCCGTACCCTAAACCGAGCCCTAACCCTAACACTAACCCTAACCCTAACCCTAAACCATACCCTACGCCGTACCCGAAACCCTCCCCGAACCCGTACCCTAAGCCATACCCTAAGCCTAAACCTAAGCCTAACACTAACCCTAGGCTACCCTTGACTGCTTCTGCCTCCAATAGATTTCCTAAGCACTAGTGTTTTAAGCAACAGCTTAAAAAGAGAATCCTAATGTGATTTCTTTATAATGGGTGTGTTCCTTATCTTATCCTAGTGTCTAAACTCTTCTCCATGGCTGGACCCTCAAATAATATTCCTTTACGTGCTAAGGGGTATCTAGAGAGTGGGATAGGTTTAATAACTACCCTAACCCTAACGCGTACCCTAACCCTAACCCCTACCCTAACCCTAACACGTACCCTAATCCTAACCCGTACCCTAAACCGAGCCCTAACCCTAACACTAACCCTAACCCTAACCCTAACCCATACCCTACGCCGTACCCGCACCCCTCCCCGAACCCGTACCCTAAGCCGTACCCTAAGCCTAACCCTAAGCCTAACCCTAACCCTAGGCTACCCTTGACTGCTTCTACCTCCAATAGATTTCCTAAGCACTAGTGTTTTAAGGAACAGCTTACAAAGAGAATCCTAAAGTGATTTCTTTATAATGGGTGTGTTCCTCATCTTATCCTAGCGTCTAAACTCTTCTCCATGTCTGCACCCCCAAATAATATTCCCTTACGTGCTAAGGGGTATCTAGAGAGTGGGATAGGTTTAATAACTACCCTAACCCTAACGCGTACCCTAACCCTAACCCCTACCCTAACCCTAACACGTACCCTAATCCTAACCCGTACCCTAAACCGAGCCCTAACCCTAACACTAACCCAAACCCTAACCCTAACCCATACCCTACGCCGTACACGAACACCTCCCTGAACCCATACCCCAAGCCGTACCCTAACCCTAACCCTAAGCCTAACCCTAACCCTAGGCTACCCTTGACTGCTTCTGCCTCCAATAGATTTACTAAGCACTAGTGTTTTAAGAACAGCTTAAAAAGAGAATCCTAAAGTGATTTCTTTATAATGGGTGTGTTCCTTATCTTATCCTAGTGTCTAAACTCTTCTCCATGGCTGGACCCCCAAATAATATTCCTTTACGTGCTAAGGGGTATCTAGAGAGTGGGATAGGTTTAATAACTACCCTAACCCTAACGGGTACCCTAACCCTAACCCCTACCCTAACCCTAACACGTACCCTAATCCTAACCCGTACCCTAAACCGAGCCCTAACCCTAACACTAACCCTAACCCTAACCCTAACCCATACCCTACGCCGTACCCGAAACCCTCCCCGAACCCGTACCCTAAGCCATACCCTAAGCCTAACCCTAAGCCTAACACTAACCCTAGGCTACCCTTGACTGCTTCTGCCTCCAATAGATTTCCTAACCACTAGTGTTTTAAGCAGCAGCTTAAAAAGAGAATCCTAATGTGATTTCTTTATAATGGGTGTGTTCCTTATCTTACCCTAGTGTCTAAACTCTTCTCCATGGCTGGACCCCCAAATAATATTCCTTTACGTGCTAAGGGGTATCTAGAGAGTGGGATAGGTTTACTAACGACCCTAACCCTAATGCGTACCCTAACCCTAACCCCTACCCTAAACCTAACACGTACCCTAATCCTAACCGTACCCTAAACCGAGCCCTAACCCTAACACAAACCCTAACCCTAACCCTAAACCATACCCTACGCCATACCCGAAACCCTCCCCGAACCCGTACCCTAAGCCGTACCCTAAGCCTAACCCTAAGCCTAACCCTAACCCTACGCTACCCTTGACTGCTTCTGCCTCCAATAGATTTCCTAAGCACTAGTGTTTTAAGGAACAGCTTAAAAAGAGAATCCTAAAGTGATTTCTTTATAATGGGTGTGTTCCTTATCTTATCCTAGCGTCTAAACTCTTCTCCATGGCTGGACCCCCAAATAATATTCCTTTACGTGCTAAGGGGTATCTAGAGAGTGGGATAGGTTTAACAACTACCCTAACCCTAACGCGTACCCTAAACCTAACCCCTACCCTAACCCTAACACGTACCCTAATCCTAACCCGTACCCTAAACCGAGCCCTAACCCTAACACTAACACTAACCCTAACCCTAACCCATACCCTACGCCGTACCCGCACCCCTCCCCGAACCCGTACCCTAAGCCGTACCCTCAGCCGAACCCTAAGCCTAACCCTAACCCTAGGCTACCCTTGACTGCTTCTGCCTCCAATAGACTTCCTAAGCACTAGTGTTTTAAGGAACAGCTTAAAAAGAGAATCCTAATGTGATTTCTTTATAATGGGTGTGTTCCTTATCTTATCCTAGTGCCTAAACTCTTCTCCATGGCTGGACCCCCAAATAATACTCCTTTACGTGCTAAGGGATATCTAGAGAGTGGGATAGGTTTACTAACTACCCTAACCCTAACGCGTACCCTAACCCTAACCCCTACCCTAACCCTAAAACATACCCTAATCCTAACCCGTACCCTAAACCGAGCCCTAACCCTAACACTAACTCTAACCCTAACCCTAAACCATACCCTACGCCGTACCCGAACCCCTCCCAAACCCGTACCCTAAGCCGTACCCTAAGCCTAACCCTAAGCCTAACACTAACCATAGGCTACCCTTGACTGCTTCTGCCTCCAATAGATTTCCTAAGCACTAGTGTTTTAAGCAACAGCTTAAAAAGAGAATCCTAATGTGATTTCTTTATAATGGGTGTGTTCCTTATCTTATCCTAGTGTCTAAACTCTTCTCCATGGCTGGACCGCCAAATAATATTCCTTAACGTGCTAAGGGGTACCTAGAGAGTGGGATAGGTTTACTAACTACCCTAACCCTAACGCGTACCCTAACCCTAACCCCTACCCTAACCCTAACACGTACCCTAATCCTAACCCGTACCCTAAACCGATCCCTAACCCTAACACTAACCCTAACCCAAACCCTAACCCATACACTACGCCATACCCGAAACCCTCCCCGAACCCGTACCCTAAGCCGTACCCTAAGCCTAACCCTAAGCCTAACCCTAACCCTAGGCTACCCTTGACTGCTTCTGCCTCCAATAGATTTCCTAAGCACTAGTGTTTTAAGGAACAGCTTACAAAGAGAATCCTAAAGTGATTTCTTTATAATGGGTGTGTTCCTCATCTTATCCTAGCGTCTAAACTCTTCTCCATGTCTGCACCCCCAAATAATATTCCCTTACGTGCTAAGGGGTATCTAGAGAGTGGGATAGGTTTAATAACTACCCTAACCCTAACGCGTACCCTAACCCTAACCCCTACCCTAACCCTAACACGTACCCTAATCCTAACCCGTACCCTAAACCGAGCCCTAACCCTAACACTAACCCAAACCCTAACCCTAACCCATACCCTACGCCGTACACGAACACCTCCCTGAACCCATACCCCAAGCCGTACCCTAACCCTAACCCTAAGCCTAACCCTAACCCTAGGCTACCCTTGACTGCTTCTGCCTCCAATAGATTTACTAAGCACTAGTGTTTTAAGAACAGCTTAAAAAGAGAATCCTAAAGTGATTTCTTTATAATGGGTGTGTTCCTTATCTTATACTAGTGTCTAAATTCTTCTCCATGGCTGGAACCCCAAATAATATTCCTTTACGTGCTAAGGGGTATCTAGAGAGTGGGATAGGTTTACTAACTACCCTAACCCTAACGCGTACCCTAACCCTAACCCCTACCCTAAACCTAACACGTACCCTAAACCTAACCGTACCCTAAACCGAGCCCTAACCCTAACACTAACCCTAACCCTAACCCCTACCCTAACCCTAACACGTACCCTAATCCTAACCATACCCTAAACCGAGCCCTAAAGCTAAAACTAAACCTAACCCTAACCCTAACCCATACCCTACGCCGTACCCGAACCCCTCCCCGAACCCGTACCCTAAGCCGTACCCTAAGCCTAACCCTAAGCCTAACCCTAACCCTAGGCTACCCTTGACTGCTTCTGCCTCCAATAGATTTCCTAAGCACTAGTGTTTTAAGGAACAGCTTAAAAAGAGAATCCTAATGTGATTTCTTTATAATGGGTGTGTTCCTTATCTTACCCTAGTGTCTAAACTCTTCTCCATGGCTGGACCCCCAAATAATATTCCTTTACGTGCTAAGGGGTATCTAGAGAGTGGGATAGGTTTACTAACGACCCTAACCCTAATGCGTACCCTAACCCTAACCCCTACCCTAAACCTAACACGTACCCTAATCCTAACCGTACCCTAAACCGAGCCCTAACCCTAACACAAACCCTAACCCTAACCCTAAACCATACCCTACGCCATACCCGAAACCCTCCCCGAACCCGTACCCTAAGCCGTACCCTAAGCCTAACCCTAAGCCTAACCCTAACCCTACGCTACCCTTGACTGCTTCTGCCTCCAATAGATTTCCTAAGCACTAGTGTTTTAAGGAACAGCTTACAAAGAGAATCCTAAAGTGATTTCTTTATAATGGGTGTGTTCCTCATCTTATCCTAGCGTCTAAACTCTTCTCCATGTCTGCACCCCCAAATAATATTCCCTTACGTGCTAAGGGGTATCTAGAGAGTGGGATAGGTTTAATAACTACCCTAACCCTAACGCGTACCCTAACCCTAACCCCTACCCTAACCCTAACACGTACCCTAATCCTAACCCGTACCCTAAACCGAGCCCTAACCCTAACACTAACCCAAACCCTAACCCTAACCCATACCCTACGCCGTACACGAACACCTCCCCGAACCCATACCCCAAGCCGTACCCTAACCCTAACCCTAAGCCTAACCCTAACCCTAGGCTACCCTTGACTGCTTCTGCCTCCAATAGATTTCCTAAGCACTAGTGTTTTAAGAACAGCTTAAAAAGAGAATCCTAAAGTGATTTCTTTATAATGGGTGTGTTCCTTATCTTATCCTAGTGTCTAAACTCTTCTCCATGGCTGGACCCCCAAATAATATTCCTTTACGTGCTAAGGGGTATCTAGAGAGTGGGATAGGTTTAATAACTACCCTAACCCTAACGCGTACCCTAACCCTAACCCCTACCCTAACCCTAACACGTACCCTAATCCTAACCCGTACCCTAAACCGAGCCCTAACCCTAACACTAACCCTAACCCTAACCCTAACCCATACCCTACGCCGTACCCGCACCCCTCCCCGAACCCGTACCCTAAGCCGTACCCTAAGCCTAACCCTAAGCCTAACCCTAACCCTAGGCTACCCTTGACTGCTTCTACCTCCAATAGATTTCCTAAGCACTAGTGTTTTAAGGAACAGCTTACAAAGAGAATCCTAAAGTGATTTCTTTATAATGGGTGTGTTCCTCATCTTATCCTAGCGTCTAAACTCTTCTCCATGTCTGCACCCCCAAATAATATTCCCTTACGTGCTAAGGGGTATCTAGAGAGTGGGATAGGTTTAATAACTACCCTAACCCTAACGCGTACCCTAACCCTAACCCCTACCCTAACCCTAACACGTACCCTAATCCTAACCCGTACCCTAAACCGAGCCCTAACCCTAACACTAACCCAAACCCTAACCCTAACCCATACCCTACGCCGTACACGAACACCTCCCTGAACCCATACCCCAAGCCGTACCCTAACCCTAACCCTAAGCCTAACCCTAACCCTAGGCTACCCTTGACTGCTTCTGCCTCCAATAGATTTACTAAGCACTAGTGTTTTAAGAACAGCTTAAAAAGAGAATCCTAAAGTGATTTCTTTATAATGGGTGTGTTCCTTATCTTATCCTAGTGTCTAAACTCTTCTCCATGGCTGGACCCCCAAATAATATTCCTTTACGTGCTAAGGGGTATCTAGAGAGTGGGATAGGTTTAATAACTACCCTAACCCTAACGGGTACCCTAACCCTAACCCCTACCCTAACCCTAACACGTACCCTAATCCTAACCCGTACCCTAAACCGAGCCCTAACCCTAACACTAACCCTAACCCTAACCCTAACCCATACCCTACGCCGTACCCGAAACCCTCCCCGAACCCGTACCCTAAGCCATACCCTAAGCCTAACCCTAAGCCTAACACTAACCCTAGGCTACCCTTGACTGCTTCTGCCTCCAATAGATTTCCTAACCACTAGTGTTTTAAGCAGCAGCTTAAAAAGAGAATCCTAATGTGATTTCTTTATAATGGGTGTGTTCCTTATCTTACCCTAGTGTCTAAACTCTTCTCCATGGCTGGACCCCCAAATAATATTCCTTTACGTGCTAAGGGGTATCTAGAGAGTGGGATAGGTTTACTAACGACCCTAACCCTAATGCGTACCCTAACCCTAACCCCTACCCTAAACCTAACACGTACCCTAATCCTAACCGTACCCTAAACCGAGCCCTAACCCTAACACAAACCCTAACCCTAACCCTAAACCATACCCTACGCCATACCCGAAACCCTCCCCGAACCCGTACCCTAAGCCGTACCCTAAGCCTAACCCTAAGCCTAACCCTAACCCTACGCTACCCTTGACTGCTTCTGCCTCCAATAGATTTCCTAAGCACTAGTGTTTTAAGGAACAGCTTAAAAAGAGAATCCTAAAGTGATTTCTTTATAATGGGTGTGTTCCTTATCTTATCCTAGCGTCTAAACTCTTCTCCATGGCTGGACCCCCAAATAATATTCCTTTACGTGCTAAGGGGTATCTAGAGAGTGGGATAGGTTTAACAACTACCCTAACCCTAACGCGTACCCTAAACCTAACCCCTACCCTAACCCTAACACGTACCCTAATCCTAACCCGTACCCTAAACCGAGCCCTAACCCTAACACTAACACTAACCCTAACCCTAACCCATACCCTACGCCGTACCCGCACCCCTCCCCGAACCCGTACCCTAAGCCGTACCCTCAGCCGAACCCTAAGCCTAACCCTAACCCTAGGCTACCCTTGACTGCTTCTGCCTCCAATAGACTTCCTAAGCACTAGTGTTTTAAGGAACAGCTTAAAAAGAGAATCCTAATGTGATTTCTTTATAATGGGTGTGTTCCTTATCTTATCCTAGTGCCTAAACTCTTCTCCATGGCTGGACCCCCAAATAATACTCCTTTACGTGCTAAGGGATATCTAGAGAGTGGGATAGGTTTACTAACTACCCTAACCCTAACGCGTACCCTAACCCTAACCCCTACCCTAACCCTAAAACATACCCTAATCCTAACCCGTACCCTAAACCGAGCCCTAACCCTAACACTAACTCTAACCCTAACCCTAACCCATACCCTACGCCGTACCCGAACCCCTCCCAAACCCGTACCCTAAGCCGTACCCTAAGCCTAACCCTAAGCCTAACACTAACCATAGGCTACCCTTGACTGCTTCTGCCTCCAATAGATTTCCTAAGCACTAGTGTTTTAAGCAACAGCTTAAAAAGAGAATCCTAATGTGATTTCTTTATAATGGGTGTGTTCCTTATCTTATCCTAGTGTCTAAACTCTTCTCCATGGCTGGACCGCCAAATAATATTCCTTAACGTGCTAAGGGGTACCTAGAGAGTGGGATAGGTTTACTAACTACCCTAACCCTAACGCGTACCCTAACCCTAACCCCTACCCTAACCCTAACACGTACCCTAATCCTAACCCGTACCCTAAACCGATCCCTAACCCTAACACTAACCCTAACCCAAACCCTAACCCATACACTACGCCATACCCGAAACCCTCCCCGAACCCGTACCCTAAGCCGTACCCTAAGCCTAACCCTAAGCCTAACCCTAACCCTAGGCTACCCTTGACTGCTTCTGCCTCCAATAGATTTCCTAAGCACTAGTGTTTTAAGGAACAGCTTACAAAGAGAATCCTAAAGTGATTTCTTTATAATGGGTGTGTTCCTCATCTTATCCTAGCGTCTAAACTCTTCTCCATGTCTGCACCCCCAAATAATATTCCCTTACGTGCTAAGGGGTATCTAGAGAGTGGGATAGGTTTAATAACTACCCTAACCCTAACGCGTACCCTAACCCTAACCCCTACCCTAACCCTAACACGTACCCTAATCCTAACCCGTACCCTAAACCGAGCCCTAACCCTAACACTAACCCAAACCCTAACCCTAACCCATACCCTACGCCGTACACGAACACCTCCCTGAACCCATACCCCAAGCCGTACCCTAACCCTAACCCTAAGCCTAACCCTAACCCTAGGCTACCCTTGACTGCTTCTGCCTCCAATAGATTTACTAAGCACTAGTGTTTTAAGAACAGCTTAAAAAGAGAATCCTAAAGTGATTTCTTTATAATGGGTGTGTTCCTTATCTTATCCTAGTGTCTAAACTCTTCTCCATGGCTGGACCCCCAAATAATATTCCTTTACGTGCTAAGGGGTATCTAGAGAGTGGGATAGGTTTAATAACTACCCTAACCCTAACGGGTACCCTAACCCTAACCCCTACCCTAACCCTAACACGTACCCTAATCCTAACCCGTACCCTAAACCGAGCCCTAACCCTAACACTAACCCTAACCCTAACCCTAACCCATACCCTACGCCGTACCCGAAACCCTCCCCGAACCCGTACCCTAAGCCATACCCTAAGCCTAACCCTAAGCCTAACACTAACCCTAGGCTACCCTTGACTGCTTCTGCCTCCAATAGATTTCCTAACCACTAGTGTTTTAAGCAGCAGCTTAAAAAGAGAATCCTAATGTGATTTCTTTATAATGGGTGTGTTCCTTATCTTACCCTAGTGTCTAAACTCTTCTCCATGGCTGGACCCCCAAATAATATTCCTTTACGTGCTAAGGGGTATCTAGAGAGTGGGATAGGTTTACTAACGACCCTAACCCTAATGCGTACCCTAACCCTAACCCCTACCCTAAACCTAACACGTACCCTAATCCTAACCGTACCCTAAACCGAGCCCTAACCCTAACACAAACCCTAACCCTAACCCTAAACCATACCCTACGCCATACCCGAAACCCTCCCCGAACCCGTACCCTAAGCCGTACCCTAAGCCTAACCCTAAGCCTAACCCTAACCCTACGCTACCCTTGACTGCTTCTGCCTCCAATAGATTTCCTAAGCACTAGTGTTTTAAGGAACAGCTTAAAAAGAGAATCCTAAAGTGATTTCTTTATAATGGGTGTGTTCCTTATCTTATCCTAGCGTCTAAACTCTTCTCCATGGCTGGACCCCCAAATAATATTCCTTTACGTGCTAAGGGGTATCTAGAGAGTGGGATAGGTTTAACAACTACCCTAACCCTAACGCGTACCCTAAACCTAACCCCTACCCTAACCCTAACACGTACCCTAATCCTAACCCGTACCCTAAACCGAGCCCTAACCCTAACACTAACACTAACCCTAACCCTAACCCATACCCTACGCCGTACCCGCACCCCTCCCCGAACCCGTACCCTAAGCCGTACCCTCAGCCGAACCCTAAGCCTAACCCTAACCCTAGGCTACCCTTGACTGCTTCTGCCTCCAATAGACTTCCTAAGCACTAGTGTTTTAAGGAACAGCTTAAAAAGAGAATCCTAATGTGATTTCTTTATAATGGGTGTGTTCCTTATCTTATCCTAGTGCCTAAACTCTTCTCCATGGCTGGACCCCCAAATAATACTCCTTTACGTGCTAAGGGATATCTAGAGAGTGGGATAGGTTTACTAACTACCCTAACCCTAACGCGTACCCTAACCCTAACCCCTACCCTAACCCTAAAACATACCCTAATCCTAACCCGTACCCTAAACCGAGCCCTAACCCTAACACTAACTCTAACCCTAACCCTAACCCATACCCTACGCCGTACCCGAACCCCTCCCAAACCCGTACCCTAAGCCGTACCCTAAGCCTAAACCTAAGCCTAACACTAACCATAGGCTACCCTTGACTGCTTCTGCCTCCAATAGATTTCCTAAGCACTAGTGTTTTAAGCAACAGCTTAAAAAGAGAATCCTAATGTGATTTCTTTATAATGGGTGTGTTCCTTATCTTATCCTAGTGTCTAAACTCTTCTCCATGGCTGGACCGCCAAATAATATTCCTTAACGTGCTAAGGGGTACCTAGAGAGTGGGATAGGTTTACTAACTACCCTAACCCTAACGCGTACCCTAACCCTAACCCCTACCCTAACCCTAACACGTACCCTAATCCTAACCCGTACCCTAAACCGATCCCTAACCCTAACACTAACCCTAACCCAAACCCTAACCCATACACTACGCCATACCCGAAACCCTCCCCGAACCCGTACCCTAAGCCGTACCCTAAGCCTAACCCTAAGCCTAACCCTAACCCTAGGCTACCCTTGACTGCTTCTGCCTCCAATAGATTTCCTAAGCACTAGTGTTTTAAGGAACAGCTGAAAAAGAGAATCCTAATGTGATTTCTTTATAATGGGTGTGTTCCTTATCTTATCCTAGTGTCTAAACTCTTCTCCATGGTTGGACCCCCAAATAATATTCCTTTACGTGCTAAGGGGTATCTAGAGAGTGGGTTAGGTTTAATAACTACCCTAACCCTAACGCGTACCCTAACCCTAACCCCTACCCTAACCCTAACACGTACCCTAAACCGAGCCCTAACCCTAACACTAACCCTAACCCTAACCCTAACCCATACCCTACGCCGTACCCGAACCCCTCCCCGAACCCGTACCCTAAGCCGTACCCTAACCCTAACCCTAAGCCTAACCCTAACCCTAGGCTACCCTTGACTGCTTCTGCCTCCAATAGATTTCCTAAGCACTAGTGTTTTAAGGAACAGCTTAAAAAGAGAATCCTAATGTGATTTCTTTATAATGGGTGTGTTCCTTATCTTATCCTAGTGCCTAAACTCTTCTCCATGGCTGGACCCCCAAATAATACTCCTTTACGTGCTAAGGGGTATCTAGAGAGTGGGATAGGTTTACTAACTACCCTAACCCTAACGCGTACCCTAACCCTAACCCCTACCCTAACCCTAAAACATACCCTAATCCTAACCCGTACCCTAAACCGAGCCCTAACCCTAAAACTAACACTAACTCTAACCCTAACCCATACCCTACACCGTACCTGAACCCCTCCCCAAACCCGTACCCTAAGCCGTACCCTAAGCCTAACCCTGAGCCTAACACTAACCCTAGGCTACCCTTGACTGCTTCTGCCTCCAATCGATTTCCTAAGCACTAGTGTTTTAAGCAACAGCTTAAAAAGAGAATCCTAATGTGATTTCTTTATAATGGGTGTGTTCCTTATCTTATCCTAGTGTCTAAATTCTTCTCCATTGCTGGAACCCCAAATAATATTCCTTTACGTGCTAAGGGGTATCTAGAGAGTGGGATAGGTTTACTAACTACCCTAACCCTAACGCGTACCCTAACCCTAACCCCTACCCTAAACCTAACACGTACCCTAATCCTAACCCGTACCCTAAACCGAGCCCTAACCCTAACACTAACCCAAACCCTAACCCTAACCCATACCCTACGCCGTACACGAACACCTCCCCGAACCCATACCCCAAGCCGTACCCTAACCCTAACCCTAAGCCTAACCCTAACCCTAGGCTACCCTTGACTGCTTCTGCCTCCAATAGATTTCCTAAGCACTAGTGTTTTAAGAACAGCTTAAAAAGAGAATCCTAAAGTGATTTCTTTATAATGGGTGTGTTCCTTATCTTATCCTAGTGTCTAAACTCTTCTCCATGGCTGGACCCCCAAATAATATTCCTTTACGTGCTAAGGGGTATCTAGAGAGTGGGATAGGTTTAATAACTACCCTAACCCTAACGCGTACCCTAACCCTAACCCCTACCCTAACCCTAACATGTACCCTAATCCTAACCCGTACCCTAAACCGAGCCCTAACCCTAACACTAACCCTAACCCTAACCCTAACCCATACCCTACGCCGTACCCGAAACCCTCCCCGAACCCGTACCCTAAGCCATACCCTAAGCCTAAACCTAAGCCTAACACTAACCCTAGGCTACCCTTGACTGCTTCTGCCTCCAATAGATTTCCTAAGCACTAGTGTTTTAAGCAACAGCTTAAAAAGAGAATCCTAATGTGATTTCTTTATAATGGGTGTGTTCCTTATCTTATCCTAGTGTCTAAACTCTTCTCCATGGCTGGACCCTCAAATAATATTCCTTTACGTGCTAAGGGGTATCTAGAGAGTGGGATAGGTTTAATAACTACCCTAACCCTAACGCGTACCCTAACCCTAACCCCTACCCTAACCCTAACACGTACCCTAATCCTAACCCGTACCCTAAACCGAGCCCTAACCCTAACACTAACCCTAACCCTAACCCTAACCCATACCCTACGCCGTACCCGCACCCCTCCCCGAACCCGTACCCTAAGCCGTACCCTAAGCCTAACCCTAAGCCTAACCCTAACCCTAGGCTACCCTTGACTGCTTCTACCTCCAATAGATTTCCTAAGCACTAGTGTTTTAAGGAACAGCTTACAAAGAGAATCCTAAAGTGATTTCTTTATAATGGGTGTGTTCCTCATCTTATCCTAGCGTCTAAACTCTTCTCCATGTCTGCACCCCCAAATAATATTCCCTTACGTGCTAAGGGGTATCTAGAGAGTGGGATAGGTTTAATAACTACCCTAACCCTAACGCGTACCCTAACCCTAACCCCTACCCTAACCCTAACACGTACCCTAATCCTAACCCGTACCCTAAACCGAGCCCTAACCCTAACACTAACCCAAACCCTAACCCTAACCCATACCCTACGCCGTACACGAACACCTCCCTGAACCCATACCCCAAGCCGTACCCTAACCCTAACCCTAAGCCTAACCCTAACCCTAGGCTACCCTTGACTGCTTCTGCCTCCAATAGATTTACTAAGCACTAGTGTTTTAAGAACAGCTTAAAAAGAGAATCCTAAAGTGATTTCTTTATAATGGGTGTGTTCCTTATCTTATCCTAGTGTCTAAACTCTTCTCCATGGCTGGACCCCCAAATAATATTCCTTTACGTGCTAAGGGGTATCTAGAGAGTGGGATAGGTTTAATAACTACCCTAACCCTAACGGGTACCCTAACCCTAACCCCTACCCTAACCCTAACACGTACCCTAATCCTAACCCGTACCCTAAACCGAGCCCTAACCCTAACACTAACCCTAACCCTAACCCTAACCCATACCCTACGCCGTACCCGAAACCCTCCCCGAACCCGTACCCTAAGCCATACCCTAAGCCTAACCCTAAGCCTAACACTAACCCTAGGCTACCCTTGACTGCTTCTGCCTCCAATAGATTTCCTAACCACTAGTGTTTTAAGCAGCAGCTTAAAAAGAGAATCCTAATGTGATTTCTTTATAATGGGTGTGTTCCTTATCTTACCCTAGTGTCTAAACTCTTCTCCATGGCTGGACCCCCAAATAATATTCCTTTACGTGCTAAGGGGTATCTAGAGAGTGGGATAGGTTTACTAACGACCCTAACCCTAATGCGTACCCTAACCCTAACCCCTACCCTAAACCTAACACGTACCCTAATCCTAACCGTACCCTAAACCGAGCCCTAACCCTAACACAAACCCTAACCCTAACCCTAAACCATACCCTACGCCATACCCGAAACCCTCCCCGAACCCGTACCCTAAGCCATACCCTAAGCCTAACCCTAAGCCTAACCCTAACCCTACGCTACCCTTGACTGCTTCTGCCTCCAATAGATTTCCTAAGCACTAGTGTTTTAAGGAACAGCTTAAAAAGAGAATCCTAAAGTGATTTCTTTATAATGGGTGTGTTCCTTATCTTATCCTAGCGTCTAAACTCTTCTCCATGGCTGGACCCCCAAATAATATTCCTTTACGTGCTAAGGGGTATCTAGAGAGTGGGATAGGTTTAACAACTACCCTAACCCTAACGCGTACCCTAAACCTAACCCCTACCCTAACCCTAACACGTACCCTAATCCTAACCCGTACCCTAAACCGAGCCCTAACCCTAACACTAACACTAACCCTAACCCTAACCCATACCCTACGCCGTACCCGCACCCCTCCCCGAACCCGTACCCTAAGCCGTACCCTCAGCCGAACCCTAAGCCTAACCCTAACCCTAGGCTACCCTTGACTGCTTCTGCCTCCAATAGACTTCCTAAGCACTAGTGTTTTAAGGAACAGCTTAAAAAGAGAATCCTAATGTGATTTCTTTATAATGGGTGTGTTCCTTATCTTATCCTAGTGCCTAAACTCTTCTCCATGGCTGGACCCCCAAATAATACTCCTTTACGTGCTAAGGGATATCTAGAGAGTGGGATAGGTTTACTAACTACCCTAACCCTAACGCGTACCCTAACCCTAACCCCTACCCTAACCCTAAAACATACCCTAATCCTAACCCGTACCCTAAACCGAGCCCTAACCCTAACACTAACTCTAACCCTAACCCTAACCCATACCCTACGCCGTACCCGAACCCCTCCCAAACCCGTACCCTAAGCCGTACCCTAAGCCTAACCCTAAGCCTAACACTAACCATAGGCTACCCTTGACTGCTTCTGCCTCCAATAGATTTCCTAAGCACTAGTGTTTTAAGCAACAGCTTAAAAAGAGAATCCTAATGTGATTTCTTTATAATGGGTGTGTTCCTTATCTTATCCTAGTGTCTAAACTCTTCTCCATGGCTGGACCGCCAAATAATATTCCTTAACGTGCTAAGGGGTACCTAGAGAGTGGGATAGGTTTACTAACTACCCTAACCCTAACGCGTACCCTAACCCTAACCCCTACCCTAACCCTAACACGTACCCTAATCCTAACCCGTACCCTAAACCGATCCCTAACCCTAACACTAACCCTAACCCAAACCCTAACCCATACACTACGCCATACCCGAAACCCTCCCCGAACCCGTACCCTAAGCCGTACCCTAAGCCTAACCCTAAGCCTAACCCTAACCCTAGGCTACCCTTGACTGCTTCTGCCTCCAATAGATTTCCTAAGCACTAGTGTTTTAAGGAACAGCTGAAAAAGAGAATCCTAATGTGATTTCTTTATAATGGGTGTGTTCCTTATCTTATCCTAGTGTCTAAACTCTTCTCCATGGTTGGACCCCCAAATAATATTCCTTTACGTGCTAAGGGGTATCTAGAGAGTGGGTTAGGTTTAATAACTACCCTAACCCTAACGCGTACCCTAACCCTAACCCCTACCCTAACCCTAACACGTACCCTAAACCGAGCCCTAACCCTAACACTAACCCTAACCCTAACCCTAACCCATACCCTACGCCGTACCCGAACCCCTCCCCGAACCCGTACCCTAAGCCGTACCCTAACCCTAACCCTAAGCCTAACCCTAACCCTAGGCTACCCTTGACTGCTTCTGCCTCCAATAGATTTCCTAAGCACTAGTGTTTTAAGGAACAGCTTAAAAAGAGAATCCTAATGGGATTTCTTTATAATGGGTGTGTTCCTTATCTTATCCTAGTGTCTAAACTCTTCTCCATGGCTGCACCCCCAAATAATATTGCCTTACGTGCTAAGGGGTATCTAGAGAGTGGGATAGGTTTAATAACTACCCTAACCCTAATGCGTACTCTAACCCTAACCCCTACCCTAACACTAACACGTACCCTAATCCTAACCGTACCCTAAACCGAGCCCTAACACTAACACTAACCCTAACCCTAACCCTAACCCATACCCTACGCCGTACCCGAAACCCTCCCCGAACCCGTACCCTAAGCCGTACCCTAAGCCTAACCCTAAGCCTAACCCTAACCCTAGGCTACCCTTGACTGCTTCTGCCTCCAATAGATTTCCTAAGTACTAGTGTTTTAAGGAACAGCTTAAAAAGAGAATCCTAATGTGATTTCTTTATAATGGGTGTGTTCCTTATCTTATCCTAGTGTCTAAACTCTTCTCCATGGCTGGACCCTCAAATAATATTCCTTTACGTGCTAAGGGGTATCTAGAGAGTGGGATAGGTTTAATAACTACCCTAACCCTAACGCGTACCCTAACCCTAACCCCTACCCTAACCCTAACACGTACCCTAATCCTAACCCGTACCCTAAACCGAGCCCTAACCCTAACACTAACCCTAACCCTAACCCTAACCCATACCCTACGCCGTACCCGCACCCCTCCCCGAACCCGTACCCTAAGCCGTACCCTAAGCCTAACCCTAAGCCTAACCCTAACCCTAGGCTACCCTTGACTGCTTCTGCCTCCAATAGATTTCCTAAGCACTAGTGTTTTAAGGAACAGCTTAAAAAGAGAATCCTAATGTGATTTCCTCATAATGGGTGTGTTCCTTATCTTATCCTAGTGTCTAAACTCTTCTCCATGGCTGGACCACCAAATAATATTCCTTTACGTGCTAAGGGGGAGCTAGAGAGTGGGATAGGTTTACTAACTACCCTAGCCCTAACGCGTAACCTAACCCTAACCCCTACCCTAACAGTAACACGTACCCTAATCCTAACCCGTACCCTAAACCGAGCCCTAACCCTAACACTAACACTAACCCTAACCCTAACCCATACCCTACGCCGTACCTGAACCCCTCCCCGAACCCGTACCCTAAGCCGTACCCTAAGCCTCACCCTAAGCCTAACACTAACCCTAGGCTACCCTTGACTGCTTCTGCCTCCAATCGATTTCCTAAGCACTAGTGTTTTAACCAACAGCTTAAAAAGAGAATCCTAATGTGATTTCTTTATAATGGGTGTGTTCCTTATCTTATCCTAGTGCCTAAACTCTTCTCCATGGCTGGACCCCCAAATAATACTCCTTTACGTGCTAAGGGGTATCTAGAGAGTGGGATAGGTTTACTAACTACCCTAACCCTAAAGCGTACCCTAACCCTAACCCCTACCCTAACCCTAAAACATACCCTAATCCTAACCCGTACCCTAAACCGAGCCCTAACCCTAACACTAACACTAACCCTAACCCTAACCCATACCCTACGCCGTACCCGAACCCCTCCCAAACCCGTACCCTAAGCCGTACCCTAAGCCTAACGCTAAGCCTAACACTAACCATAGGCTACCCTTGACTGCTTCTGCCTCCAATAGATTTCCTAAGCACTAGTGTTTTAAGCAACAGCTTAAAAAGAGAATCCTAATGTGATTTCTTTATAATGGGTGTGTTCCTTATCTTATCCTAGTGTCTAAACTCTTCTCCATGGCTGGACCGCCAAATAATATTCCTTTACGTGCTAAGGGGTATCTAGAGAGTGGGATAGGTTTACTAACTACCCTAACCCTAACGCGTACCCTAACCCTAACCCCTACCCTAACCCTAACACGTACCCTAATCCTAACCCGTACCCTAAACCGATCCCTAACCCTAACACTAACCCTAACCCAAACCCTAACCCATACACTACGCCATACCCGAAACCCTCCCTGAACCCGTACCCTAAGCCGTACCCTAACCCTAACCCTAAGCCTAACCCTAACCCTAGGTTACCCTTGACTGCTTCTGCCTCCAATAGATTTCTTAAGCACTAGTGTTTTAAGGAACAGCTGAAAAAGAGAATCCTAATGTGATTTCTTTATAATGGGTGTGTTCCTTATCTTATCCTAGTGTCTAAACTCTTCTCCATGGTTGGACCCCCAAATAATATTCCTTTACGTGCTAAGGGGTATCTAGAGAGTGGGATAGGTTTACTAACTACCCTAACCCTAACGCGTACCCTAACCCTAACCCCTACCCTAACCCTAACACGTACCCTAAACCGAGCCCTAACCCTAACACTAACCCTAACACTAACCCTAACCCATACCCTACGCCGTACCCGAACCCCTCCCCGAACCCGTACCCTAAGCCGTACCCTAACCCTAACCCTAAGCCTAACCCTAACCCTAGGCTACCCTTGACTGCTTCTGCCTCCAATAGATTTCCTAAGCACTAGTGTTTTAAGGAACAGCTTAAAAAGAGAATCCTAATGTGATTTCTTTATAATGGGTGTGTTCCTTATCTTATCCTAGTGTCTAAACTCTTCTCCATGGCTGGACCCTCAAATAATATTCCTTTACGTGCTAAGGGGTATCTAGAGAGTGGGATAGGTTTAATAACTACCCTAACCCTAACGCGTACCCTAACCCTAACCCCTACCCTAACCCTAACACGTACCCTAATCCTAACCCGTACCCTAAACCGAGCCCTAACCCTAACACTAACCCTAACCCTAACCCTAACCCATACCCTACGCCGTACCCGAAACCCTCCCCGAACCCGTACCCTAAGCCGTACCCTAAGCCTAACCCTAAGCCTAACCCTAACCCTACGCTACCCTTGACTGCTTCTGCCTCCAATAGATTTCCTAAGCACTAGTGTTTTAAGGAACAGCTTAAAAAGAGAATCCTAATGTGATTTCTTTATAATGGGTGTGTTCCTTATCTTATCCTAGTGTCTAAACTCTTCTCCATGGCTGGACCCTCAAATAATATTCCTTTACGTGCTAAGGGGTATCTAGAGAGTGGGATAGGTTTAATAACTACCCTAACCCTAACGCGTACCCTAACCCTAACCCCTACCCTAACCCTAACACGTACCCTAATCCTAACCCGTACCCTAAACCGAGCCCTAACCCTAACACTAACCCTAACCCTAACCCTAACCCATACCCTACGCCGTACCCGCACCCCTCCCCGAACCCGTAACCTAAGCCGTACCCTAAGCCTAACCCTAAGCCTAACCCTAACCCTAGGCTACCCTTGAGTGCTTCTGCCTCCAATAGATTTCCTAAGCACTAGTGTTTTAAGGAACAGCTTAAAAAGAGAATCCTAATGTGATTTCTTTATAATGGGTGTGTTCCTTATCTTATCCTAGTGTCTAAACTCTTCTCCATGGCTGCACCCCCAAATAATATTCCCTTACGTGCTAAGGGGTATCTAGAGAGTGGGATAGGTTTAATAACTACCCTAACCCTAACGCGTACCCTAACCCTAACCCCTACCCTAACCCTAACACGTACCCTAATCCTAACCTGTACCCTAAACCGAGCCCTAACCCTAACACTAACCCTAACCCTAACCCTAACCCATACCCTACGCCGTACCCGCACCCCTCCCCGAACCCGTACCCTAAGCCATACCCTAAACCTAACCCTAAGCCTAAACCTAACCCTAGGCTACCCTTGACTGCTTCTGCCTCCAATTGATTTCCTAAGCAGTAGTGTTTTAAGGAACAGCTTAAAAAGAGAATCCTAATGTGATTTCTTTATAATGGGTGTGTTCCTTATCTTATCCTAGTGTCTAAACTCTTCTCCATGGCTGGACCCCCAAATAATATTCCTTTACGTGCTAAGGGGGAGCTAGAGAGTGGGATAGGTTTACTAACTACCCTAGCCCTAACGCGTACCCTAACCCTAACCCCTACCCTAACCCTAACACGTACCCTAATCCTAACCCGTACCCTAAACCGAGCCCTAACCCTAACACTAACCCTAACCCTAACCCTAACCCATACCCTACGCCGTACCCGAACCCCTCACCGAACCCATTCCCCAAGCCGTACCCTAAACCTAACCCTAAGCCTAACCCTAACCCTAGGCTACCCTTGACTGCTTCTGCCTCCAATAGATTTCCTAAGCACTAGTGTTTTAAGCAACAGCTTAAAAAGAGAATCCTAATGTGATTTCTTTATAATGGGTGTGTTCCTTATCTTATACTAGTGTCTAAATTCTTCTCCATGGCTGGAACCCCAAATAATATTCCTTTACGTGCTAAGGGGTATCTAGAGAGTGGGATAGGTTTACTAACTACCCTAACCCTAACGCGTACCCTAACCCTAACCCCTACCCTAAACCTAACACGTACCCTAAACCTAACCGTACCCTAAACCGAGCCCTAACCCTAACACTAACCCTAACCCTAACCCCTACCCTAACCCTAACACGTACCCTAATCCTAACCCGTACCCTAAACCGAGCCCTAACCCTAACACTAACCCTAACCCTAACCCTAACCCATACCCTACGCCGTACCCGCACCCCTCCCCGAACCCGTAACCTAAGCCGTACCCTAAGCCTAACCCTAAGCCTAACCCTAACCCGAACCCGTACACTAAGCCGTACCCTAACCCTAACCCTAAGCCTAACCCTAACCTTAGGCTACCCTTGACTGCTTCTGCCTCCAATAGATTTCCTAAGCACTAGTGTTTTAAGGAACAGCTTAAAAAGAGAATCCTAATGTGATTTCTTTATAATAGGTGTGTTCCTTATCTTATCCTAGTGTCTAAACTCTTCTCCACGGGTGGACCTCCAACTAATATTCCTTTACGTGCTAAGGGGTATCTAGAGAGTGGGATAGGTTTAATAACTACCCTAACCCTAACGCGTACCCTAACCCTAACCCCTACCCTAACCCTAACACGTACCCTAATCCTAACCCGTTCCCTTAACCGAGCCCTAACCCTAACACTAAACCTAACCCTAACCCTAACCCATACCCTATGCCGTACCCGAACCCCTCCCCGAACCCGTACCCTAAGCCGTACCCTAACCCTAACCCTAAGCCTAACCCTAACCCTAGGCTACCCTTGACTGCTTCTGCCTCCAATAGATTTCCTAAGCACTAGTGTTTTAAGGAACAGCTTAAAAAGAGAATCCTAATGTGATTTCTTTATAATGGGTGTGTTCCTTATCTTATCCTAGTGTCTAAACTCTTCTCCATGGCTGCACCCCCAAATAATATTGCCTTACGTGCTAAGGGGTATCTAGAGAGTGGGATAGGTTTAATAACTACCCTAACCCTAATGCGTACTCTAACCCTAACCCCTACCCTAACACTAACACGTACCCTAATCCTAACCCGTACCCTAAACCGAGCCCTAACCCTAACACTAACACTAACCCTAACCCTAACCCATACCCTACGCCGTACCCGAACCCCTCCCCAAACCCGTACCCTAAGCCGTACCCTAAGCCTAACCCTAAGCCTAACACTAACCCTAGGCTACCCTTGACTGCTTCTGCCTCCAATAGATTTCCTAAGCACTAGTGTTTTAAGCAACAGCTTAAAAAGAGAATCCTAATGTGATTTCTTTATAATGGGTGTGTTCCTTATCTTATCCTAGTGTCTAAATTCTTCTCCATGGCTGGACCCCCAAATAATATTCCTTTACGTGCTAAGGGGTATCTAGAGAGTGGGATAGGTTTACTAACTACCCTAACCCTAATGCGTACCCTAACCCTAACCCCTACCCTAAACCTAACACGTACCCTAATCCTAACCGTACCCTAAACCGAGCCCTAACACTAACACTAACCCTAACCCTAACCCTAACCCATACCCTACGCCGTATCCGAAACCCTCCCCAAACCCGTACCCTAAGCCGTACCCTAAGCCTAACCCTAAGCCTAACCGTAACCCTAGGCTACCCTTGACTGCTTCTGCCTCCAATAGATTTCCTAAGCACTAGTGTTTTAAGGAACAGCTTAAAAAGAGAATCCTAATGTGATTTCTTTATAATGGGTGTGTTCCTTATCTTATCCTAGTGTCTAAACTCTTCTCCATGGCTGGACCACCAAATAATATTCCTTTACGTGCTAAGGGGGAGCTAGAGAGTGGGATAGGTTTACAAACTACCCTAGCCCTAACGCGTAACCTAACCCTAACCCCTACCCTAACACTAACACGTACCCTAATCCTAACCCGTACCCTAAACCGAGCCCTAACCCTAACACTAACACTAACCCTAACCCTAACCCATACCCTACGCCGTACCTGAACCCCTCCCCGAACCCGTACCCTAAGCCGTACCCTAAGCCTCACCCTAAGCCTAACACTAACCCTAGGCTACCCTTGACTGCTTCTGCCTCCAATCGATTTCCTAAGCACTAGTGTTTTAAGCAACAGCTTAAAAAGAGAATCCTAATGTGATTTCTTTATAATGGGTGTGTTCCTTATCTTATCCTAGTGTCTAAATTCTTCTCCATTGCTGGAACCCCAAATAATATTCCTTTACGTGCTAAGGGGTATGTAGAGAGTGGGATAGGTTTACTAACTACCCTAACCCTAACGCGTACCCTAACCCTAACCCCTACCCTAAACCTAACACGTACCCTAATCCTAACCGTACCCTAAACCGAGCCCTAACCCTAACACTAACCCTAACCCTAACCCTAACCCATACCCTACGCCGTACCCGAAACCCTCCCCGAACCCGTACCCTAAGCCGTACCCTAAGCCTAACCCTAAGCCTAACCCTAACCCTACGCTACCCTTGACTGCTTCTGCCTCCAATAGATTTCCTAAGCACTAGTGTGTTAAGGAACAGCTTAAAAAGAGAATCCTAATGTGATTTCTTTATAATGGGTGTGTTCCTTATCTTATCCTAGTGTCTAAACTCTTCTCCATGGCTGGACCCTCAAATAATATTCCTTTACGTGCTAAGGGGTATCTAGAGAGTGGGATAGGTTTAATAACTACCCTAACCCTAACGCGTACCCTAACCCTAACCCCTACCCTAACCCTAACACGTACCCTAATCCTAACCCGTACCCTAAACCGAGCCCTAACCCTAACACTAACCCTAACCCTAACCCTAACCCATACCCTACGCCGTACCCGAAACCCTCCCCGAACCCGTACCCTAAGCCGTACCCTAAGCCTAACCCTAAGCCTAACCCTAACCCTACGCTACCCTTGACTGCTTCTGCCTCCAATAGATTTCCTAAGCACTAGTGTTTTAAGGAACAGCTTAAAAAGAGAATCCTAATGTGATTTCTTTATAATGGGTGTGTTCCTTATCTTATCCTAGTGTCTAAACTCTTCTCCATGGCTGGACCCTCAAATAATATTCCTTTACGTGCTAAGGGGTATCTAGAGAGTGGGATAGGTTTAATAACTACCCTAACCCTAACGCGTACCCTAACCCTAACCCCTACCCTAACCCTAACACGTACCCTAATCCTAACCCGTACCCTAAACCGAGCCCTAACCCTAACACTAACCCTAACCCTAACCCTAACCCATACCCTACGCCGTACCCGCACCCCTCCCCGAACCCGTAACCTAAGCCGTACCCTAAGCCTAACCCTAAGCCTAAGCCTAACCCTAGGCTACCCTTGACTGCTTCTGCCTCCAATAGATTTCCTAAGCACTAGTGTTTTAAGGAACAGCTTAAAAAGAGAATCCTAATGTGATTTCTTTATAATGGGTGTGTTCCTTATCTTATCCTAGTGTCTAAACTCTTCTCCATGGCTGGACCACCAAATAATATTCCTTTACGTGCTAAGGGGGAGCTAGAGAGTGGGATAGGTTTACTAACTACCCTAGCCCTAACGCGTAACCTAACCCTAACCCCTACCCTAACACTAACACGTACCCTAATCCTAACCCGTACCCTAAACCGAGCCCTAACCCTAACACTAACACTAACCCTAACCCTAACCCATACCCTACGCCGTACCTGAACCCCTCCCCGAACCCGTACCCTAAGCCGTACCCTAAGCCTCACCCTAAGCCTAACACTAACCCTAGGCTACCCTTGACTGCTTCTGCCTCCAATCGATTTCCTAAGCACTAGTGTTTTAAGCAACAGCTTAAAAAGAGAATCCTAATGTGATTTCTTTATAATGGGTGTGTTCCTTATCTTATCCTAGTGTCTAAATTCTTCTCCATTGCTGGAACCCCAAATAATATTCCTTTACGTGCTAAGGGGTATGTAGAGAGTGGGATAGGTTTACTAACTACCGTAACCCTAACGCGTACCCTAACCCTAACCCCTACCCTAAACCTAACACGTACCCTAATCCTAACCGTACCCTAAACCGAGCCCTAACCCTAACACTAACCCTAACCCTAACCCTAACCCCTACCCTACGCCGTACCCGAAACCCTCCCCGAACCCGTACCCTAAGCCGTACCCTAAGCCTAACCCTAATCCTAACCCTAACCCTACGCTACCCTTGACTGCTTCTGCCTCCAATAGATTTCCTAAGCACTAGTGTTTTAAGGAACAGCTTAAAAAGAGAATCCTAATGTGATTTCTTTATAATGGGTGTGTTCCTTATCTTATCCTAGTGTCTAAACTCTTCTCCATGGCTGGACCCTCAAATAATATTCCTTTACGTGCTAAGGGGTATCTAGAGAGTGGGATAGGTTTAATAACTACCCTAACCCTAACGCGTACCCTAACCCTAACCCCTACCCTAACCCTAACACGTACCCTAATCCTAACCCGTACCCTAAACCGAGCCCTAACCCTAACACTAACCCTAACCCTAACCCTAACCCATACTCTACGCCGTACCCGAAACCCTCCCCGAACCCGTACCCTAAGCCGTACCCTAAGCCTAACCCTAAGCCTAACCCTAACCCTACGCTACCCTTGACTGCTTCTGCCTCCAATAGATTTCCTAAGCACTAGTGTTTTAAGGAACAGCTTAAAAAGAGAATCCTAATGTGATTTCTTTATAATGGGTGTGTTCCTTATCTTATCCTAGTGTCTAAACTCTTCTCCATGGCTGGACCCTCAAATAATATTCCTTTACGTGCTAAGGGGTATCTAGAGAGTGGGATAGGTTTAATAACTACCTTAACCCTAACGCGTACCCTAACCCTAACCCCTACCCTAACCCTAACACGTACCCTAATCCTAACCCGTACCCTAAACCGAGCCCTAACCCTAACACTAACCCTAACCCTAACCCTAACCCATACCCTACGCCGTACCCGCACCCCTCCCCGAACCCGTAACCTAAGCCGTACCCTAAGCCTAACCCTAAGCCTAACCCTAACCCTAGGCTACCCTTGACTGCTTCTGCCTCCAATAGATTTCCTAAGCACTACTGTTTTAAGGAACAGCTTAAAAAGAGAATCCTAATGTGATTTCTTTATAATGGGTGTGTTCCTTATCTTATCCTAGTGTCTAAACTCTTCTCCATGGCTGCACCCCCAAATAATATTCCCTTACGTGCTAAGGGGTATCTAGAGAGTGGGATAGGTTTAATAACTACCCTAACCCTAACGCGTACCCTAACCCTAACCCCTACCCTAACCCTAACACGTACCCTAATCCTAACCTGTACCCTAAACCGAGCCCTAACCCTAACACTAACCCTAACCCTAACCCTAACCCATACCCTACGCCGTACCCGCACCCCTCCCCGAACCCGTACCCTAAGCCATACCCTAAACCTAACCCTAAGCCTAACCCTAACCCTAGGCTACCCTTGACTGCTTCTGCCTCCAATTGATTTCCTAAGCAGTAGTGTTTTAAGGAACAGCTTAAAAAGAGAATCCTAATGTGATTTCTTTATAATGGGTGTGTTCCTTATCTTATCCTAGTGTCTAAACTCTTCTCCATGGCTGGACCCCCAAATAATATTCCTTTACGGGCTAAGGGGGAGCTAGAGAGTGGGATAGGTTTACTAACTACCCTAGCCCTAACGCGTACCCTAACCCTAACCCCTACCCTAACCCTAACACGTACCCTAATCCTAACCCGTACCCTAAACCGAGCCCTAACCCTAACACTAACCCTAACCCTAAACCTAACCCATACCCTACGCCGTACCCGAACCCCTCACCGAACCCATTCCCCAAGCCGTACCCTAAACCTAACCCTAAGCCTAACCCTAACCCTAGGCTACCCTTGACTGCTTCTGCCTCCAATAGATTTCCTAAGCACTAGTGTTTTAAGCAACAGTTTAAAAAGAGAATCCTAATGTGATTTCTTTATAATGGGTGTGTTCCTTATCTTATACTAGTGTCTAAATTCTTCTCCATGCCTGGAACCCCAAATAATATTCCTTTACGTGCTAAGGGGTATCTAGAGAGTGGGATAGGTTTACTAACTACCCTAACCCTAACGCGTACCCTAACCCTAACCCCTACCCTAAACCTAACACGTACCCTAAACCTAACCGTACCCTAAACCGAGCCCTAACCCTAACACTAACCCTAACCCTAACCCCTACCCTAACCCTAACACGTACCCTAATCCTAACCATACCCTAAACCGAGCCCTAAAGCTAAAACTAAACCTAACCCTAACCCTAACCCATACCCTACGCCGTACCCGAACCCCTCCCCGAACCCGTACCCTAAGCCGTACCCTAAGCCTAACCCTAAGCCTAACCCTAACCCTAGGCTACCCTTGACTGCTTCTGCCTCCAATAGATTTCCTAAGCACTAGTGTTTTAAGGAACAGCTTAAAAAGAGAATCCTAATGTGATTTCTTTATAATGGGTGTGTTCCTTATCTTATCCTAGTGTCTAAACTCTTCTCCATGGCTGGACCACCAAATAATATTCCTTTACGTGCTAAGGGGTGTCTAGAGAGTGGGATAGGTTTAATAACTACCCTAACCCTAACGCGTACCCTAACCCTAACCCCTACCCTAACCCTAACACGTACCCTAATCCTAACCCGTACCCTAAACCGAGCCCTAACCCTAACACTAACCCTAACCCTAACCCTAACCCATACCCTACGCCGTACCCGCACCCCTCCCCGAAACCGTAACCTAAGCCGTACCCTAAGCCTAACCCTAAGCCTAACCCTAACCCGAACCCGTACACTAAGCCGTACCCTAACCCTAACCCTAAGCCTAACCCTAACCTTAGGCTACCCTTGACTGCTTCTGCCTCCAATAGATTTCGTAAGCACTAGTGTTTTAAGGAACAGCTTAAAAAGAGAATCCTAATGTGATTTCTTTATAATAGGTGTGTTCCTTATCTTATCCTAGTGTCTAAACTCTTCTCCACGGGTGGACCTCCAACTAATATTCCTTTACGTGCTAAGGGGTATCTAGAGAGTGGGATAGGTTTAATAACTACCCTAACCCTAACGCGTACCCTAACCCTAACCCCTACCCTAACCCTAACACGTACCCTAATCCTAACCCGTTCCCTTAACCGAGCCCTAACCCTAACACTAAACCTAACCCTAACCCTAACCCATACCCTATGCCGTACCCGAACCCCTCCCCGAACCCGTACCCTAAGCCGTACCGTAACCCTAACCCTAAGCCTAACCCTATCCCTAGGCTACCCTTGACTCTTTCTGCCTCCAATAGATTTCCTAAGCAGTAGAGTTTTAAGGAACAGCTTAAAAAGAGAATCCTTATGTGATTTCTTTATAATGGGTGTGTTCCTTATCTTATCCTAGTGTCTAAACTCTTCTCCATGGCTGGACCCCCAAATAATATTCCTTTACGTGCTAAGGGGTATCTAGAGAGTGGGATAGGTTTAATAACTACCCTAACCCTAACGCGTACCCTAACCCTAAACCCTACCCTAACCCTAACACGTACCCTAATCCTAATCTGTACCCTAAACCGAGCCCTAACCCTAACACTAACCCTAACCCTAACCCTAACACATACCCTACGCCGTACCCGAAACCCTCCCCGAACCCGTACCCTAAGCCGTACCCTAAGCCTAACCCTAAGCCTAACCCTAAACCTAGGCTACCCTTGACTGCTTCTGCCTCCAATAGATTTCCTAAGAACTAGTGTTTTAAGGAACAGCTTAAAAATAGAATCCTAATGTGATTTCTTTATAATGGGTGTGTTCCTTATCTTATCCTAGTGTCTAAACTCTTCTCCATGGCTGGACCCCCAAATAATATTCCTTTACGTGCTAAGGGGTATCTAGAGAGTGGGATAGGTTTACTAACTACCCTAACCCTAACGCGTACCCTAACCCTAACCCCTACCCTAACCCTAACACGTACCCTAATCCTAACCGTACCCTAAACCGAGCCCTAAAGCTAAAACTAAACCTAACCCTAACCCTAACCCATACCCTACGCCGTACCCGAACCCCTCCCCGAACCCGTACCCTAAGCCGTACCCTAAGCCTAACCCTAAGCCTAACCCTAACCCTAGGCTACCCTTGACTGCTTCTGCCTCCAATAGATTTCCTAAGCACTAGTGTTTTAAGGAACAGCTTAAAAAGAGAATCCTAATGTGATTTCTTTATAATGGGTGTGTTCCTTATCTTATCCTAGTGTCTAAACTCTTCTCCATGGCTGGACCCTCAAATAATATTCCTTTACGTGCTAAGGGGTATCTAGAGAGTGGGATAGGTTTAATAACTACCCTAACCCGAACGCGTACCCTAACCCTAACCCCTACCCTAACCCTAACACGTACCCTAATCCTAACCCGTACCCTAAACTGAGCCCTAACCCTAACACTAACCCTAACCCTAACCCTAACCCATACCCTACGCCGTACCCGCACCCCTCCCCGAACCCGTAACCTAAGCCGTACCCTAAGCCTAACCCTAAGCCTAACCCTAACCCTAGGCTACCCTTGACTGCTTCTGCCTCCAATAGATTTCCTAAGCACTACTGTTTTAAGGAACAGCTTAAAAAGAGAATCCTAAAGTGATTTCTTTATAATGGGTGTGTTCCTTATCTTATCCTAGTGTCTAAACTCTTCTCCATGGCTGCACCCCCAAATAATATTCCCTTACGTGCTAAGGGGTATCTAGAGAGTGGGATAGGTTTAATAACTACCCTAACCCTAACGCGTACCCTAACCCTAACCCCTACCCTAACCCTAACACGTACCCTAATCCTAACCCGTACCCTAAACCGAGCCCTAACCCTAACACTAAACCTAACCCTAACCCTAACCCATACCCTACGCCGTACCCGAACCCCTCCCCGAACCCGTACCCTAAGCCGTACCGTAACCCTAACCCTAAGCCTAACCCTATCCCTAGGCTACCCTTGACTCTTTCTGCCTCCAATAGATTTCCTAAGCACTAGAGTTTTAAGGAACAGCTTAAAAAGAGAATCCTTATGTGATTTCTTTATAATGGGTGTGTTCCTTATCTTATCCTAGTGTCTAAACTCTTCTCCATGGCTGGACCCCCAAATAATATTCCTTTACGTGCTAAGGGGTATCTAGAGAGTGGGATAGGTTTACTAACTACCCTAACCCTAACGCGTACCCTAACCCTAACCCCTACCCTAACCCTAACACGTACCCTAATCCTAACCGTACCCTAAACCGAGCCCTAAAGCTAAAACTAAACCTAACCCTAACCCTAACCCATACCCTACGCCGTACCCGAACCCCTCCCCGAACCCGTACCCTAAGCCGTACCCTAAGCCTAACCCTAAGCCTAACCCTAACCCTAGGCTACCCTTGACTGCTTCTGCCTCCAATAGATTTCCTAAGCACTAGTGTTTTAAGGAACAGCTTAAAAAGAGAATCCTAATGTGATTTCTTTATAATGGGTGTGTTCCTTATCTTATCCTAGTGTCTAAACTCTTCTCCATGGCTGGACCCTCAAATAATATTCCTTTACGTGCTAAGGGGTATCTAGAGAGTGGGATAGGTTTAATAACTACCCTAACCCGAACGCGTACCCTAACCCTAACCCCTACCCTAACCCTAACACGTACCCTAATCCTAACCCGTACCCTAACCTGAGCCCTAACCCTAACACTAACCCTAACCCTAACCCTAACCCATACCCTACGCCGTACCCGCACCCCTCCCCGAACCCGTAACCTAAGCCGTACCCTAAGCCTAACCCTAAGCCTAACCCTAACCCTAGGCTACCCTTGACTGCTTCTGCCTCCAATAGATTTCCTAAGCACTACTGTTTTAAGGAACAGCTTAAAAAGAGAATCCTAAAGTGATTTCTTTATAATGGGTGTGTTCCTTATCTTATCCTAGTGTCTAAACTCTTCTCCATGGCTGCACCCCCAAATAATATTCCCTTACGTGCTAAGGGGTATCTAGAGAGTGGGATAGGTTTAATAACTACCCTAACCCTAACGCGTACCCTAACCCTAACCCCTACCCTAACCCTAACACGTACCCTAATCCTAACCCGTACCCTAAACCGAGCCCTAACCCTAACACTAAACCTAACCCTAACCCTAACCCATACCCTACGCCGTACCCGAACCCCTCCCCGAACCCGTACCCTAAGCCGTACCGTAACCCTAACCCTAAGCCTAACCCTATCCCTAGGCTACCCTTGACTCTTTCTGCCTCCAATAGATTTCCTAAGCACTAGAGTTTTAAGGAACAGCTTAAAAAGAGAATCCTTATGTGATTTCTTTATAATGGGTGTGTTCCTTATCTTATCCTAGTGTCTAAACTCTTCTCCATGGCTGGACCCGCAAATAATATTCCTTTACGTGCTAAGGGGTATCTAGAGAGTGGGATAGGTTTAATAACTACCCTAACCCTAACGCGTACCCTAACCCTAACCCCTACCCTAACCCTAACACGTACCCTAATCCTAACCGTACCCTAAACCGAGCCCTAAAGCTAAAACTAAACCTAACCCTAACCCTAACCCATACCCTACGCCGTACCCGAACCCCTCCCCGAACCCGTACCCTAAGCCGTACCCTAAGCCTAACCCTAAGCCTAACCCTAACCCTAGGCTACCCTTGACTGCTTCTGCCTCCAATAGATTTCCTAAGCACTAGTGTTTTAAGGAACAGCTTAAAAAGAGAATCCTAATGTGATTTCTTTATAATGGGTGTGTTCCTTATCTTATCCTAGTGTCTAAACTCTTTTCCATGGCTGGACCCTCAAATAATATTCCTTTACGTGCTAAGGGGTATCTAAAGAGAGGGATAGGTTTAATAACTACCCTAACCCGAACGCGTACCCTAACCCTAACCCCTACCCTAACCCTAACACGTACCCTAATCCTAACCCGTACCCTAAACTGAGCCCTAACCCTAACACTAACCCTAACCCTAACCCTAACCCATACCCTACGCCGTACCCGCACCCCTCCCCGAACCCGTAACCTAAGCCGTACCCTAAGCCTAACCCTAAGCCTAACCCTAACCCTAGGCTACCCTTGACTGCTTCTGCCTCCAATAGATTTCCTAAGCACTACTGTTTTAAGGAACAGCTTAAAAAGAGAATCCTAAAGTGATTTCTTTATAATGGGTGTGTTCCTTATCTTATCCTAGTGTCTAAACTCTTCTCCATGGCTGCACCCCCAAATAATATTCCCTTACGTGCTAAGGGGTATCTAGAGAGTGGGATAGGTTTAATAACTACCCTAACCCTAACGCGTACCCTAACCCTAACCCCTACCCTAACCCTAACACGTACCCTAATCCTAACCCGTACCCTAAACCGAGCCCTAACCCTAACACTAAACCTAACCCTAACCCTAACCCATACCCTACGCCGTACCCGAACCCCTCCCCGAACCCGTACCCTAAGCCGTACCCTAACCCTATCCCTAAGCCTAACCCTAACCCTAGGCTACCCTTGACTGCTTCTGCCTCCAATAGATTTCCTAAGCACTAGTGTTTTAAGGAACAGCTTAAAAAGAGAATCCTAATGTGATTTCTTTATAATGGGTGTGTTCCTTATCTTATCCTAGTGTCTAAACTCTTCTCCATGGCTGGACCCCCAAATAATATTCCTTTACGTGCTAACGGGTATCTAGAGAGTGGGATAGGTTTAATAACTACCCTAACCCGAACGCGTACCCTAACCCTAACCCCTACCCTAACCCTAACACGTACCCTAATCCTAACCATACCCTAAACCGAGCCCTAAAGCTAAAACTAAACCTAACCCTAACCCTAACCCATACCCTACGCCGTACCCGAACCCCTCCCCGAACCCGTACCCTAAGCCGTACCCTAAGCCTAACCCTAAGCCTAACCCTAACCCTAGGCTACCCTTGACTGCTTCTGCCTCCAATAGATTTCCTAAGCACTAGTGTTTTAAGGAACAGCTTAAAAAGAGAATCCTAATGTGATTTCTTTATAATGGGTGTGTTCCTTATCTTATCCTAGTGTCTAAACTCTTCTCCATGGCTGGACCCTCAAATAATATTCCTTTACGTGCTAAGGGGTATCTAGAGAGTGGGATAGGTTTAATAACTACCCTAACCCGAACGCGTACCCTAACCCTAACCCCTACCCTAACCCTAACACGTACCCTAATCCTAACCCGTACCCTAAACCGAGCCCTAACCCTAACACTAACCCTAACCCTAACCCTAACCCATACCCTACGCCGTACCCGCACCCCTCCCCGAACCCGTAACCTAAGCCGTACCCTAAGCCTAACCCTAAGCCTAACCCTAACCCTAGGCTACCCTTGACTGCTTCTGCCTCCAATAGATTTCCTAAGCACTACTGTTTTAAGGAACAGCTTAAAAAGAGAATCCTAATGTGATTTCTTTATAATGGGTGTGTTCCTTATCTTATCCTAGTGTCTAAACTCTTCTCCATGGCTGCACCCCCAAATAATATTCCCTTACGTGCTAAGGGGTATCTAGAGAGTGGGATAGGTTTACTAACTACCCTAACCCTAACGCGTACCCTAACCCTAACCCCTACCCTAACCCTAACACGTACCCTAATCCTAACCTGTACCCTAAACCGAGCCCTAACCCTAACACTAACCCTAACCCTAACCCTAACCCATACCCTACGCCGTACCCGCACCCCTCCCCGAACCCGTACCCTAAGCCATACCCTAAACCTAACCCTAAGCCTAACCCTAACCCTAGGCTACCCTTGACTGCTTCTGCCTCCAATTGATTTCCTAAGCAGTAGTGTTTTAAGGAACAGCTTAAAAAGAGAATCCTAATGTGATTTCTTTATAATGGGTGTGTTCCTTATCTTATCCTAGTGTCTAAACTCTTCTCCATGGCTGGACCCCCAAATAATATTCCTTTACGTGCTAAGGGGGAGCTAGAGAGTGGGATAGGTTTACTAACTACCCTAACCCTAACGCGTACCCTAACCCTAACCCCTACCCTAAACCTAACACGTACCCTAAACCTAACCGTACCCTAAACCGAGCCCTAACCCTAACACTAACCCTAACCCTAACCCCTACCCTAACCCTAACACGTACCCTAATCCTAACCATACCCTAAACCGAGCCCTAAAGCTAAAACTAAACCTAACCCTAACCCTAACCCATACCCTACGCCGTACCCGAACCCCTCCCCGAACCCGTACCCTAAGCCGTACCCTAAGCCTAACCCTAAGCCTAACCCTAACCCTAGGCTACCCTTGACTGCTTCTGCCTCCAATAGATTTCCTAAGCACTAGTGTTTTAAGGAACAGCTTAAAAAGAGAATCCTAATGTGATTTCTTTATAATGGGTGTGTTCCTTATCTTATCCTAGTGTCTAAACTCTTCTCCATGGCTGGACCCTCAAATAATATTCCTTTACGTGCTAAGGGGTATCTAGAGAGTGGGATAGGTTTAATAACTACCCTAACCCTAACGCGTACCCTAACCCTAAACCCTACCCTAACCCTAACACGTACCCTAATCCTAACCCGTACCCTAAACCGAGCCCTAACCCTAACACTAACCCTAACCCTAACCCTAACCCATACCCTACGCCGTACCCGCACCCCTCCCCGAACCCGTAACCTAAGCCGTACCCTAAGCCTAACCCTAAGCCTAACCCTAACCCGAACCCGTACACTAAGCCGTACCCTAACCCTAACCCTAAGCCTAACCCTAACCTTAGGCTACCCTTGACTGCTTCTGCCTCCAATAGATTTCCTAAGCACTAGTGTTTTAAGGAACAGCTTAAAAAGAGAATCCTAATGTGATTTCTTTATAATAGGTGTGTTCCTTATCTTATCCTAGTGTCTAAACTCTTCTCCACGGGTGGACCTCCAACTAATATTCCTTTACGTGCTAAGGGGTATCTAGAGAGTGGGATAGGTTTAATAACTACCCTAACCCTAACGCGTACCCTAACCCTAACCCCTACCCTAACCCTAACACGTACCCTAATCCTAACCCGTTCCCTTAACCGAGCCCTAACCCTAACACTAAACCTAACCCTAACCCTAACCCATACCCTACGCCGTACCCGAACCCCTCCCAAACCCGTACCCTAAGCCGTACCCTAAGCCTAAACCTAAGCCTAACACTAACCATAGGCTACCCTTGACTGCTTCTGCCTCCAATAGATTTCCTAAGCACTAGTGTTTTAAGCAACAGCTTAAAAAGAGAATCCTAATGTGATTTCTTTATAATGGGTGTGTTCCTTATCTTATCCTAGTGTCTAAACTCTTCTCCATGGCTGGACCGCCAAATAATATTCCTTAACGTGCTAAGGGGTACCTAGAGAGTGGGATAGGTTTACTAACTACCCTAACCCTAACGCGTACCCTAACCCTAACCCCTACCCTAACCCTAACACGTACCCTAATCCTAACCCGTACCCTAAACCGATCCCTAACCCTAACACTAACCCTAACCCAAACCCTAACCCATACACTACGCCATACCCGAAACCCTCCCCGAACCCGTACCCTAAGCCGTACCCTAAGCCTAACCCTAAGCCTAACCCTAACCCTAGGCTACCCTTGACTGCTTCTGCCTCCAATAGATTTCCTAAGCACTAGTGTTTTAAGGAACAGCTGAAAAAGAGAATCCTAATGTGATTTCTTTATAATGGGTGTGTTCCTTATCTTATCCTAGTGTCTAAACTCTTCTCCATGGTTGGACCCCCAAATAATATTCCTTTACGTGCTAAGGGGTATCTAGAGAGTGGGTTAGGTTTAATAACTACCCTAACCCTAACGCGTACCCTAACCCTAACCCCTACCCTAACCCTAACACGTACCCTAAACCGAGCCCTAACCCTAACACTAACCCTAACCCTAACCCTAACCCATACCCTACGCCGTACCCGAACCCCTCCCCGAACCCGTACCCTAAGCCGTACCCTAACCCTAACCCTAAGCCTAACCCTAACCCTAGGCTACCCTTGACTGCTTCTGCCTCCAATAGATTTCCTAAGCACTAGTGTTTTAAGGAACAGCTTAAAAAGAGAATCCTAATGTGATTTCTTTATAATGGGTGTGTTCCTTATCTTATCCTAGTGCCTAAACTCTTCTCCATGGCTGGACCCCCAAATAATACTCCTTTACGTGCTAAGGGGTATCTAGAGAGTGGGATAGGTTTACTAACTACCCTAACCCTAACGCGTACCCTAACCCTAACCCCTACCCTAACCCTAAAACATACCCTAATCCTAACCCGTACCCTAAACCGAGCCCTAACCCTAAAACTAACACTAACTCTAACCCTAACCCATACCCTACACCGTACCTGAACCCCTCCCCAAACCCGTACCCTAAGCCGTACCCTAAGCCTAACCCTGAGCCTAACACTAACCCTAGGCTACCCTTGACTGCTTCTGCCTCCAATCGATTTCCTAAGCACTAGTGTTTTAAGCAACAGCTTAAAAAGAGAATCCTAATGTGATTTCTTTATAATGGGTGTGTTCCTTATCTTATCCTAGTGTCTAAATTCTTCTCCATTGCTGGAACCCCAAATAATATTCCTTTACGTGCTAAGGGGTATCTAGAGAGTGGGATAGGTTTACTAACTACCCTAACCCTAACGCGTACCCTAACCCTAACCCCTACCCTAAACCTAACACGTACCCTAATCCTAACCCGTACCCTAAACCGAGCCCTAACCCTAACACTAACCCAAACCCTAACCCTAACCCATACCCTACGCCGTACACGAACACCTCCCCGAACCCATACCCCAAGCCGTACCCTAACCCTAACCCTAAGCCTAACCCTAACCCTAGGCTACCCTTGACTGCTTCTGCCTCCAATAGATTTCCTAAGCACTAGTGTTTTAAGAACAGCTTAAAAAGAGAATCCTAAAGTGATTTCTTTATAATGGGTGTGTTCCTTATCTTATCCTAGTGTCTAAACTCTTCTCCATGGCTGGACCCCCAAATAATATTCCTTTACGTGCTAAGGGGTATCTAGAGAGTGGGATAGGTTTAATAACTACCCTAACCCTAACGCGTACCCTAACCCTAACCCCTACCCTAACCCTAACACGTACCCTAATCCTAACCCGTACCCTAAACCGAGCCCTAACCCTAACACTAACCCTAACCCTAACCCTAACCCATACCCTACGCCGTACCCGAAACCCTCCCCGAACCCGTACCCTAAGCCATACCCTAAGCCTAAACCTAAGCCTAACACTAACCCTAGGCTACCCTTGACTGCTTCTGCCTCCAATAGATTTCCTAAGCACTAGTGTTTTAAGCAACAGCTTAAAAAGAGAATCCTAATGTGATTTCTTTATAATGGGTGTGTTCCTTATCTTATCCTAGTGTCTAAACTCTTCTCCATGGCTGGACCCTCAAATAATATTCCTTTACGTGCTAAGGGGTATCTAGAGAGTGGGATAGGTTTAATAACTACCCTAACCCTAACGCGTACCCTAACCCTAACCCCTACCCTAACCCTAACACGTACCCTAATCCTAACCCGTACCCTAAACCGAGCCCTAACCCTAACACTAACCCTAACCCTAACCCTAACCCATACCCTACGCCGTACCCGCACCCCTCCCCGAACCCGTACCCTAAGCCGTACCCTAAGCCTAACCCTAAGCCTAACCCTAACCCTAGGCTACCCTTGACTGCTTCTACCTCCAATAGATTTCCTAAGCACTAGTGTTTTAAGGAACAGCTTACAAAGAGAATCCTAAAGTGATTTCTTTATAATGGGTGTGTTCCTCATCTTATCCTAGCGTCTAAACTCTTCTCCATGTCTGCACCCCCAAATAATATTCCCTTACGTGCTAAGGGGTATCTAGAGAGTGGGATAGGTTTAATAACTACCCTAACCCTAACGCGTACCCTAACCCTAACCCCTACCCTAACCCTAACACGTACCCTAATCCTAACCCGTACCCTAAACCGAGCCCTAACCCTAACACTAACCCAAACCCTAACCCTAACCCATACCCTACGCCGTACACGAACACCTCCCTGAACCCATACCCCAAGCCGTACCCTAACCCTAACCCTAAGCCTAACCCTAACCCTAGGCTACCCTTGACTGCTTCTGCCTCCAATAGATTTACTAAGCACTAGTGTTTTAAGAACAGCTTAAAAAGAGAATCCTAAAGTGATTTCTTTATAATGGGTGTGTTCCTTATCTTATCCTAGTGTCTAAACTCTTCTCCATGGCTGGACCCCCAAATAATATTCCTTTACGTGCTAAGGGGTATCTAGAGAGTGGGATAGGTTTAATAACTACCCTAACCCTAACGGGTACCCTAACCCTAACCCCTACCCTAACCCTAACACGTACCCTAATCCTAACCCGTACCCTAAACCGAGCCCTAACCCTAACACTAACCCTAACCCTAACCCTAACCCATACCCTACGCCGTACCCGAAACCCTCCCCGAACCCGTACCCTAAGCCATACCCTAAGCCTAACCCTAAGCCTAACACTAACCCTAGGCTACCCTTGACTGCTTCTGCCTCCAATAGATTTCCTAACCACTAGTGTTTTAAGCAGCAGCTTAAAAAGAGAATCCTAATGTGATTTCTTTATAATGGGTGTGTTCCTTATCTTACCCTAGTGTCTAAACTCTTCTCCATGGCTGGACCCCCAAATAATATTCCTTTACGTGCTAAGGGGTATCTAGAGAGTGGGATAGGTTTACTAACGACCCTAACCCTAATGCGTACCCTAACCCTAACCCCTACCCTAAACCTAACACGTACCCTAATCCTAACCGTACCCTAAACCGAGCCCTAACCCTAACACAAACCCTAACCCTAACCCTAAACCATACCCTACGCCATACCCGAAACCCTCCCCGAACCCGTACCCTAAGCCATACCCTAAGCCTAACCCTAAGCCTAACCCTAACCCTACGCTACCCTTGACTGCTTCTGCCTCCAATAGATTTCCTAAGCACTAGTGTTTTAAGGAACAGCTTAAAAAGAGAATCCTAAAGTGATTTCTTTATAATGGGTGTGTTCCTTATCTTATCCTAGCGTCTAAACTCTTCTCCATGGCTGGACCCCCAAATAATATTCCTTTACGTGCTAAGGGGTATCTAGAGAGTGGGATAGGTTTAACAACTACCCTAACCCTAACGCGTACCCTAAACCTAACCCCTACCCTAACCCTAACACGTACCCTAATCCTAACCCGTACCCTAAACCGAGCCCTAACCCTAACACTAACACTAACCCTAACCCTAACCCATACCCTACGCCGTACCCGCACCCCTCCCCGAACCCGTACCCTAAGCCGTACCCTCAGCCGAACCCTAAGCCTAACCCTAACCCTAGGCTACCCTTGACTGCTTCTGCCTCCAATAGACTTCCTAAGCACTAGTGTTTTAAGGAACAGCTTAAAAAGAGAATCCTAATGTGATTTCTTTATAATGGGTGTGTTCCTTATCTTATCCTAGTGCCTAAACTCTTCTCCATGGCTGGACCCCCAAATAATACTCCTTTACGTGCTAAGGGATATCTAGAGAGTGGGATAGGTTTACTAACTACCCTAACCCTAACGCGTACCCTAACCCTAACCCCTACCCTAACCCTAAAACATACCCTAATCCTAACCCGTACCCTAAACCGAGCCCTAACCCTAACACTAACTCTAACCCTAACCCTAACCCATACCCTACGCCGTACCCGAACCCCTCCCAAACCCGTACCCTAAGCCGTACCCTAAGCCTAACCCTAAGCCTAACACTAACCATAGGCTACCCTTGACTGCTTCTGCCTCCAATAGATTTCCTAAGCACTAGTGTTTTAAGCAACAGCTTAAAAAGAGAATCCTAATGTGATTTCTTTATAATGGGTGTGTTCCTTATCTTATCCTAGTGTCTAAACTCTTCTCCATGGCTGGACCGCCAAATAATATTCCTTAACGTGCTAAGGGGTACCTAGAGAGTGGGATAGGTTTACTAACTACCCTAACCCTAACGCGTACCCTAACCCTAACCCCTACCCTAACCCTAACACGTACCCTAATCCTAACCCGTACCCTAAACCGATCCCTAACCCTAACACTAACCCTAACCCAAACCCTAACCCATACACTACGCCATACCCGAAACCCTCCCCGAACCCGTACCCTAAGCCGTACCCTAAGCCTAACCCTAAGCCTAACCCTAACCCTAGGCTACCCTTGACTGCTTCTGCCTCCAATAGATTTCCTAAGCACTAGTGTTTTAAGGAACAGCTGAAAAAGAGAATCCTAATGTGATTTCTTTATAATGGGTGTGTTCCTTATCTTATCCTAGTGTCTAAACTCTTCTCCATGGTTGGACCCCCAAATAATATTCCTTTACGTGCTAAGGGGTATCTAGAGAGTGGGTTAGGTTTAATAACTACCCTAACCCTAACGCGTACCCTAACCCTAACCCCTACCCTAACCCTAACACGTACCCTAAACCGAGCCCTAACCCTAACACTAACCCTAACCCTAACCCTAACCCATACCCTACGCCGTACCCGAACCCCTCCCCGAACCCGTACCCTAAGCCGTACCCTAACCCTAACCCTAAGCCTAACCCTAACCCTAGGCTACCCTTGACTGCTTCTGCCTCCAATAGATTTCCTAAGCACTAGTGTTTTAAGGAACAGCTTAAAAAGAGAATCCTAATGGGATTTCTTTATAATGGGTGTGTTCCTTATCTTATCCTAGTGTCTAAACTCTTCTCCATGGCTGCACCCCCAAATAATATTGCCTTACGTGCTAAGGGGTATCTAGAGAGTGGGATAGGTTTAATAACTACCCTAACCCTAATGCGTACTCTAACCCTAACCCCTACCCTAACACTAACACGTACCCTAATCCTAACCGTACCCTAAACCGAGCCCTAACACTAACACTAACCCTAACCCTAACCCTAACCCATACCCTACGCCGTACCCGAAACCCTCCCCGAACCCGTACCCTAAGCCGTACCCTAAGCCTAACCCTAAGCCTAACCCTAACCCTAGGCTACCCTTGACTGCTTCTGCCTCCAATAGATTTCCTAAGTACTAGTGTTTTAAGGAACAGCTTAAAAAGAGAATCCTAATGTGATTTCTTTATAATGGGTGTGTTCCTTATCTTATCCTAGTGTCTAAACTCTTCTCCATGGCTGGACCCTCAAATAATATTCCTTTACGTGCTAAGGGGTATCTAGAGAGTGGGATAGGTTTAATAACTACCCTAACCCTAACGCGTACCCTAACCCTAACCCCTACCCTAACCCTAACACGTACCCTAATCCTAACCCGTACCCTAAACCGAGCCCTAACCCTAACACTAACCCTAACCCTAACCCTAACCCATACCCTACGCCGTACCCGCACCCCTCCCCGAACCCGTACCCTAAGCCGTACCCTAAGCCTAACCCTAAGCCTAACCCTAACCCTAGGCTACCCTTGACTGCTTCTGCCTCCAATAGATTTCCTAAGCACTAGTGTTTTAAGGAACAGCTTAAAAAGAGAATCCTAATGTGATTTCCTCATAATGGGTGTGTTCCTTATCTTATCCTAGTGTCTAAACTCTTCTCCATGGCTGGACCACCAAATAATATTCCTTTACGTGCTAAGGGGGAGCTAGAGAGTGGGATAGGTTTACTAACTACCCTAGCCCTAACGCGTAACCTAACCCTAACCCCTACCCTAACAGTAACACGTACCCTAATCCTAACCCGTACCCTAAACCGAGCCCTAACCCTAACACTAACACTAACCCTAACCCTAACCCATACCCTACGCCGTACCTGAACCCCTCCCCGAACCCGTACCCTAAGCCGTACCCTAAGCCTCACCCTAAGCCTAACACTAACCCTAGGCTACCCTTGACTGCTTCTGCCTCCAATCGATTTCCTAAGCACTAGTGTTTTAACCAACAGCTTAAAAAGAGAATCCTAATGTGATTTCTTTATAATGGGTGTGTTCCTTATCTTATCCTAGTGCCTAAACTCTTCTCCATGGCTGGACCCCCAAATAATACTCCTTTACGTGCTAAGGGGTATCTAGAGAGTGGGATAGGTTTACTAACTACCCTAACCCTAAAGCGTACCCTAACCCTAACCCCTACCCTAACCCTAAAACATACCCTAATCCTAACCCGTACCCTAAACCGAGCCCTAACCCTAACACTAACACTAACCCTAACCCTAACCCATACCCTACGCCGTACCCGAACCCCTCCCAAACCCGTACCCTAAGCCGTACCCTAAGCCTAACGCTAAGCCTAACACTAACCATAGGCTACCCTTGACTGCTTCTGCCTCCAATAGATTTCCTAAGCACTAGTGTTTTAAGCAACAGCTTAAAAAGAGAATCCTAATGTGATTTCTTTATAATGGGTGTGTTCCTTATCTTATCCTAGTGTCTAAACTCTTCTCCATGGCTGGACCGCCAAATAATATTCCTTTACGTGCTAAGGGGTATCTAGAGAGTGGGATAGGTTTACTAACTACCCTAACCCTAACGCGTACCCTAACCCTAACCCCTACCCTAACCCTAACACGTACCCTAATCCTAACCCGTACCCTAAACCGATCCCTAACCCTAACACTAACCCTAACCCAAACCCTAACCCATACACTACGCCATACCCGAAACCCTACCTGAACCCGTACCCTAAGCCGTACCCTAACCCTAACCCTAAGCCTAACCCTAACCCTAGGTTACCCTTGACTGCTTCTGCCTCCAATAGATTTCTTAAGCACTAGTGTTTTAAGGAACAGCTGAAAAAGAGAATCCTAATGTGATTTCTTTATAATGGGTGTGTTCCTTATCTTATCCTAGTGTCTAAACTCTTCTCCATGGTTGGACCCCCAAATAATATTCCTTTACGTGCTAAGGGGTATCTAGAGAGTGGGATAGGTTTACTAACTACCCTAACCCTAACGCGTACCCTAACCCTAACCCCTACCCTAACCCTAACACGTACCCTAAACCGAGCCCTAACCCTAACACTAACCCTAACACTAACCCTAACCCATACCCTACGCCGTACCCGAACCCCTCCCCGAACCCGTACCCTAAGCCGTACCCTAACCCTAACCCTAAGCCTAACCCTAACCCTAGGCTACCCTTGACTGCTTCTGCCTCCAATAGATTTCCTAAGCACTAGTGTTTTAAGGAACAGCTTAAAAAGAGAATCCTAATGTGATTTCTTTATAATGGGTGTGTTCCTTATCTTATCCTAGTGTCTAAACTCTTCTCCATGGCTGGACCCTCAAATAATATTCCTTTACGTGCTAAGGGGTATCTAGAGAGTGGGATAGGTTTAATAACTACCCTAACCCTAACGCGTACCCTAACCCTAACCCCTACCCTAACCCTAACACGTACCCTAATCCTAACCCGTACCCTAAACCGAGCCCTAACCCTAACACTAACCCTAACCCTAACCCTAACCCATACCCTACGCCGTACCCGAAACCCTCCCCGAACCCGTACCCTAAGCCGTACCCTAAGCCTAACCCTAAGCCTAACCCTAACCCTACGCTACCCTTGACTGCTTCTGCCTCCAATAGATTTCCTAAGCACTAGTGTTTTAAGGAACAGCTTAAAAAGAGAATCCTAATGTGATTTCTTTATAATGGGTGTGTTCCTTATCTTATCCTAGTGTCTAAACTCTTCTCCATGGCTGGACCCTCAAATAATATTCCTTTACGTGCTAAGGGGTATCTAGAGAGTGGGATAGGTTTAATAACTACCCTAACCCTAACGCGTACCCTAACCCTAACCCCTACCCTAACCCTAACACGTACCCTAATCCTAACCCGTACCCTAAACCGAGCCCTAACCCTAACACTAACCCTAACCCTAACCCTAACCCATACCCTACGCCGTACCCGCACCCCTCCCCGAACCCGTAACCTAAGCCGTACCCTAAGCCTAACCCTAAGCCTAACCCTAACCCTAGGCTACCCTTGAGTGCTTCTGCCTCCAATAGATTTCCTAAGCACTAGTGTTTTAAGGAACAGCTTAAAAAGAGAATCCTAATGTGATTTCTTTATAATGGGTGTGTTCCTTATCTTATCCTAGTGTCTAAACTCTTCTCCATGGCTGCACCCCCAAATAATATTCCCTTACGTGCTAAGGGGTATCTAGAGAGTGGGATAGGTTTAATAACTACCCTAACCCTAACGCGTACCCTAACCCTAACCCCTACCCTAACCCTAACACGTACCCTAATCCTAACCTGTACCCTAAACCGAGCCCTAACCCTAACACTAACCCTAACCCTAACCCTAACCCATACCCTACGCCGTACCCGCACCCCTCCCCGAACCCGTACCCTAAGCCATACCCTAAACCTAACCCTAAGCCTAAACCTAACCCTAGGCTACCCTTGACTGCTTCTGCCTCCAATTGATTTCCTAAGCAGTAGTGTTTTAAGGAACAGCTTAAAAAGAGAATCCTAATGTGATTTCTTTATAATGGGTGTGTTCCTTATCTTATCCTAGTGTCTAAACTCTTCTCCATGGCTGGACCCCCAAATAATATTCCTTTACGTGCTAAGGGGGAGCTAGAGAGTGGGATAGGTTTACTAACTACCCTAGCCCTAACGCGTACCCTAACCCTAACCCCTACCCTAACCCTAACACGTACCCTAATCCTAACCCGTACCCTAAACCGAGCCCTAACCCTAACACTAACCCTAACCCTAACCCTAACCCATACCCTACGCCGTACCCGAACCCCTCACCGAACCCATTCCCCAAGCCGTACCCTAAACCTAACCCTAAGCCTAACCCTAACCCTAGGCTACCCTTGACTGCTTCTGCCTCCAATAGATTTCCTAAGCACTAGTGTTTTAAGCAACAGCTTAAAAAGAGAATCCTAATGTGATTTCTTTATAATGGGTGTGTTCCTTATCTTATACTAGTGTCTAAATTCTTCTCCATGGCTGGAACCCCAAATAATATTCCTTTACGTGCTAAGGGGTATCTAGAGAGTGGGATAGGTTTACTAACTACCCTAACCCTAACGCGTACCCTAACCCTAACCCCTACCCTAAACCTAACACGTACCCTAAACCTAACCGTACCCTAAACCGAGCCCTAACCCTAACACTAACCCTAACCCTAACCCCTACCCTAACCCTAACACGTACCCTAATCCTAACCATACCCTAAACCGAGCCCTAAAGCTAAAACTAAACCTAACCCTAACCCTAACCCATACCCTACGCCGTACCCGAACCCCTCCCCGAACCCGTACCCTAAGCCGTACCCTAAGCCTAACCCTAAGCCTAACCCTAACCCTAGGCTACCCTTGACTGCTTCTGCCTCCAATAGATTTCCTAAGCACTAGTGTTTTAAGGAACAGCTTAAAAAGAGAATCCTAATGTGATTTCTTTATAATGGGTGTGTTCCTTATCTTATCCTAGTGTCTAAACTCTTCTCCATGGCTGGACCCTCAAATAATATTCCTTTACGTGCTAAGGGGTATCTAGAGAGTGGGATAGGTTTAATAACTACCCTAACCCTAACGCGTACCCTAACCCTAACCCCTACCCTAACCCTAACACGTACCCTAATCCTAACCCGTACCCTAAACCGAGCCCTAACCCTAACACTAACCCTAACCCTAACCCTAACCCATACCCTACGCCGTACCCGCACCCCTCCCCGAACCCGTAACCTAAGCCGTACCCTAAGCCTAACCCTAAGCCTAACCCTAACCCGAACCCGTACACTAAGCCGTACCCTAACCCTAACCCTAAGCCTAACCCTAACCTTAGGCTACCCTTGACTGCTTCTGCCTCCAATAGATTTCCTAAGCACTAGTGTTTTAAGGAACAGCTTAAAAAGAGAATCCTAATGTGATTTCTTTATAATAGGTGTGTTCCTTATCTTATCCTAGTGTCTAAACTCTTCTCCACGGGTGGACCTCCAACTAATATTCCTTTACGTGCTAAGGGGTATCTAGAGAGTGGGATAGGTTTAATAACTACCCTAACCCTAACGCGTACCCTAACCCTAACCCCTACCCTAACCCTAACACGTACCCTAATCCTAACCCGTTCCCTTAACCGAGCCCTAACCCTAACACTAAACCTAACCCTAACCCTAACCCATACCCTATGCCGTACCCGAACCCCTCCCCGAACCCGTACCCTAAGCCGTACCCTAACCCTAACCCTAAGCCTAACCCTAACCCTAGGCTACCCTTGACTGCTTCTGCCTCCAATAGATTTCCTAAGCACTAGTGTTTTAAGGAACAGCTTAAAAAGAGAATCCTAATGTGATTTCTTTATAATGGGTGTGTTCCTTATCTTATCCTAGTGTCTAAACTCTTCTCCATGGCTGCACCCCCAAATAATATTGCCTTACGTGCTAAGGGGTATCTAGAGAGTGGGATAGGTTTAATAACTACCCTAACCCTAATGCGTACTCTAACCCTAACCCCTACCCTAACACTAACACGTACCCTAATCCTAACCCGTACCCTAAACCGAGCCCTAACCCTAACACTAACACTAACCCTAACCCTAACCCATACCCTACGCCGTACCCGAACCCCTCCCCAAACCCGTACCCTAAGCCGTACCCTAAGCCTAACCCTAAGCCTAACACTAACCCTAGGCTACCCTTGACTGCTTCTGCCTCCAATAGATTTCCTAAGCACTAGTGTTTTAAGCAACAGCTTAAAAAGAGAATCCTAATGTGATTTCTTTATAATGGGTGTGTTCCTTATCTTATCCTAGTGTCTAAATTCTTCTCCATGGCTGGACCCCCAAATAATATTCCTTTACGTGCTAAGGGGTATCTAGAGAGTGGGATAGGTTTACTAACTACCCTAACCCTAATGCGTACCCTAACCCTAACCCCTACCCTAAACCTAACACGTACCCTAATCCTAACCGTACCCTAAACCGAGCCCTAACACTAACACTAACCCTAACCCTAACCCTAACCCATACCCTACGCCGTATCCGAAACCCTCCCCAAACCCGTACCCTAAGCCGTACCCTAAGCCTAACCCTAAGCCTAACCGTAACCCTAGGCTACCCTTGACTGCTTCTGCCTCCAATAGATTTCCTAAGCACTAGTGTTTTAAGGAACAGCTTAAAAAGAGAATCCTAATGTGATTTCTTTATAATGGGTGTGTTCCTTATCTTATCCTAGTGTCTAAACTCTTCTCCATGGCTGGACCACCAAATAATATTCCTTTACGTGCTAAGGGGGAGCTAGAGAGTGGGATAGGTTTACAAACTACCCTAGCCCTAACGCGTAACCTAACCCTAACCCCTACCCTAACACTAACACGTACCCTAATCCTAACCCGTACCCTAAACCGAGCCCTAACCCTAACACTAACACTAACCCTAACCCTAACCCATACCCTACGCCGTACCTGAACCCCTCCCCGAACCCGTACCCTAAGCCGTACCCTAAGCCTCACCCTAAGCCTAACACTAACCCTAGGCTACCCTTGACTGCTTCTGCCTCCAATCGATTTCCTAAGCACTAGTGTTTTAAGCAACAGCTTAAAAAGAGAATCCTAATGTGATTTCTTTATAATGGGTGTGTTCCTTATCTTATCCTAGTGTCTAAATTCTTCTCCATTGCTGGAACCCCAAATAATATTCCTTTACGTGCTAAGGGGTATGTAGAGAGTGGGATAGGTTTACTAACTACCCTAACCCTAACGCGTACCCTAACCCTAACCCCTACCCTAAACCTAACACGTACCCTAATCCTAACCGTACCCTAAACCGAGCCCTAACCCTAACACTAACCCTAACCCTAACCCTAACCCATACCCTACGCCGTACCCGAAACCCTCCCCGAACCCGTACCCTAAGCCGTACCCTAAGCCTAACCCTAAGCCTAACCCTAACCCTACGCTACCCTTGACTGCTTCTGCCTCCAATAGATTTCCTAAGCACTAGTGTGTTAAGGAACAGCTTAAAAAGAGAATCCTAATGTGATTTCTTTATAATGGGTGTGTTCCTTATCTTATCCTAGTGTCTAAACTCTTCTCCATGGCTGGACCCTCAAATAATATTCCTTTACGTGCTAAGGGGTATCTAGAGAGTGGGATAGGTTTAATAACTACCCTAACCCTAACGCGTACCCTAACCCTAACCCCTACCCTAACCCTAACACGTACCCTAATCCTAACCCGTACCCTAAACCGAGCCCTAACCCTAACACTAACCCTAACCCTAACCCTAACCCATACCCTACGCCGTACCCGAAACCCTCCCCGAACCCGTACCCTAAGCCGTACCCTAAGCCTAACCCTAAGCCTAACCCTAACCCTACGCTACCCTTGACTGCTTCTGCCTCCAATAGATTTCCTAAGCACTAGTGTTTTAAGGAACAGCTTAAAAAGAGAATCCTAATGTGATTTCTTTATAATGGGTGTGTTCCTTATCTTATCCTAGTGTCTAAACTCTTCTCCATGGCTGGACCCTCAAATAATATTCCTTTACGTGCTAAGGGGTATCTAGAGAGTGGGATAGGTTTAATAACTACCCTAACCCTAACGCGTACCCTAACCCTAACCCCTACCCTAACCCTAACACGTACCCTAATCCTAACCCGTACCCTAAACCGAGCCCTAACCCTAACACTAACCCTAACCCTAACCCTAACCCATACCCTACGCCGTACCCGCACCCCTCCCCGAACCCGTAACCTAAGCCGTACCCTAAGCCTAACCCTAAGCCTAAGCCTAACCCTAGGCTACCCTTGACTGCTTCTGCCTCCAATAGATTTCCTAAGCACTAGTGTTTTAAGGAACAGCTTAAAAAGAGAATCCTAATGTGATTTCTTTATAATGGGTGTGTTCCTTATCTTATCCTAGTGTCTAAACTCTTCTCCATGGCTGGACCACCAAATAATATTCCTTTACGTGCTAAGGGGGAGCTAGAGAGTGGGATAGGTTTACTAACTACCCTAGCCCTAACGCGTAACCTAACCCTAACCCCTACCCTAACACTAACACGTACCCTAATCCTAACCCGTACCCTAAACCGAGCCCTAACCCTAACACTAACACTAACCCTAACCCTAACCCATACCCTACGCCGTACCTGAACCCCTCCCCGAACCCGTACCCTAAGCCGTACCCTAAGCCTCACCCTAAGCCTAACACTAACCCTAGGCTACCCTTGACTGCTTCTGCCTCCAATCGATTTCCTAAGCACTAGTGTTTTAAGCAACAGCTTAAAAAGAGAATCCTAATGTGATTTCTTTATAATGGGTGTGTTCCTTATCTTATCCTAGTGTCTAAATTCTTCTCCATTGCTGGAACCCCAAATAATATTCCTTTACGTGCTAAGGGGTATGTAGAGAGTGGGATAGGTTTACTAACTACCGTAACCCTAACGCGTACCCTAACCCTAACCCCTACCCTAAACCTAACACGTACCCTAATCCTAACCGTACCCTAAACCGAGCCCTAACCCTAACACTAACCCTAACCCTAACCCTAACCCATACCCTACGCCGTACCCGAAACCCTCCCCGAACCCGTACCCTAAGCCGTACCCTAAGCCTAACCCTAATCCTAACCCTAACCCTACGCTACCCTTGACTGCTTCTGCCTCCAATAGATTTCCTAAGCACTAGTGTTTTAAGGAACAGCTTAAAAAGAGAATCCTAATGTGATTTCTTTATAATGGGTGTGTTCCTTATCTTATCCTAGTGTCTAAACTCTTCTCCATGGCTGGACCCTCAAATAATATTCCTTTACGTGCTAAGGGGTATCTAGAGAGTGGGATAGGTTTAATAACTACCCTAACCCTAACGCGTACCCTAACCCTAACCCCTACCCTAACCCTAACACGTACCCTAATCCTAACCCGTACCCTAAACCGAGCCCTAACCCTAACACTAACCCTAACCCTAACCCTAACCCATATTCTACGCCGTACCCGAAACCCTCCCCGAACCCGTACCCTAAGCCGTACCCTAAGCCTAACCCTAAGCCTAACCCTAACCCTACGCTACCCTTGACTGCTTCTGCCTCCAATAGATTTCCTAAGCACTAGTGTTTTAAGGAACAGCTTAAAAAGAGAATCCTAATGTGATTTCTTTATAATGGGTGTGTTCCTTATCTTATCCTAGTGTCTAAACTCTTCTCCATGGCTGGACCCTCAAATAATATTCCTTTACGTGCTAAGGGGTATCTAGAGAGTGGGATAGGTTTAATAACTACCTTAACCCTAACGCGTACCCTAACCCTAACCCCTACCCTAACCCTAACACGTACCCTAATCCTAACCCGTACCCTAAACCGAGCCCTAACCCTAACACTAACCCTAACCCTAACCCTAACCCATACCCTACGCCGTACCCGCACCCCTCCCCGAACCCGTAACCTAAGCCGTACCCTAAGCCTAACCCTAAGCCTAACCCTAACCCTAGGCTACCCTTGACTGCTTCTGCCTCCAATAGATTTCCTAAGCACTACTGTTTTAAGGAACAGCTTAAAAAGAGAATCCTAATGTGATTTCTTTATAATGGGTGTGTTCCTTATCTTATCCTAGTGTCTAAACTCTTCTCCATGGCTGCACCCCCAAATAATATTCCCTTACGTGCTAAGGGGTATCTAGAGAGTGGGATAGGTTTAATAACTACCCTAACCCTAACGCGTACCCTAACCCTAACCCCTACCCTAACCCTAACACGTACCCTAATCCTAACCTGTACCCTAAACCGAGCCCTAACCCTAACACTAACCCTAACCCTAACCCTAACCCATACCCTACGCCGTACCCGCACCCCTCCCCGAACCCGTACCCTAAGCCATACCCTAAACCTAACCCTAAGCCTAACCCTAACCCTAGGCTACCCTTGACTGCTTCTGCCTCCAATTGATTTCCTAAGCAGTAGTGTTTTAAGGAACAGCTTAAAAAGAGAATCCTAATGTGATTTCTTTATAATGGGTGTGTTCCTTATCTTATCCTAGTGTCTAAACTCTTCTCCATGGCTGGACCCCCAAATAATATTCCTTTACGGGCTAAGGGGGAGCTAGAGAGTGGGATAGGTTTACTAACTACCCTAGCCCTAACGCGTACCCTAACCCTAACCCCTACCCTAACCCTAACACGTACCCTAATCCTAACCCGTAACCTAAACCGAGCCCTAACCCTAACACTAACCCTAACCCTAAACCTAACCCATACCCTACGCCGTACCCGAACCCCTCACCGAACCCATTCCCCAAGCCGTACCCTAAACCTAACCCTAAGCCTAACCCTAACCCTAGGCTACCCTTGACTGCTTCTGCCTCCAATAGATTTCCTAAGCACTAGTGTTTTAAGCAACAGCTTAAAAAGAGAATCCTAATGTGATTTCTTTATAATGGGTGTGTTCCTTATCTTATACTAGTGTCTAAATTCTTCTCCATGCCTGGAACCCCAAATAATATTCCTTTACGTGCTAAGGGGTATCTAGAGAGTGGGATAGGTTTACTAACTACCCTAACCCTAACGCGTACCCTAACCCTAACCCCTACCCTAAACCTAACACGTACCCTAAACCTAACCGTACCCTAAACCGAGCCCTAACCCTAACGCGTACCCTAACCCTAACCCCTACCCTAACCCTAACACGTACCCTAATCCTAACCATACCCTAAACCGAGCCCTAAAGCTAAAACTAAACCTAACCCTAACCCTAACCCATACCCTACGCCGTACCCGAACCCCTCCCCGAACCCGTACCCTAAGCCGTACCCTAAGCCTAACCCTAAGCCTAACCCTAACCCTAGGCTACCCTTGACTGCTTCTGCCTCCAATAGATTTCCTAAGCACTAGTGTTTTAAGGAACAGCTTAAAAAGAGAATCCTAATGTGATTTCTTTATAATGGGTGTGTTCCTTATCTTATCCTAGTGTCTAAACTCTTCTCCATGGCTGGACCACCAAATAATATTCCTTTACGTGCTAAGGGGTGTCTAGAGAGTGGGATAGGTTTAATAACTACCCTAACCCTAACGCGTACCCTAACCCTAACCCCTACCCTAACCCTAACACGTACCCTAATCCTAACCCGTACCCTAAACCGAGCCCTAACCCTAACACTAACCCTAACCCTAACCCTAACCCATACCCTACGCCGTACCCGCACCCCTCCCCGAAACCGTAACCTAAGCCGTACCCTAAGCCTAACCCTAAGCCTAACCCTAACCCGAACCCGTACACTAAGCCGTACCCTAACCCTAACCCTAAGCCTAACCCTAACCTTAGGCTACCCTTGACTGCTTCTGCCTCCAATAGATTTCGTAAGCACTAGTGTTTTAAGGAACAGCTTAAAAAGAGAATCCTAATGTGATTTCTTTATAATAGGTGTGTTCCTTATCTTATCCTAGTGTCTAAACTCTTCTCCACGGGTGGACCTCCAACTAATATTCCTTTACGTGCTAAGGGGTATCTAGAGAGTGGGATAGGTTTAATAACTACCCTAACCCTAACGCGTACCCTAACCCTAACCCCTACCCTAACCCTAACACGTACCCTAATCCTAACCCGTTCCCTTAACCGAGCCCTAACCCTAACACTAAACCTAACCCTAACCCTAACCCATACCCTATGCCGTACCCGAACCCCTCCCCGAACCCGTACCCTAAGCCGTACCGTAACCCTAACCCTAAGCCTAACCCTATCCCTAGGCTACCCTTGACTCTTTCTGCCTCCAATAGATTTCCTAAGCAGTAGAGTTTTAAGGAACAGCTTAAAAAGAGAATCCTTATGTGATTTCTTTATAATGGGTGTGTTCCTTATCTTATCCTAGTGTCTAAACTCTTCTCCATGGCTGGACCCCCAAATAATATTCCTTTACGTGCTAAGGGGTATCTAGAGAGTGGGATAGGTTTAATAACTACCCTAACCCTAACGCGTACCCTAACCCTAAACCCTACCCTAACCCTAACACGTACCCTAATCCTAATCTGTACCCTAAACCGAGCCCTAACCCTAACACTAACCCTAACCCTAACCCTAACACATACCCTACGCCGTACCCGAAACCCTCCCCGAACCCGTACCCTAAGCCGTACCCTAAGCCTAACCCTAAGCCTAACCCTAAACCTAGGCTACCCTTGACTGCTTCTGCCTCCAATAGATTTCCTAAGAACTAGTGTTTTAAGGAACAGCTTAAAAATAGAATCCTAATGTGATTTCTTTATAATGGGTGTGTTCCTTATCTTATCCTAGTGTCTAAACTCTTCTCCATGGCTGGACCCCCAAATAATATTCCTTTACGTGCTAAGGGGTATCTAGAGAGTGGGATAGGTTTACTAACTACCCTAACCCTAACGCGTACCCTAACCCTAACCCCTACCCTAACCCTAACACGTACCCTAATCCTAACCGTACCCTAAACCGAGCCCTAAAGCTAAAACTAAACCTAACCCTAACCCTAACCCATACCCTACGCCGTACCCGAACCCCTCCCCGAACCCGTACCCTAAGCCGTACCCTAAGCCTAACCCTAAGCCTAACCCTAACCCTAGGCTACCCTTGACTGCTTCTGCCTCCAATAGATTTCCTAAGCACTAGTGTTTTAAGGAACAGCTTAAAAAGAGAATCCTAATGTGATTTCTTTATAATGGGTGTGTTCCTTATCTTATCCTAGTGTCTAAACTCTTCTCCATGGCTGGACCCTCAAATAATATTCCTTTACGTGCTAAGGGGTATCTAGAGAGTGGGATAGGTTTAATAACTACCCTAACCCGAACGCGTACCCTAACCCTAACCCCTACCCTAACCCTAACACGTACCCTAATCCTAACCCGTACCCTAAACTGAGCCCTAACCCTAACACTAACCCTAACCCTAACCCTAACCCATACCCTACGCCGTACCCGCACCCCTCCCCGAACCCGTAACCTAAGCCGTACCCTAAGCCTAACCCTAAGCCTAACCCTAACCCTAGGCTACCCTTGACTGCTTCTGCCTCCAATAGATTTCCTAAGCACTACTGTTTTAAGGAACAGCTTAAAAAGAGAATCCTAAAGTGATTTCTTTATAATGGGTGTGTTCCTTATCTTATCCTAGTGTCTAAACTCTTCTCCATGGCTGCACCCCCAAATAATATTCCCTTACGTGCTAAGGGGTATCTAGAGAGTGGGATAGGTTTAATAACTACCCTAACCCTAACGCGTACCCTAACCCTAACCCCTACCCTAACCCTAACACGTACCCTAATCCTAACCCGTACCCTAAACCGAGCCCTAACCCTAACACTAAACCTAACCCTAACCCTAACCCATACCCTACGCCGTACCCGAACCCCTCCCCGAACCCGTACCCTAAGCCGTACCGTAACCCTAACCCTAAGCCTAACCCTATCCCTAGGCTACCCTTGACTCTTTCTGCCTCCAATAGATTTCCTAAGCACTAGAGTTTTAAGGAACAGCTTAAAAAGAGAATCCTTATGTGATTTCTTTATAATGGGTGTGTTCCTTATCTTATCCTAGTGTCTAAACTCTTCTCCATGGCTGGACCCCCAAATAATATTCCTTTACGTGCTAAGGGGTATCTAGAGAGTGGGATAGGTTTACTAACTACCCTAACCCTAACGCGTACCCTAACCCTAACCCCTACCCTAACCCTAACACGTACCCTAATCCTAACCGTACCCTAAACCGAGCCCTAAAGCTAAAACTAAACCTAACCCTAACCCTAACCCATACCCTACGCCGTACCCGAACCCCTCCCCGAACCCGTACCCTAAGCCGTACCCTAAGCCTAACCCTAAGCCTAACCCTAACCCTAGGCTACCCTTGACTGCTTCTGCCTCCAATAGATTTCCTAAGCACTAGTGTTTTAAGGAACAGCTTAAAAAGAGAATCCTAATGTGATTTCTTTATAATGGGTGTGTTCCTTATCTTATCCTAGTGTCTAAACTCTTCTCCATGGCTGGACCCTCAAATAATATTCCTTTACGTGCTAAGGGGTATCTAGAGAGTGGGATAGGTTTAATAACTACCCTAACCCGAACGCGTACCCTAACCCTAACCCCTACCCTAACCCTAACACGTACCCTAATCCTAACCCGTACCCTAACCTGAGCCCTAACCCTAACACTAACCCTAACCCTAACCCTAACCCATACCCTACGCCGTACCCGCACCCCTCCCCGAACCCGTAACCTAAGCCGTACCCTAAGCCTAACCCTAAGCCTAACCCTAACCCTAGGCTACCCTTGACTGCTTCTGCCTCCAATAGATTTCCTAAGCACTACTGTTTTAAGGAACAGCTTAAAAAGAGAATCCTAAAGTGATTTCTTTATAATGGGTGTGTTCCTTATCTTATCCTAGTGTCTAAACTCTTCTCCATGGCTGCACCCCCAAATAATATTCCCTTACGTGCTAAGGGGTATCTAGAGAGTGGGATAGGTTTAATAACTACCCTAACCCTAACGCGTACCCTAACCCTAACCCCTACCCTAACCCTAACACGTACCCTAATCCTAACCCGTACCCTAAACCGAGCCCTAACCCTAACACTAAACCTAACCCTAACCCTAACCCATACCCTACGCCGTACCCGAACCCCTCCCCGAACCCGTACCCTAAGCCGTACCGTAACCCTAACCCTAAGCCTAACCCTATCCCTAGGCTACCCTTGACTCTTTCTGCCTCCAATAGATTTCCTAAGCACTAGAGTTTTAAGGAACAGCTTAAAAAGAGAATCCTTATGTGATTTCTTTATAATGGGTGTGTTCCTTATCTTATCCTAGTGTCTAAACTCTTCTCCATGGCTGGACCCGCAAATAATATTCCTTTACGTGCTAAGGGGTATCTAGAGAGTGGGATAGGTTTAATAACTACCCTAACCCTAACGCGTACCCTAACCCTAACCCCTACCCTAACCCTAACACGTACCCTAATCCTAACCGTACCCTAAACCGAGCCCTAAAGCTAAAACTAAACCTAACCCTAACCCTAACCCATACCCTACGCCGTACCCGAACCCCTCCCCGAACCCGTACCCTAAGCCGTACCCTAAGCCTAACCCTAAGCCTAACCCTAACCCTAGGCTACCCTTGACTGCTTCTGCCTCCAATAGATTTCCTAAGCACTAGTGTTTTAAGGAACAGCTTAAAAAGAGAATCCTAATGTGATTTCTTTATAATGGGTGTGTTCCTTATCTTATCCTAGTGTCTAAACTCTTTTCCATGGCTGGACCCTCAAATAATATTCCTTTACGTGCTAAGGGGTATCTAAAGAGAGGGATAGGTTTAATAACTACCCTAACCCGAACGCGTACCCTAACCCTAACCCCTACCCTAACCCTAACACGTACCCTAATCCTAACCCGTACCCTAAACTGAGCCCTAACCCTAACACTAACCCTAACCCTAACCCTAACCCATACCCTACGCCGTACCCGCACCCCTCCCCGAACCCGTAACCTAAGCCGTACCCTAAGCCTAACCCTAAGCCTAACCCTAACCCTAGGCTACCCTTGACTGCTTCTGCCTCCAATAGATTTCCTAAGCACTACTGTTTTAAGGAACAGCTTAAAAAGAGAATCCTAAAGTGATTTCTTTATAATGGGTGTGTTCCTTATCTTATCCTAGTGTCTAAACTCTTCTCCATGGCTGCACCCCCAAATAATATTCCCTTACGTGCTAAGGGGTATCTAGAGAGTGGGATAGGTTTAATAACTACCCTAACCCTAACGCGTACCCTAACCCTAACCCCTACCCTAACCCTAACACGTACCCTAATCCTAACCCGTACCCTAAACCGAGCCCTAACCCTAACACTAAACCTAACCCTAACCCTAACCCATACCCTACGCCGTACCCGAACCCCTCCCCGAACCCGTACCCTAAGCCGTACCCTAACCCTATCCCTAAGCCTAACCCTAACCCTAGGCTACCCTTGACTGCTTCTGCCTCCAATAGATTTCCTAAGCACTAGTGTTTTAAGGAACAGCTTAAAAAGAGAATCCTAATGTGATTTCTTTATAATGGGTGTGTTCCTTATCTTATCCTAGTGTCTAAACTCTTCTCCATGGCTGGACCCCCAAATAATATTCCTTTACGTGCTAACGGGTATCTAGAGAGTGGGATAGGTTTAATAACTACCCTAACCCGAACGCGTACCCTAACCCTAACCCCTACCCTAACCCTAACACGTACCCTAATCCTAACCATACCCTAAACCGAGCCCTAAAGCTAAAACTAAACCTAACCCTAACCCTAACCCATACCCTACGCCGTACCCGAACCCCTCCCCGAACCCGTACCCTAAGCCGTACCCTAAGCCTAACCCTAAGCCTAACCCTAACCCTAGGCTACCCTTGACTGCTTCTGCCTCCAACAGATTTCCTAAGCACTAGTGTTTTAAGGAACAGCTTAAAAAGAGAATCCTAATGTGATTTCTTTATAATGGGTGTGTTCCTTATCTTATCCTAGTGTCTAAACTCTTCTCCATGGCTGGACCCTCAAATAATATTCCTTTACGTGCTAAGGGGTATCTAGAGAGTGGGATAGGTTTAATAACTACCCTAACCCGAACGCGTACCCTAACCCTAACCCCTACCCTAACCCTAACACGTACCCTAATCCTAACCCGTACCCTAAACCGAGCCCTAACCCTAACACTAACCCTAACCCTAACCCTAACCCATACCCTACGCCGTACCCGCACCCCTCCCCGAACCCGTAACCTAAGCCGTACCCTAAGCCTAACCCTAAGCCTAACCCTAACCCTAGGCTACCCTTGACTGCTTCTGCCTCCAATAGATTTCCTAAGCACTACTGTTTTAAGGAACAGCTTAAAAAGAGAATCCTAATGTGATTTCTTTATAATGGGTGTGTTCCTTATCTTATCCTAGTGTCTAAACTCTTCTCCATGGCTGCACCCCCAAATAATATTCCCTTACGTGCTAAGGGGTATCTAGAGAGTGGGATAGGTTTACTAACTACCCTAACCCTAACGCGTACCCTAACCCTAACCCCTACCCTAACCCTAACACGTACCCTAATCCTAACCTGTACCCTAAACCGAGCCCTAACCCTAACACTAACCCTAACCCTAACCCTAACCCATACCCTACGCCGTACCCGCACCCCTCCCCGAACCCGTACCCTAAGCCATACCCTAAACCTAACCCTAAGCCTAACCCTAACCCTAGGCTACCCTTGACTGCTTCTGCCTCCAATTGATTTCCTAAGCAGTAGTGTTTTAAGGAACAGCTTAAAAAGAGAATCCTAATGTGATTTCTTTATAATGGGTGTGTTCCTTATCTTATCCTAGTGTCTAAACTCTTCTCCATGGCTGGACCCCCAAATAATATTCCTTTACGTGCTAAGGGGGAGCTAGAGAGTGGGATAGGTTTACTAACTACCCTAACCCTAACGCGTACCCTAACCCTAACCCCTACCCTAAACCTAACACGTACCCTAAACCTAACCGTACCCTAAACCGAGCCCTAACCCTAACACTAACCCTAACCCTAACCCCTACCCTAACCCTAACACGTACCCTAATCCTAACCATACCCTAAACCGAGCCCTAAAGCTAAAACTAAACCTAACCCTAACCCTAACCCATACCCTACGCCGTACCCGAACCCCTCCCCGAACCCGTACCCTAAGCCGTACCCTAAGCCTAACCCTAAGCCTAACCCTAACCCTAGGCTACCCTTGACTGCTTCTGCCTCCAATAGATTTCCTAAGCACTAGTGTTTTAAGGAACAGCTTAAAAAGAGAATCCTAATGTGATTTCTTTATAATGGGTGTGTTCCTTATCTTATCCTAGTGTCTAAACTCTTCTCCATGGCTGGACCCTCAAATAATATTCCTTTACGTGCTAAGGGGTATCTAGAGAGTGGGATAGGTTTAATAACTACCCTAACCCTAACGCGTACCCTAACCCTAAACCCTACCCTAACCCTAACACGTACCCTAATCCTAACCCGTACCCTAAACCGAGCCCTAACCCTAACACTAACCCTAACCCTAACCCTAACCCATACCCTACGCCGTACCCGCACCCCTCCCCGAACCCGTAACCTAAGCCGTACCCTAAGCCTAACCCTAAGCCTAACCCTAACCCGAACCCGTACACTAAGCCGTACCCTAACCCTAACCCTAAGCCTAACCCTAACCTTAGGCTACCCTTGACTGCTTCTGCCTCCAATAGATTTCCTAAGCACTAGTGTTTTAAGGAACAGCTTAAAAAGAGAATCCTAATGTGATTTCTTTATAATAGGTGTGTTCCTTATCTTATCCTAGTGTCTAAACTCTTCTCCACGGGTGGACCTCCAACTAATATTCCTTTACGTGCTAAGGGGTATCTAGAGAGTGGGATAGGTTTAATAACTACCCTAACCCTAACGCGTACCCTAACCCTAACCCCTACCCTAACCCTAACACGTACCCTAATCCTAACCCGTTCCCTTAACCGAGCCCTAACCCTAACACTAAACCTAACCCTAACCCTAACCCATACCCTATGCCGTACCCGAACCCCTCCCCGAACCCGTACCCTAAGCCGTACCGTAACCCTAACCCTAAGCCTAACCCTATCCCTAGGCTACCCTTGACTCTTTCTGCCTCCAATAGATTTCCTAAGCACTAGAGTTTTAAGGAACAGCTTAAAAAGAGAATCCTTATGTGATTTCTTTATAATGGGTGTGTTCCTTATCTTATCCTAGTGTCTAAACTCTTCTCCATGGTTGGACCCCCAAATAATATTCCTTTACGTGCTAAGGGGTATCTAGAGAGTGGGATAGGTTTACTAACTACCCTAACCCTAACGCGTACCCTAACCCTAACCCCTACCCTAACCCTAACACGTACCCTAAACCGAGCCCTAACCCTAACACTAACCCTAACCCTAACCCTAACCCATACCCTACGCCGTACCCGAACCCCTCCCCGAACCCGTACCCTAAGCCGTACCCTAACCCTAACCCTAAGCCTAACCCTAACCCTAGGCTACCCTTGACTGCTTCTGCCTCCAATAGATTTCCTAAGCACTAGTGTTTTAAGGAACAGCTTAAAAAGAGAATCCTAATGTGATTTCTTTATAATGGGTGTGTTCCTTATCTTATCCTAGTGTCTAAACTCTTCTCCATGGCTGCACCCCCAAATAATATTGCCTTACGTGCTAAGGGGTATCTAGAGAGTGGGATAGGTTTAATAACTACCCTAACCCTAATGCGTACTCTAACCCTAACCCCTACCCTAACACTAACACGTACCCTAATCCTAACCCGTACCCTAAACCGAGCCCTAACCCTAACACTAACACTAACCCTAACCCTAACCCATACCCTACGCCGTACCCGAACCCCTCCCCAAACCCGTACCCTAAGCCGTACCCTAAGCCTAACCCTAAGCCTAACACTAACCCTAGGCTACCCTTGACTGCTTCTGCCTCCAATAGATTTCCTAAGCACTAGTGTTTTAAGCAACAGCTTAAAAAGAGAATCCTAATGTGATTTCTTTATAATGGGTGTGTTCCTTATCTTATCCTAGTGTCTAAATTCTTCTCCATGGCTGGACCCCCAAATAATATTCCTTTACGTGCTAAGGGGTATCTAGAGAGTGGGATAGGTTTACTAACTACCCTAACCCTAACGCGTACCCTAACCCTAACCCCTACCCTAAACCTAACACGTACCCTAATCCTAACCGTACCCTAAACCGAGCCCTAACACTAACACTAACCCTAACCCTAACCCTAACCCATACCCTACGCCGTATCCGAAACCCTCCCCAAACCCGTACCCTAAGCCGTACCCTAAGCCTAACCCTAAGCCTAACCGTAACCCTAGGCTACCCTTGACTGCTTCTGCCTCCAATAGATTTCCTAAGCACTAGTGTTTTAAGGAACAGCTTAAAAAGAGAATCCTAATGTGATTTCTTTATAATGGGTGTGTTCCTTATCTTATCCTAGTGTCTAAACTCTTCTCCATGGCTGGACCACCAAATAATATTCCTTTACGTGCTAAGGGGGAGCTAGAGAGTGGGATAGGTTTACAAACTACCCTAGCCCTAACGCGTAACCTAACCCTAACCCCTACCCTAACACTAACACGTACCCTAATCCTAACCCGTACCCTAAACCGAGCCCTAACCCTAACACTAACACTAACCCTAACCCTAACCCATACCCTACGCCGTACCTGAACCCCTCCCCGAACCCGTACCCTAAGCCGTACCCTAAGCCTCACCCTAAGCCTAACACTAACCCTAGGCTACCCTTGACTGCTTCTGCCTCCAATCGATTTCCTAAGCACTAGTGTTTTAAGCAACAGCTTAAAAAGAGAATCCTAATGTGATTTCTTTATAATGGGTGTGTTCCTTATCTTATCCTAGTGTCTAAATTCTTCTCCATTGCTGGAACCCCAAATAATATTCCTTTACGTGCTAAGGGGTATGTAGAGAGTGGGATAGGTTTACTAACTACCCTAACCCTAACGCGTACCCTAACCCTAACCCCTACCCTAAACCTAACACGTACCCTAATCCTAACCGTACCCTAAACCGAGCCCTAACCCTAACACTAACCCTAACCCTAACCCTAACCCATACCCTACGCCGTACCCGAAACCCTCCCCGAACCCGTACCCTAAGCCGTACCCTAAGCCTAACCCTAAGCCTAACCCTAACCCTACGCTACCCTTGACTGCTTCTGCCTCCAATAGATTTCCTAAGCACTAGTGTGTTAAGGAACAGCTTAAAAAGAGAATCCTAATGTGATTTCTTTATAATGGGTGTGTTCCTTATCTTATCCTAGTGTCTAAACTCTTCTCCATGGCTGGACCCTCAAATAATATTCCTTTACGTGCTAAGGGGTATCTAGAGAGTGGGATAGGTTTAATAACTACCCTAACCCTAACGCGTACCCTAACCCTAACCCCTACCCTAACCCTAACACGTACCCTAATCCTAACCCGTACCCTAAACCGAGCCCTAACCCTAACACTAACCCTAACCCTAACCCTAACCCATACCCTACGCCGTACCCGAAACCCTCCCCGAACCCGTACCCTAAGCCGTACCCTAAGCCTAACCCTAAGCCTAACCCTAACCCTACGCTACCCTTGACTGCTTCTGCCTCCAATAGATTTCCTAAGCACTAGTGTTTTAAGGAACAGCTTAAAAAGAGAATCCTAATGTGATTTCTTTATAATGGGTGTGTTCCTTATCTTATCCTAGTGTCTAAACTCTTCTCCATGGCTGGACCCTCAAATAATATTCCTTTACGTGCTAAGGGGTATCTAGAGAGTGGGATAGGTTTAATAACTACCCTAACCCTAACGCGTACCCTAACCCTAACCCCTACCCTAACCCTAACACGTACCCTAATCCTAACCCGTACCCTAAACCGAGCCCTAACCCTAACACTAACCCTAACCCTAACCCTAACCCATACCCTACGCCGTACCCGCACCCCTCCCCGAACCCGTAACCTAAGCCGTACCCTAAGCCTAACCCTAAGCCTAAGCCTAACCCTAGGCTACCCTTGACTGCTTCTGCCTCCAATAGATTTCCTAAGCACTAGTGTTTTAAGGAACAGCTTAAAAAGAGAATCCTAATGTGATTTCTTTATAATGGGTGTGTTCCTTATCTTATCCTAGTGTCTAAACTCTTCTCCATGGCTGGACCACCAAATAATATTCCTTTACGTGCTAAGGGGGAGCTAGAGAGTGGGATAGGTTTACTAACTACCCTAGCCCTAACGCGTAACCTAACCCTAACCCCTACCCTAACACTAACACGTACCCTAATCCTAACCCGTACCCTAAACCGAGCCCTAACCCTAACACTAACACTAACCCTAACCCTAACCCATACCCTACGCCGTACCTGAACCCCTCCCCGAACCCGTACCCTAAGCCGTACCCTAAGCCTCACCCTAAGCCTAACACTAACCCTAGGCTACCCTTGACTGCTTCTGCCTCCAATCGATTTCCTAAGCACTAGTGTTTTAAGCAACAGCTTAAAAAGAGAATCCTAATGTGATTTCTTTATAATGGGTGTGTTCCTTATCTTATCCTAGTGTCTAAATTCTTCTCCATTGCTGGAACCCCAAATAATATTCCTTTACGTGCTAAGGGGTATGTAGAGAGTGGGATAGGTTTACTAACTACCGTAACCCTAACGCGTACCCTAACCCTAACCCCTACCCTAAACCTAACACGTACCCTAATCCTAACCGTACCCTAAACCGAGCCCTAACCCTAACACTAACCCTAACCCTAACCCTAACCCATACCCTACGCCGTACCCGAAACCCTCCCCGAACCCGTACCCTAAGCCGTACCCTAAGCCTAACCCTAATCCTAACCCTAACCCTACGCTACCCTTGACTGCTTCTGCCTCCAATAGATTTCCTAAGCACTAGTGTTTTAAGGAACAGCTTAAAAAGAGAATCCTAATGTGATTTCTTTATAATGGGTGTGTTCCTTATCTTATCCTAGTGTCTAAACTCTTCTCCATGGCTGGACCCTCAAATAATATTCCTTTACGTGCTAAGGGGTATCTAGAGAGTGGGATAGGTTTAATAACTACCCTAACCCTAACGCGTACCCTAACCCTAACCCCTACCCTAACCCTAACACGTACCCTAATCCTAACCCGTACCCTAAACCGAGCCCTAACCCTAACACTAACCCTAACCCTAACCCTAACCCATACTCTACGCCGTACCCGAAACCCTCCCCGAACCCGTACCCTAAGCCGTACCCTAAGCCTAACCCTAAGCCTAACCCTAACCCTACGCTACCCTTGACTGCTTCTGCCTCCAATAGATTTCCTAAGCACTAGTGTTTTAAGGAACAGCTTAAAAAGAGAATCCTAATGTGATTTCTTTATAATGGGTGTGTTCCTTATCTTATCCTAGTGTCTAAACTCTTCTCCATGGCTGGACCCTCAAATAATATTCCTTTACGTGCTAAGGGGTATCTAGAGAGTGGGATAGGTTTAATAACTACCTTAACCCTAACGCGTACCCTAACCCTAACCCCTACCCTAACCCTAACACGTACCCTAATCCTAATCCGTACCCTAAACCGAGCCCTAACCCTAACACTAACCCTAACCCTAACCCTAACCCATACCCTACGCCGTACCCGCACCCCTCCCCGAACCCGTAACCTAAGCCGTACCCTAAGCCTAACCCTAAGCCTAACCCTAACCCTAGGCTACCCTTGACTGCTTCTGCCTCCAATAGATTTCCTACGCACTACTGTTTTAAGGAACAGCTTAAAAAGAGAATCCTAATGTGATTTCTTTATAATGGGTGTGTTCCTTATCTTATCCTAGTGTCTAAACTCTTCTCCATGGCTGCACCCCCAAATAATATTCCCTTACGTGCTAAGGGGTATCTAGAGAGTGGGATAGGTTTAATAACTACCCTAACCCTAACGCGTACCCTAACCCTAACCCCTACCCTAACCCTAACACGTACCCTAATCCTAACCTGTACCCTAAACCGAGCCCTAACCCTAACACTAACCCTAACCCTAACCCTAACCCATACCCTACGCCGTACCCGCACCCCTCCCCGAACCCGTACCCTAAGCCATACCCTAAACCTAACCCTAAGCCTAACCCTAACCCTAGGCTACCCTTGACTGCTTCTGCCTCCAATTGATTTCCTAAGCAGTAGTGTTTTAAGGAACAGCTTAAAAAGAGAATCCTAATGTGATTTCTTTATAATGGGTGTGTTCCTTATCTTATCCTAGTGTCTAAACTCTTCTCCATGGCTGGACCCCCAAATAATATTCCTTTACGTGCTAAGGGGGAGCTAGAGAGTGGGATAGGTTTACTAACTACCCTAGCCCTAACGCGTACCCTAACCCTAACCCCTACCCTAACCCTAACACGTACCCTAATCCTAACCCGTACCCTAAACCGAGCCCTAACCCTAACACTAACCCTAACCCTAACCCTAACCCATACCCTACGCCGTACCCGAACCCCTCACCGAACCCATTCCCCAAGCCGTACCCTAAACCTAACCCTAAGCCTAACCCTAACCCTAGGCTACCCTTGACTGCTTCTGCCTCCAATAGATTTCCTAAGCACTAGTGTTTTAAGCAACAGCTTAAAAAGAGAATCCTAATGTGATTTCTTTATAATGGGTGTGTTCCTTATCTTATACTAGTGTCTAAATTCTTCTCCATGCCTGGAACCCCAAATAATATTCCTTTACGTGCTAAGGGGTATCTAGAGAGTGGGATAGGTTTACTAACTACCCTAACCCTAACGCGTACCCTAACCCTAACCCCTACCCTAAACCTAACACGTACCCTAAACCTAACCGTACCCTAAACCGAGCCCTAACCCTAACACTAACCCTAACCCTAACCCCTACCCTAACCCTAACACGTACCCTAATCCTAACCATACCCTAAACCGAGCCCTAAAGCTAAAACTAAACCTAACCCTAACCCTAACCCATACCCTACGCCGTACCCGAACCCCTCCCCGAACCCGTACCCTAAGCCGTACCCTAAGCCTAACCCTAAGCCTAACCCTAACCCTAGGCTACCCTTGACTGCTTCTGCCTCCAATAGATTTCCTAAGCACTAGTGTTTTAAGGAACAGCTTAAAAAGAGAATCCTAATGTGATTTCTTTATAATGGGTGTGTTCCTTATCTTATCCTAGTGTCTAAACTCTTCTCCATGGCTGGACCACCAAATAATATTCCTTTACGTGCTAAGGGGTGTCTAGAGAGTGGGATAGGTTTAATAACTACCCTAACCCTAACGCGTACCCTAACCCTAACCCCTACCCTAACCCTAACACGTACCCTAATCCTAACCCGTACCCTAAACCGAGCCCTAACCCTAACACTAACCCTAACCCTAACCCTAACCCATACCCTACGCCGTACCCGCACCCCTCCCCGAAACCGTAACCTAAGCCGTACCCTAAGCCTAACCCTAAGCCTAACCCTAACCCGAACCCGTACACTAAGCCGTACCCTAACCCTAACCCTAAGCCTAACCCTAACCTTAGGCTACCCTTGACTGCTTCTGCCTCCAATAGATTTCGTAAGCACTAGTGTTTTAAGGAACAGCTTAAAAAGAGAATCCTAATGTGATTTCTTTATAATAGGTGTGTTCCTTATCTTATCCTAGTGTCTAAACTCTTCTCCACGGGTGGACCTCCAACTAATATTCCTTTACGTGCTAAGGGGTATCTAGAGAGTGGGATAGGTTTAATAACTACCCTAACCCTAACGCGTACCCTAACCCTAACCCCTACCCTAACCCTAACACGTACCCTAATCCTAACCCGTTCCCTTAACCGAGCCCTAACCCTAACACTAAACCTAACCCTAACCCTAACCCATACCCTATGCCGTACCCGAACCCCTCCCCGAACCCGTACCCTAAGCCGTACCGTAACCCTAACCCTAAGCCTAACCCTATCCCTAGGCTACCCTTGACTCTTTCTGCCTCCAATAGATTTCCTAAGCAGTAGAGTTTTAAGGAACAGCTTAAAAAGAGAATCCTTATGTGATTTCTTTATAATGGGTGTGTTCCTTATCTTATCCTAGTGTCTAAACTCTTCTCCATGGCTGGACCCCCAAATAATATTCCTTTACGTGCTAAGGGGTATCTAGAGAGTGGGATAGGTTTAATAACTACCCTAACCCTAACGCGTACCCTAACCCTAAACCCTACCCTAACCCTAACACGTACCCTAATCCTAATCTGTACCCTAAACCGAGCCCTAACCCTAACACTAACCCTAACCCTAACCCTAACACATACCCTACGCCGTACCCGAAACCCTCCCCGAACCCGTACCCTAAGCCGTACCCTAAGCCTAACCCTAAGCCTAACCCTAAACCTAGGCTACCCTTGACTGCTTCTGCCTCCAATACATTTCCTAAGAACTAGTGTTTTAAGGAACAGCTTAAAAATAGAATCCTAATGTGATTTCTTTATAATGGGTGTGTTCCTTATCTTATCCTAGTGTCTAAACTCTTCTCCATGGCTGGACCCCCAAATAATATTCCTTTACGTGCTAAGGGGTATCTAGAGAGTGGGATAGGTTTACTAACTACCCTAACCCTAACGCGTACCCTAACCCTAACCCCTACCCTAACCCTAACACGTACCCTAATCCTAACCGTACCCTAAACCGAGCCCTAAAGCTAAAACTAAACCTAACCCTAACCCTAACCCATACCCTACGCCGTACCCGAACCCCTCCCCGAACCCGTACCCTAAGCCGTACCCTAAGCCTAACCCTAAGCCTAACCCTAACCCTAGGCTACCCTTGACTGCTTCTGCCTCCAATAGATTTCCTAAGCACTAGTGTTTTAAGGAACAGCTTAAAAAGAGAATCCTAATGTGATTTCTTTATAATGGGTGTGTTCCTTATCTTATCCTAGTGTCTAAACTCTTCTCCATGGCTGGACCCTCAAATAATATTCCTTTACGTGCTAAGGGGTATCTAGAGAGTGGGATAGGTTTAATAACTACCCTAACCCGAACGCGTACCCTAACCCTAACCCCTACCCTAACCCTAACACGTACCCTAATCCTAACCCGTACCCTAAACTGAGCCCTAACCCTAACACTAACCCTAACCCTAACCCTAACCCATACCCTACGCCGTACCCGCACCCCTCCCCGAACCCGTAACCTAAGCCGTACCCTAAGCCTAACCCTAAGCCTAACCCTAACCCTAGGCTACCCTTGACTGCTTCTGCCTCCAATAGATTTCCTAAGCACTACTGTTTTAAGGAACAGCTTAAAAAGAGAATCCTAAAGTGATTTCTTTATAATGGGTGTGTTCCTTATCTTATCCTAGTGTCTAAACTCTTCTCCATGGCTGCACCCCCAAATAATATTCCCTTACGTGCTAAGGGGTATCTAGAGAGTGGGATAGGTTTAATAACTACCCTAACCCTAACGCGTACCCTAACCCTAACCCCTACCCTAACCCTAACACGTACCCTAATCCTAACCCGTACCCTAAACCGAGCCCTAACCCTAACACTAAACCTAACCCTAACCCTAACCCATACCCTACGCCGTACCCGAACCCCTCCCCGAACCCGTACCCTAAGCCGTACCGTAACCCTAACCCTAAGCCTAACCCTATCCCTAGGCTACCCTTGACTCTTTCTGCCTCCAATAGATTTCCTAAGCACTAGAGTTTTAAGGAACAGCTTAAAAAGAGAATCCTTATGTGATTTCTTTATAATGGGTGTGTTCCTTATCTTATCCTAGTGTCTAAACTCTTCTCCATGGCTGGACCCCCAAATAATATTCCTTTACGTGCTAAGGGGTATCTAGAGAGTGGGATAGGTTTACTAACTACCCTAACCCTAACGCGTACCCTAACCCTAACCCCTACCCTAACCCTAACACGTACCCTAATCCTAACCGTACCCTAAACCGAGCCCTAAAGCTAAAACTAACCCTAACCCTAACCCTAACCCATACCCTACGCCGTACCCGAACCCCTCCCCGAACCCGTACCCTAAGCCGTACCCTAAGCCTAACCCTAAGCCTAACCCTAACCCTAGGCTACCCTTGACTGCTTCTGCCTCCAATAGATTTCCTAAGCACTAGTGTTTTAAGGAACAGCTTAAAAAGAGAATCCTAATGTGATTTCTTTATAATGGGTGTGTTCCTTATCTTATCCTAGTGTCTAAACTCTTCTCCATGGCTGGACCCTCAAATAATATTCCTTTACGTGCTAAGGGGTATCTAGAGAGTGGGATAGGTTTAATAACTACCCTAACCCGAACGCGTACCCTAACCCTAACCCCTACCCTAACCCTAACACGTACCCTAATCCTAACCCGTACCCTAACCTGAGCCCTAACCCTAACACTAACCCTAACCCTAACCCTAACCCATACCCTACGCCGTACCCGCACCCCTCCCCGAACCCGTAACCTAAGCCGTACCCTAAGCCTAACCCTAAGCCTAACCCTAACCCTAGGCTACCCTTGACTGCTTCTGCCTCCAATAGATTTCCTAAGCACTACTGTTTTAAGGAACAGCTTAAAAAGAGAATCCTAAAGTGATTTCTTTATAATGGGTGTGTTCCTTATCTTATCCTAGTGTCTAAACTCTTCTCCATGGCTGCACCCCCAAATAATATTCCCTTACGTGCTAAGGGGTATCTAGAGAGTGGGATAGGTTTAATAACTACCCTAACCCTAACGCGTACCCTAACCCTAACCCCTACCCTAACCCTAACACGTACCCTAATCCTAACCCGTACCCTAAACCGAGCCCTAACCCTAACACTAAACCTAACCCTAACCCTAACCCATACCCTACGCCGTACCCGAACCCCTCCCCGAACCCGTACCCTAAGCCGTACCGTAACCCTAACCCTAAGCCTAACCCTATCCCTAGGCTACCCTTGACTCTTTCTGCCTCCAATAGATTTCCTAAGCACTAGAGTTTTAAAGAACAGCTTAAAAAGAGAATCCTTATGTGATTTCTTTATAATGGGTGTGTTCCTTATCTTATCCTAGTGTCTAAACTCTTCTCCATGGCTGGACCCGCAAATAATATTCCTTTACGTGCTAAGGGGTATCTAGAGAGTGGGATAGGTTTAATAACTACCCTAACCCTAACGCGTACCCTAACCCTAAACCCTACCCTAACCCTAACACGTACCCTAATCCTAATCTGTACCCTAAACCGAGCCCTAACCCTAACACTAACCCTAACCCTAACCCTAACACATACCCTACGCCGTACCCGAACCCCTCCCCGAACCCGTACCCTAAGCCGTACCCTAAGCCTAACCCTAAGCCTAACCCTAAACCTAGGCTACCCTTGACTGCTTCTGCCTCCAATAGATTTCCTAAGCACTAGTGTTTTAAGGAACAGCTTAAAAATAGAATCCTAATGTGATTTCTTTATAATGGGTGTGTTCCTTATCTTATCCTAGTGTCTAAACTCTTCTCCATGGCTGGACCCCCAAATAATATTCCTTTACGTGCTAAGGGGTATCTAGAGAGTGGGATAGGTTTACTAACTACCCTAACCCTAACGCGTACCCTAACCCTAACCCCTACCCTAACCCTAACACGTACCCTAATCCTAACCGTACCCTAAACCGAGCCCTAAAGCTAAAACTAAACCTAACCCTAACCCTAACCCATACCCTACGCCGTACCCGAACCCCTCCCCGAACCCGTACCCTAAGCCGTACCCTAAGCCTAACCCTAAGCCTAACCCTAACCCTAGGCTACCCTTGACTGCTTCTGCCTCCAATAGATTTCCTAAGCACTAGTGTTTTAAGGAACAGCTTAAAAAGAGAATCCTAATGTGATTTCTTTATAATGGGTGTGTTCCTTATCTTATCCTAGTGTCTAAACTCTTTTCCATGGCTGGACCCTCAAATAATATTCCTTTACGTGCTAAGGGGTATCTAAAGAGAGGGATAGGTTTAATAACTACCCTAACCCGAACGCGTACCCTAACCCTAACCCCTACCCTAACCCTAACACGTACCCTAATCCTAACCCGTACCCTAAACTGAGCCCTAACCCTAACACTAACCCTAACCCTAACCCTAACCCATACCCTACGCCGTACCCGCACCCCTCCCCGAACCCGTAACCTAAGCCGTACCCTAAGCCTAACCCTAAGCCTAACCCTAACCCTAGGCTACCCTTGACTGCTTCTGCCTCCAATAGATTTCCTAAGCACTACTGTTTTAAGGAACAGCTTAAAAAGAGAATCCTAAAGTGATTTCTTTATAATGGGTGTGTTCCTTATCTTATCCTAGTGTCTAAACTCTTCTCCATGGCTGCACCCCCAAATAATATTCCCTTACGTGCTAAGGGGTATCTAGAGAGTGGGATAGGTTTAATAACTACCCTAACCCTAACGCGTACCCTAACCCTAACCCCTACCCTAACCCTAACACGTACCCTAATCCTAACCCGTACCCTAAACCGAGCCCTAACCCTAACACTAAACCTAACCCTAACCCTAACCCATACCCTACGCCGTACCCGAACCCCTCCCCGAACCCGTACCCTAAGCCGTACCCTAACCCTATCCCTAAGCCTAACCCTAACCCTAGGCTACCCTTGACTGCTTCTGCCTCCAATAGATTTCCTAAGCACTAGTGTTTTAAGGAACAGCTTAAAAAGAGAATCCTAATGTGATTTCTTTATAATGGGTGTGTTCCTTATCTTATCCTAGTGTCTAAACTCTTCTCCATGGCTGGACCCCCAAATAATATTCCTTTACGTGCTAAGGGGTATCTAGAGAGTGGGATAGGTTTAATAACTACCCTAACCCTAACGCGTACCCTAACCCTAACCCCTACCCTAACCCTAACACGTACCCTAATCCTAACCATACCCTAAACCGAGCCCTAAAGCTAAAACTAAACCTAACCCTAACCCTAACCCATACCCTACGCCGTACCCGAACCCCTCCCCGAACCCGTACCCTAAGCCGTACCCTAAGCCTAACCCTAAGCCTAACCCTAACCCTAGGCTACCCTTGACTGCTTCTGCCTCCAATAGATTTCCTAAGCACTAGTGTTTTAAGGAACAGCTTAAAAAGAGAATCCTAATGTGATTTCTTTATAATGGGTGTGTTCCTTATCTTATCCTAGTGTCTAAACTCTTCTCCATGGCTGGACCCTCAAATAATATTCCTTTACGTGCTAAGGGGTATCTAGAGAGTGGGATAGGTTTAATAACTACCCTAACCCGAACGCGTACCCTAACCCTAACCCCTACCCTAACCCTAACACGTACCCTAATCCTAACCCGTACCCTAAACCGAGCCCTAACCCTAACACTAACCCTAACCCTAACCCTAACCCATACCCTACGCCGTACCCGCACCCCTCCCCGAACCCGTAACCTAAGCCGTACCCTAAGCCTAACCCTAAGCCTAACCCTAACCCTAGGCTACCCTTGACTGCTTCTGCCTCCAATAGATTTCCTAAGCACTACTGTTTTAAGGAACAGCTTAAAAAGAGAATCCTAATGTGATTTCTTTATAATGGGTGTGTTCCTTATCTTATCCTAGTGTCTAAACTCTTCTCCATGGCTGCACCCCCAAATAATATTCCCTTACGTGCTAAGGGGTATCTAGAGAGTGGGATAGGTTTACTAACTACCCTAACCCTAACGCGTACCCTAACCCTAACCCCTACCCTAACCCTAACACGTACCCTAATCCTAACCTGTACCCTAAACCGAGCCCTAACCCTAACACTAACCCTAACCCTAACCCTAACCCATACCCTACGCCGTACCCGCACCCCTCCCCGAACCCGTACCCTAAGCCATACCCTAAACCTAACCCTAAGCCTAACCCTAACCCTAGGCTACCCTTGACTGCTTCTGCCTCCAATTGATTTCCTAAGCAGTAGTGTTTTAAGGAACAGCTTAAAAAGAGAATCCTAATGTGATTTCTTTATAATGGGTGTGTTCCTTATCTTATCCTAGTGTCTAAACTCTTCTCCATGGCTGGACCCCCAAATAATATTCCTTTACGTGCTAAGGGGGAGCTAGAGAGTGGGATAGGTTTACTAACTACCCTAACCCTAACGCGTACCCTAACCCTAACCCCTACCCTAAACCTAACACGTACCCTAAACCTAACCGTACCCTAAACCGAGCCCTAACCCTAACACTAACCCTAACCCTAACCCCTACCCTAACCCTAACACGTACCCTAATCCTAACCATACCCTAAACCGAGCCCTAAAGCTAACACTAAACCTAACCCTAACCCTAACCCATACCCTACGCCGTACCCGAACCCCTCCCCGAACCCGTACCCTAAGCCGTACCCTAAGCCTAACCCTAAGCCTAACCCTAACCCTAGGCTACCCTTGACTGCTTCTGCCTCCAATAGATTTCCTAAGCACTAGTGTTTTAAGGAACAGCTTAAAAAGAGAATCCTAATGTGATTTCTTTATAATGGGTGTGTTCCTTATCTTATCCTAGTGTCTAAACTCTTCTCCATGGTTGGACCCCCAAATAATATTCCTTTACGTGCTAAGGGGTATCTAGAGAGTGGGATAGGTTTACTAACTACCCTAACCCTAACGCGTACCCTAACCCTAACCCCTACCCTAACCCTAACACGTACCCTAAACCGAGCCCTAACCCTAACACTAACCCTAACCCTAACCCTAACCCATACCCTACGCCGTACCCGAACCCCTCCCCGAACCCGTACCCTAAGCCGTACCGTAACCCTAACCCTAAGCCTAACCCTATCCCTAGGCTACCCTTGACTCTTTCTGCCTCCAATAGATTTCCTAAGCACTAGAGTTTTAAGGAACAGCTTAAAAAGAGAATCCTAATGTGATTTCTTTATAATGGGTGTGTTCCTTATCTTATCCTAGTGTCTAAACTCTTCTCCATGGCTTGACCCCCAAATAATATTCCTTTACGTGCTAAGGGGTATCTAGAGAGTGGGATAGGTTTAATAACTACCCTAACCCTAACGCGTACCCTAACCCTAAACCCTACCCTAACCCTAACACGTACCCTAATCCTAATCTGTACCCTAAACCGAGCCCTAACCCTAACACTAACCCTAACCCTAACCCTAACACATACCCTACGCCGTACCCGAACCCCTCCCCGAACCCGTACCCTAAGCCGTACCCTAAGCCTAACCCTAAGCCTAACCCTAAACCTAGGCTACCCTTGACTGCTTCTGCCTCCAATAGATTTCCTAAGCACTAGTGTTTTAAGGAACAGCTTAAAAATAGAATCCTAATGTGATTTCTTTATAATGGGTGTGTTCCTTATCTTATCCTAGTGTCTAAACTCTTCTCCATGGCTGGACCCCCAAATAATATTCCTTTACGTGCTAAGGGGTATCTAGAGAGTGGGATAGGTTTACTAACTACCCTAACCCTAACGCGTACCCTAACCCTAACCCCTACCCTAACCCTAACACGTACCCTAATCCTAACCGTACCCTAAACCGAGCCCTAAAGCTAAAACTAAACCTAACCCTAACCCTAACCCATACCCTACGCCGTACCCGAACCCCTCCCCGAACCCGTACCCTAAGCCGTACCCTAAGCCTAACCCTAAGCCTAACCCTAACCCTAGGCTACCCTTGACTGCTTCTGCCTCCAATAGATTTCCTAAACACTAGTGTTTTAAGGAACAGCTTAAAAAGAGAATCCTAATGTGATTTCTTTATAATGGGTGTGTTCCTTATCTTATCCTAGTGTCTAAACTCTTCTCCATGGCTGGACCCTCAAATAATATTCCTTTACGTGCTAAGGGGTATCTAGAGAGTGGGATAGGTTTAATAACTACCCTAACCCGAACGCGTACCCTAACCCTAACCCCTACCCTAACCCTAACACGTACCCTAATCCTAACCCGTACCCTAACCTGAGCCCTAACCCTAACACTAACCCTAACCCTAACCCTAACCCATACCCTACGCCGTACCCGCACCCCTCCCCGAACCCGTAACCTAAGCCGTACCCTAAGCCTAACCCTAAGCCTAACCCTAACCCTAGGCTACCCTTGACTGCTTCTGCCTCCAATAGATTTCCTAAGCACTACTGTTTTAAGGAACAGCTTAAAAAGAGAATCCTAAAGTGATTTCTTTATAATGGGTGTGTTCCTTATCTTATCCTAGTGTCTAAACTCTTCTCCATGGCTGCACCCCCAAATAATATTCCCTTACGTGCTAAGGGGTATCTAGAGAGTGGGATAGGTTTAATAACTACCCTAACCCTAACGCGTACCCTAACCCTAACCCCTACCCTAACCCTAACACGTACCCTAATCCTAACCCGTACCCTAAACCGAGCCCTAACCCTAACACTAAACCTAACCCTAACCCTAACCCATACCCTACGCCGTACCCGAACCCCTCCCCGAACCCGTACCCTAAGCCGTACCGTAACCCTAACCCTAAGCCTAACCCTATCCCTAGGCTACCCTTGACTCTTTCTGCCTCCAATAGATTTCCTAAGCACTAGAGTTTTAAGGAACAGCTTAAAAAGAGAATCCTTATGTGATTTCTTTATAATGGGTGTGTTCCTTATCTTATCCTAGTGTCTAAACTCTTCTCCATGGCTGGACCCCCAAATAATATTCCTTTACGTGCTAAGGGGTATCTAGAGAGTGGGATAGGTTTAATAACTACCCTAACCCTAACGCGTACCCTACCCTAAACCCTACCCTAACCCTAACACGTACCCTAATCCTAATCTGTACCCTAAACCGAGCCCTAACTCTAACACTAACCCTAACCCTAACCCTAACACATACCCTACGCCGTACCCGAACCCCTCCCCGAACCCGTACCCTAAGCCGTACCCTAAGCCTAACCCTAAGCCTAACCCTAAACCTAGGCTACCCTTGACTGCTTCTGCCTCCAATAGATTTCCTAAGCACTAGTGTTTTAAGGAACAGCTTAAAAATAGAATCCTAATGTGATTTCTTTATAATGGGTGTGTTCCTTATCTTATCCTAGTGTCTAAACTCTTCTCCATGGCTGGACCCCCAAATAATATTCCTTTACGTGCTAAGGGGTATCTAGAGAGTGGGATAGGTTTACTAACTACCCTAACCCTAACGCGTACCCTAACCCTAACCCCTACCCTAACCCTAACACGTACCCTAATCCTAACCGTACCCTAAACCGAGCCCTAAAGCTAAAACTAAACCTAACCCTAACCCTAACCCATACCCTACGCCGTACCCGAACCCCTCCCCGAACCCGTACCCTAAGCCGTACCCTAAGCCTAACCCTAAGCCTAACCCTAACCCTAGGCTACCCTTGACTGCTTCTGCCTCCAATAGATTTCCTAAGCACTACTGTTTTAAGGAACAGCTTAAAAAGAGAATCCTAAAGTGATTTCTTTATAATGGGTGTGTTCCTTATCTTATCCTAGTGTCTAAACTCTTCTCCATGGCTGCACCCCCAAATAATATTCCCTTACGTGCTAAGGGGTATCTAGAGAGTGGGATAGGTTTAATAACTACCCTAACCCTAACGCGTACCCTAACCCTAACCCCTACCCTAACCCTAACACGTACCCTAATCCTAACCCGTACCCTAAACCGAGCCCTAACCCTAACACTAAACCTAACCCTAACCCTAACCCATACCCTACGCCGTACCCGAACCCCTCCCCGAACCCGTACCCTAAGCCGTACCCTAACCCTATCCCTAAGCCTAACCCTAACCCTAGGCTACCCTTGACTGCTTCTGCCTCCAATAGATTTCCTAAGCACTAGTGTTTTAAGGAACAGCTTAAAAAGAGAATCCTAATGTGATTTCTTTATAATGGGTGTGTTCCTTATCTTATCCTAGTGTCTAAACTCTTCTCCATGGCTGGACCCCCAAATAATATTCCTTTACGTGCTAAGGGGTATCTAGAGAGTGGGATAGGTTTAATAACTACCCTAACCCTAACGCGTACCCTAACCCTAACCCCTACCCTAACCCTAACACGTACCCTAATCCTAACCATACCCTAAACCGAGCCCTAAAGCTAAAACTAAACCTAACCCTAACCCTAACCCATACCCTACGCCGTACCCGAACCCCTCCCCGAACCCGTACCCTAAGCCGTACCCTAAGCCTAACCCTAAGCCTAACCCTAACCCTAGGCTACCCTTGACTGCTTCTGCCTCCAATAGATTTCCTAAGCACTAGTGTTTTAAGGAACAGCTTAAAAAGAGAATCCTAATGTGATTTCTTTATAATGGGTGTGTTCCTTATCTTATCCTAGTGTCTAAACTCTTCTCCATGGCTGGACCCTCAAATAATATTCCTTTACGTGCTAAGGGGTATCTAGAGAGTGGGATAGGTTTAATAACTACCCTAACCCGAACGCGTACCCTAACCCTAACCCCTACCCTAACCCTAACACGTACCCTAATCCTAACCCGTACCCTAAACCGAGCCCTAACCCTAACACTAACCCTAACCCTAACCCTAACCCATACCCTACGCCGTACCCGCACCCCTCCCCGAACCCGTAACCTAAGCCGTACCCTAAGCCTAACCCTAAGCCTAACCCTAACCCTAGGCTACCCTTGACTGCTTCTGCCTCCAATAGATTTCCTAAGCACTACTGTTTTAAGGAACAGCTTAAAAAGAGAATCCTAATGTGATTTCTTTATAATGGGTGTGTTCCTTATCTTATCCTAGTGTCTAAACTCTTCTCCATGGCTGCACCCCCAAATAATATTCCCTTACGTGCTAAGGGGTATCTAGAGAGTGGGATAGGTTTACTAACTACCCTAACCCTAACGCGTACCCTAACCCTAACCCCTACCCTAACCCTAACACGTACCCTAATCCTAACCTGTACCCTAAACCGAGCCCTAACCCTAACACTAACCCTAACCCTAACCCTAACCCATACCCTACGCCGTACCCGCACCCCTCCCCGAACCCGTACCCTAAGCCATACCCTAAACCTAACCCTAAGCCTAACCCTAACCCTAGGCTACCCTTGACTGCTTCTGCCTCCAATTGATTTCCTAAGCAGTAGTGTTTTAAGGAACAGCTTAAAAAGAGAATCCTAATGTGATTTCTTTATAATGGGTGTGTTCCTTATCTTATCCTAGTGTCTAAACTCTTCTCCATGGCTGGACCCCCAAATAATATTCCTTTACGTGCTAAGGGGGAGCTAGAGAGTGGGATAGGTTTACTAACTACCCTAACCCTAACGCGTACCCTAACCCTAACCCCTACCCTAAACCTAACACGTACCCTAAACCTAACCGTACCCTAAACCGAGCCCTAACCCTAACACTAACCCTAACCCTAACCCCTACCCTAACCCTAACACGTACCCTAATCCTAACCATACCCTAAACCGAGCCCTAAAGCTAACACTAAACCTAACCCTAACCCTAACCCATACCCTACGCCGTACCCGAACCCCTCCCCGAACCCGTACCCTAAGCCGTACCCTAAGCCTAACCCTAAGCCTAACCCTAACCCTAGGCTACCCTTGACTGCTTCTGCCTCCAATAGATTTCCTAAGCACTAGTGTTTTAAGGAACAGCTTAAAAAGAGAATCCTAATGTGATTTCTTTATAATGGGTGTGTTCCTTATCTTATCCTAGTGTCTAAACTCTTCTCCATGGTTGGACCCCCAAATAATATTCCTTTACGTGCTAAGGGGTATCTAGAGAGTGGGATAGGTTTACTAACTACCCTAACCCTAACGCGTACCCTAACCCTAACCCCTACCCTAACCCTAACACGTACCCTAAACCGAGCCCTAACCCTAACACTAACCCTAACCCTAACCCTAACCCATACCCTACGCCGTACCCGAACCCCTCCCCGAACCCGTACCCTAAGCCGTACCGTAACCCTAACCCTAAGCCTAACCCTATCCCTAGGCTACCCTTGACTCTTTCTGCCTCCAATAGATTTCCTAAGCACTAGAGTTTTAAGGAACAGCTTAAAAAGAGAATCCTAATGTGATTTCTTTATAATGGGTGTGTTCCTTATCTTATCCTAGTGTCTAAACTCTTCTCCATGGCTTGACCCCCAAATAATATTCCTTTACGTGCTAAGGGGTATCTAGAGAGTGGGATAGGTTTAATAACTACCCTAACCCTAACGCGTACCCTAACCCTAAACCCTACCCTAACCCTAACACGTACCCTAATCCTAATCTGTACCCTAAACCGAGCCCTAACCCTAACACTAACCCTAACCCTAACCCTAACACATACCCTACGCCGTACCCGAACCCCTCCCCGAACCCGTACCCTAAGCCGTACCCTAAGCCTAACCCTAAGCCTAACCCTAAACCTAGGCTACCCTTGACTGCTTCTGCCTCCAATAGATTTCCTAAGCACTAGTGTTTTAAGGAACAGCTTAAAAATAGAATCCTAATGTGATTTCTTTATAATGGGTGTGTTCCTTATCTTATCCTAGTGTCTAAACTCTTCTCCATGGCTGGACCCCCAAATAATATTCCTTTACGTGCTAAGGGGTATCTAGAGAGTGGGATAGGTTTACTAACTACCCTAACCCTAACGCGTACCCTAACCCTAACCCCTACCCTAACCCTAACACGTACCCTAATCCTAACCGTACCCTAAACCGAGCCCTAAAGCTAAAACTAAACCTAACCCTAACCCTAACCCATACCCTACGCCGTACCCGAACCCCTCCCCGAACCCGTACCCTAAGCCGTACCCTAAGCCTAACCCTAAGCCTAACCCTAACCCTAGGCTACCCTTGACTGCTTCTGCCTCCAATAGATTTCCTAAACACTAGTGTTTTAAGGAACAGCTTAAAAAGAGAATCCTAATGTGATTTCTTTATAATGGGTGTGTTCCTTATCTTATCCTAGTGTCTAAACTCTTCTCCATGGCTGGACCCTCAAATAATATTCCTTTACGTGCTAAGGGGTATCTAGAGAGTGGGATAGGTTTAATAACTACCCTAACCCGAACGCGTACCCTAACCCTAACCCCTACCCTAACCCTAACACGTACCCTAATCCTAACCCGTACCCTAACCTGAGCCCTAACCCTAACACTAACCCTAACCCTAACCCTAACCCATACCCTACGCCGTACCCGCACCCCTCCCCGAACCCGTAACCTAAGCCGTACCCTAAGCCTAACCCTAAGCCTAACCCTAACCCTAGGCTACCCTTGACTGCTTCTGCCTCCAATAGATTTCCTAAGCACTACTGTTTTAAGGAACAGCTTAAAAAGAGAATCCTAAAGTGATTTCTTTATAATGGGTGTGTTCCTTATCTTATCCTAGTGTCTAAACTCTTCTCCATGGCTGCACCCCCAAATAATATTCCCTTACGTGCTAAGGGGTATCTAGAGAGTGGGATAGGTTTAATAACTACCCTAACCCTAACGCGTACCCTAACCCTAACCCCTACCCTAACCCTAACACGTACCCTAATCCTAACCCGTACCCTAAACCGAGCCCTAACCCTAACACTAAACCTAACCCTAACCCTAACCCATACCCTACGCCGTACCCGAACCCCTCCCCGAACCCGTACCCTAAGCCGTACCGTAACCCTAACCCTAAGCCTAACCCTATCCCTAGGCTACCCTTGACTCTTTCTGCCTCCAATAGATTTCCTAAGCACTAGAGTTTTAAGGAACAGCTTAAAAAGAGAATCCTTATGTGATTTCTTTATAATGGGTGTGTTCCTTATCTTATCCTAGTGTCTAAACTCTTCTCCATGGCTGGACCCCCAAATAATATTCCTTTACGTGCTAAGGGGTATCTAGAGAGTGGGATAGGTTTAATAACTACCCTAACCCTAACGCGTACCCTACCCTAAACCCTACCCTAACCCTAACACGTACCCTAATCCTAATCTGTACCCTAAACCGAGCCCTAACTCTAACACTAACCCTAACCCTAACCCTAACACATACCCTACGCCGTACCCGAACCCCTCCCCGAACCCGTACCCTAAGCCGTACCCTAAGCCTAACCCTAAGCCTAACCCTAAACCTAGGCTACCCTTGACTGCTTCTGCCTCCAATAGATTTCCTAAGCACTAGTGTTTTAAGGAACAGCTTAAAAATAGAATCCTAATGTGATTTCTTTATAATGGGTGTGTTCCTTATCTTATCCTAGTGTCTAAACTCTTCTCCATGGCTGGACCCCCAAATAATATTCCTTTACGTGCTAAGGGGTATCTAGAGAGTGGGATAGGTTTACTAACTACCCTAACCCTAACGCGTACCCTAACCCTAACCCCTACCCTAACCCTAACACGTACCCTAATCCTAACCGTACCCTAAACCGAGCCCTAAAGCTAAAACTAAACCTAACCCTAACCCTAACCCATACCCTACGCCGTACCCGAACCCCTCCCCGAACCCGTACCCTAAGCCGTACCCTAAGCCTAACCCTAAGCCTAACCCTAACCCTAGGCTACCCTTGACTGCTTCTGCCTCCAATAGATTTCCTAAGCACTAGTGTTTTAAGGAACAGCTTAAAAAGAGAATCCTAATGTGATTTCTTTATAATGGGTGTGTTCCTTATCTTATCCTAGTGTCTAAACTCTTCTCCATGGCTGGAACCTCAAATAATATTCCTTTACGTGCTAAGGGGTATCTAAAGAGAGGGATAGGTTTAATAACTACCCTAACCCGAACGCGTACCCTAACCCTAACCCCTACCCTAACCCTAACACGTACCCTAATCCTAACCCGTACCCTAAACTGAGCCCTAACCCTAACACTAACCCTAACCCTAACCCTAACCCATACCCTACGCCGTACCCGCACCCCTCCCCGAACCCGTAACCTAAGCCGTACCCTAAGCCTAACCCTAAGCCTAACCCTAACCCTAGGCTACCCTTGACTGCTTCTGCCTCCAATAGATTTCCTAAGCACTACTGTTTTAAGGAACAGCTTAAAAATAGAATCCTAATGTGATTTCTTTATAATGGGTGTGTTCCTTATCTTATCCTAGTGTCTAAACTCTTCTCCATGGCTGGACCCCCAAATAATACTCCTTTACGTGCTAAGGGGTATCTAGAGAGTGGGATAGGTTTACTAACTACCCTAACCCTAACGCGTACCCTAACCCTAACCCCTACCCTAACCCTAACACGTACCCTAATCCTAACCGTACCCTAAACCGAGCCCTAAAGCTAAAACTAAACCTAACCCTAACCCTAACCCATACCCTACGCCGTACCCGAACCCCTCCCCGAACCCGTACCCTAAGCCGTACCCTAAGCCTAACCCTAAGCCTAACCCTAACCCTAGGCTACCCTTGACTGCTTCTGCCTCCAATAGATTTCCTAAGCACTAGTGTTTTAAGGAACAGCTTAAAAAGAGAATCCTAATGTGATTTCTTTATAATGGGTGTGTTCCTTATCTTATCCTAGTGTCTAAACTCTTCTCCATGGCTGGACCCTCAAATAATATTCCTTTACGTGCTAAGGGGTATCTAGAGAGTGGGATAGGTTTAATAACTACCCTAACCCGAACGCGTACCCTAACCCTAACCCCTACCCTAACCCTAACACGTACCCTAATCCTAACCCGTACCCTAAACCGAGCCCTAACCCTAACACTAACCCTAACCCTAACCCTAACCCATACCCTACGCCGTACCCGCACCCCTCCCCGAACCCGTAACCTAAGCCGTACCCTAAGCCTAACCCTAAGCCTAACCCTAACCCTAGGCTACCCTTGACTGCTTCTGCCTCCAATAGATTTCCTAAGCACTACTGTTTTAAGGAACAGCTTAAAAAGAGAATCCTAAAGTGATTTCTTTATAATGGGTGTGTTCCTTATCTTATCCTAGCGTCTAAACTCTTCTCCATGGCTGGACACCCAAATAATATTCCTTTACGTGCTAAGGGGTATCTAGAGAGTGGGATAGGTTTAACAACTACCCTAACCCTAACGCGTACCCTAAACCTAACCCCTACCCTAACCCTAACACGTACCCTAATCCTAACCCGTACCCTAAACCGAGCCCTAACCCTAACACTAACCCTAACCCTAACCCTAACCCATACCCTACGCCGTACCCGCACCCCTCCCCGAACCCGTACCCTAAGCCGTACCCTCAGCCGAACCCTAAGCCTAACCCTAAACCTAGGCTACCCTTGAGTGCTTCTGCCTCCAATAGATTTCCTAAGCACTAGTGTTTTAAGGAACAGCTTAAAAAGAGAATCCTAATGTGATTTCTTTATAATGGGTGTGTTCCTTATCTTATCCTAGTGCCTAAACTCTTCTCCATGGCTGGACCCCCAAATAATACTCCTTTACGTGCTAAGGGGTATCTAGAGAGTGGGATAGGTTTACTAACTACCCTAACCCTAACGCGTACCCTAACCCTAACCCCTACCCTAACCCTAAAACATACCCTAATCCTAACCCGTACCCTAAACCGAGCCCTAACCCTAACACTAACACTAAACCTAACCCTAACCCATACCCTACGCCGTACCCGAACCCCTCCCCAAACCCGTACCCTAAGCCGTACCCTAAGCCTAACCCTAAGCCTAACACTAACCATAGGCTACCCTTGACTGCTTCTGCCTCCAATAGATTTCCTAAGCACTAGTGTTTTAAGCAACAGCTTAAAAAGAGAATCCTAATGTGATTTCTTTATAATGGGTGTGTTCCTTATCTTATCCTAGTGTCTAAACTCTTCTCCATGGCTGGACCGCCAAATAATATTCCTTTACGTGCTAAGGGGTATCTAGAGAGTGGGATAGGTTTACTAACTACCCTAACCCTAACGCGTACCCTAACCCTAACCCCTACCCTAACCCTAACACGTACCCTAATCCTAACCCGTACCCTAACCTGAGCCCTAACCCTAACACTAACCCTAACCCTAACCCTAACCCATACCCTACGCCGTACCCGCACCCCTCCCCGAACCCGTAACCTAAGCCGTACCCTAAGCCTAACCCTAAGCCTAACCCTAACCCTAGGCTACCCTTGACTGCTTCTGCCTCCAATAGATTTCCTAAGCACTACTGTTTTAAGGAACAGCTTAAAAAGAGAATCCTAATGTGATTTCTTTATAATGGGTGTGTTCCTTATCTTATCCTAGTGTCTAAACTCTTCTCCATGGCTGCACCCCCAAATAATATTCCCTTACGTGCTAAGGGGTATCTAGAGAGTGGGATAGGTTTAATAACTACCCTAACCCTAACGCGTACCCTAACCCTAACCCCTACCCTAACCCTAACACGTACCCTAATCCTAACCTGTACCCTAAACCGAGCCCTAACCCTAACACTAACCCTAACCCTAACCCTAACCCATACCCTACGCCGTACCCGCACCCCTCCCCGAACCCGTACCCTAAGCCATACCCTAAACCTAACCCTAAGCCTAACCCTAACCCTAGGCTACCCTTGACTGCTTCTGCCTCCAATTGATTTCCTAAGCAGTAGTGTTTTAAGGAACAGCTTAAAAAGAGAATCCTAATGTGATTTCTTTATAATGGGTGTGTTCCTTATCTTATCCTAGTGTCTAAACTCTTCTCCATGGCTGGACCCCCAAATAATATTCCTTTACGTGCTAAGGGGGAGCTAGAGAGTGGGATAGGTTTACTAACTACCCTAGCCCTAACGCGTACCCTAACCCTAACCCCTACCCTAACCCTAACACGTACCCTAATCCTAACCCGTACCCTAAACCGAGCCCTAACCCTAACACTAACCCTAACCCTAACCCTAACCCATACCCTACGCCGTACCCGAACCCCTCACCGAACCCATTCCCCAAGCCGTACCCTAAACCTAACCCTAAGCCTAACCCTAACCCTAGGCTACCCTTGACTGCTTCTGCCTCCAATAGATTTCCTAAGCACTAGTGTTTTAAGCAACAGCTTAAAAAGAGAATCCTAATGTGATTTCTTTATAATGGGTGTGTTCCTTATCTTATACTAGTGTCTAAATTCTTCTCCATGCCTGGAACCCCAAATAATATTCCTTTACGTGCTAAGGGGTATCTAGAGAGTGGGATAGGTTTACTAACTACCCTAACCCTAACGCGTACCCTAACCCTAACCCCTACCCTAAACCTAACACGTACCCTAAACCTAACCGTACCCTAAACCGAGCCCTAACCCTAACACTAACCCTAACCCTAACCCCTACCCTAACCCTAACACGTACCCTAATCCTAACCATACCCTAAACCGAGCCCTAAAGCTAAAACTAAACCTAACCCTAACCCTAACCCATACCCTACGCCGTACCCGAACCCCTCCCCGAACCCGTACCCTAAGCCGTACCCTAAGCCTAACCCTAAGCCTAACCCTAACCCTAGGCTACCCTTGACTGCTTCTGCCTCCAATAGATTTCCTAAGCACTAGTGTTTTAAGGAACAGCTTAAAAAGAGAATCCTAATGTGATTTCTTTATAATGGGTGTGTTCCTTATCTTATCCTAGTGTCTAAACTCTTCTCCATGGCTGGACCACCAAATAATATTCCTTTACGTGCTAAGGGGTGTCTAGAGAGTGGGATAGGTTTAATAACTACCCTAACCCTAACGCGTACCCTAACCCTAACCCCTACCCTAACCCTAACACGTACCCTAATCCTAACCCGTACCCTAAACCGAGCCCTAACCCTAACACTAACCCTAACCCTAACCCTAACCCATACCCTACGCCGTACCCGCACCCCTCCCCGAACCCGTACCCTAAGCCGTACCCTCAGCCGAACCCTAAGCCTAACCCTAAACCTAGGCTACCCTTGAGTGCTTCTGCCTCCAATAGATTTCCTAAGCACTAGTGTTTTAAGGAACAGCTTAAAAAGAGAATCCTAATGTGATTTCTTTATAATGGGTGTGTTCCTTATCTTATCCTAGTGCCTAAACTCTTCTCCATGGCTGGACCCCCAAATAATACTCCTTTACGTGCTAAGGGGTATCTAGAGAGTGGGATAGGTTTACTAACTACCCTAACCCTAACGCGTACCCTAACCCTAACCCCTACCCTAACCCTAAAACATACCCTAATCCTAACCCGTACCCTAAACCGAGCCCTAACCCTAACACTAACACTAAACCTAACCCTAACCCATACCCTACGCCGTACCCGAACCCCTCCCCAAACCCGTACCCTAAGCCGTACCCTAAGCCTAACCCTAAGCCTAACACTAACCATAGGCTACCCTTGACTGCTTCTGCCTCCAATAGATTTCCTAAGCACTAGTGTTTTAAGCAACAGCTTAAAAAGAGAATCCTAATGTGATTTCTTTATAATGGGTGTGTTCCTTATCTTATCCTAGTGTCTAAACTCTTCTCCATGGCTGGACCGCCAAATAATATTCCTTTACGTGCTAAGGGGTATCTAGAGAGTGGGATAGGTTTACTAACTACCCTAACCCTAACGCGTACCCTAACCCTAACCCCTACCCTAACCCTAACACGTACCCTAATCCTAACCCGTACCCTAACCTGAGCCCTAACCCTAACACTAACCCTAACCCTAACCCTAACCCATACCCTACGCCGTACCCGCACCCCTCCCCGAACCCGTAACCTAAGCCGTACCCTAAGCCTAACCCTAAGCCTAACCCTAACCCTAGGCTACCCTTGACTGCTTCTGCCTCCAATAGATTTCCTAAGCACTACTGTTTTAAGGAACAGCTTAAAAAGAGAATCCTAATGTGATTTCTTTATAATGGGTGTGTTCCTTATCTTATCCTAGTGTCTAAACTCTTCTCCATGGCTGCACCCCCAAATAATATTCCCTTACGTGCTAAGGGGTATCTAGAGAGTGGGATAGGTTTAATAACTACCCTAACCCTAACGCGTACCCTAACCCTAACCCCTACCCTAACCCTAACACGTACCCTAATCCTAACCTGTACCCTAAACCGAGCCCTAACCCTAACACTAACCCTAACCCTAACCCTAACCCATACCCTACGCCGTACCCGCACCCCTCCCCGAACCCGTACCCTAAGCCATACCCTAAACCTAACCCTAAGCCTAACCCTAACCCTAGGCTACCCTTGACTGCTTCTGCCTCCAATTGATTTCCTAAGCAGTAGTGTTTTAAGGAACAGCTTAAAAAGAGAATCCTAATGTGATTTCTTTATAATGGGTGTGTTCCTTATCTTATCCTAGTGTCTAAACTCTTCTCCATGGCTGGACCCCCAAATAATATTCCTTTACGTGCTAAGGGGGAGCTAGAGAGTGGGATAGGTTTACTAACTACCCTAGCCCTAACGCGTACCCTAACCCTAACCCCTACCCTAACCCTAACACGTACCCTAATCCTAACCCGTACCCTAAACCGAGCCCTAACCCTAACACTAACCCTAACCCTAACCCTAACCCATACCCTACGCCGTACCCGAACCCCTCACCGAACCCATTCCCCAAGCCGTACCCTAAACCTAACCCTAAGCCTAACCCTAACCCTAGGCTACCCTTGACTGCTTCTGCCTCCAATAGATTTCCTAAGCACTAGTGTTTTAAGCAACAGCTTAAAAAGAGAATCCTAATGTGATTTCTTTATAATGGGTGTGTTCCTTATCTTATACTAGTGTCTAAATTCTTCTCCATGCCTGGAACCCCAAATAATATTCCTTTACGTGCTAAGGGGTATCTAGAGAGTGGGATAGGTTTACTAACTACCCTAACCCTAACGCGTACCCTAACCCTAACCCCTACCCTAAACCTAACACGTACCCTAAACCTAACCGTACCCTAAACCGAGCCCTAACCCTAACACTAACCCTAACCCTAACCCCTACCCTAACCCTAACACGTACCCTAATCCTAACCATACCCTAAACCGAGCCCTAAAGCTAAAACTAAACCTAACCCTAACCCTAACCCATACCCTACGCCGTACCCGAACCCCTCCCCGAACCCGTACCCTAAGCCGTACCCTAAGCCTAACCCTAAGCCTAACCCTAACCCTAGGCTACCCTTGACTGCTTCTGCCTCCAATAGATTTCCTAAGCACTAGTGTTTTAAGGAACAGCTTAAAAAGAGAATCCTAATGTGATTTCTTTATAATGGGTGTGTTCCTTATCTTATCCTAGTGTCTAAACTCTTCTCCATGGCTGGACCACCAAATAATATTCCTTTACGTGCTAAGGGGTGTCTAGAGAGTGGGATAGGTTTAATAACTACCCTAACCCTAACGCGTACCCTAACCCTAACCCCTACCCTAACCCTAACACGTACCCTAATCCTAACCCGTACCCTAAACCGAGCCCTAACCCTAACACTAACCCTAACCCTAACCCTAACCCATACCCTACGCCGTACCCGCACCCCTCCCCGAAACCGTAACCTAAGCCGTACCCTAAGCCTAACCCTAAGCCTAACCCTAACCCGAACCCATACACTAAGCCGTACCCTAACCCTAACCCTAAGCCTAACCCTAACCTTAGGCTACCCTTGACTGCTTCTGCCTCCAATAGATTTCGTAAGCACTAGTGTTTTAAGGAACAGCTTAAAAAGAGAATCCTAATGTGATTTCTTTATAATAGGTGTGTTCCTTATCTTATCCTAGTGTCTAAACTCTTCTCCACGGGTGGACCTCCAACTAATATTCCTTTACGTGCTAAGGGGTATCTAGAGAGTGGGATAGGTTTAATAACTACCCTAACCCTAACGCGTACCCTAACCCTAACCCCTACCCTAACCCTAACACGTACCCTAATCCTAACCCGTTCCCTTAACCGAGCCCTAACCCTAACACTAAACCTAACCCTAACCCTAACCCATACCCTATGCCGTACCCGAACCCCTCCCCGAACCCGTACCCTAAGCCGTACCGTAACCCTAACCCTAAGCCTAACCCTATCCCTAGGCTACCCTTGACTCTTTCTGCCTCCAATAGATTTCCTAAGCAGTAGAGTTTTAAGGAACAGCTTAAAAAGAGAATCCTTATGTGATTTCTTTATAATGGGTGTGTTCCTTATCTTATCCTAGTGTCTAAACTCTTCTCCATGGCTGGACCCCCAAATAATATTCCTTTACGTGCTAAGGGGTATCTAGAGAGTGGGATAGGTTTAATAACTACCCTAACCCTAACGCGTACCCTAACCCTAAACCCTACCCTAACCCTAACACGTACCCTAATCCTAATCTGTACCCTAAACCGAGCCCTAACCCTAACACTAACCCTAACCCTAACCCTAACACATACCCTACGCCGTACCCGAAACCCTCCCCGAACCCGTACCCTAAGCCGTACCCTAAGCCTAACCCTAAGCCTAACCCTAAACCTAGGCTACCCTTGACTGCTTCTGCCTCCAATAGATTTCCTAAGAACTAGTGTTTTAAGGAACAGCTTAAAAATAGAATCCTAATGTGATTTCTTTATAATGGGTGTGTTCCTTATCTTATCCTAGTGTCTAAACTCTTCTCCATGGCTGGACCCCCAAATAATATTCCTTTACGTGCTAAGGGGTATCTAGAGAGTGGGATAGGTTTACTAACTACCCTAACCCTAACGCGTACCCTAACCCTAACCCCTACCCTAACCCTAACACGTACCCTAATCCTAACCGTACCCTAAACCGAGCCCTAAAGCTAAAACTAAACCTAACCCTAACCCTAACCCATACCCTACGCCGTACCCGAACCCCTCCCCGAACCCGTACCCTAAGCCGTACCCTAAGCCTAACCCTAAGCCTAACCCTAACCCTAGGCTACCCTTGACTGCTTCTGCCTCCAATAGATTTCCTAAGCACTAGTGTTTTAAGGAACAGCTTAAAAAGAGAATCCTAATGTGATTTCTTTATAATGGGTGTGTTCCTTATCTTATCCTAGTGTCTAAACTCTTCTCCATGGCTGGACCCTCAAATAATATTCCTTTACGTGCTAAGGGGTATCTAGAGAGTGGGATAGGTTTAATAACTACCCTAACCCGAACGCGTACCCTAACCCTAACCCCTACCCTAACCCTAACACGTACCCTAATCCTAACCCGTACCCTAAACTGAGCCCTAACCCTAACACTAACCCTAACCCTAACCCTAACCCATACCCTACGCCGTACCCGCACCCCTCCCCGAACCCGTAACCTAAGCCGTACCCTAAGCCTAACCCTAAGCCTAACCCTAACCCTAGGCTACCCTTGACTGCTTCTGCCTCCAATAGATTTCCTAAGCACTACTGTTTTAAGGAACAGCTTAAAAAGAGAATCCTAAAGTGATTTCTTTATAATGGGTGTGTTCCTTATCTTATCCTAGTGTCTAAACTCTTCTCCATGGCTGCACCCCCAAATAATATTCCCTTACGTGCTAAGGGGTATCTAGAGAGTGGGATAGGTTTAATAACTACCCTAACCCTAACGCGTACCCTAACCCTAACCCCTACCCTAACCCTAACACGTACCCTAATCCTAACCCGTACCCTAAACCGAGCCCTAACCCTAACACTAAACCTAACCCTAACCCTAACCCATACCCTACGCCGTACCCGAACCCCTCCCCGAACCCGTACCCTAAGCCGTACCGTAACCCTAACCCTAAGCCTAACCCTATCCCTAGGCTACCCTTGACTCTTTCTGCCTCCAATAGATTTCCTAAGCACTAGAGTTTTAAGGAACAGCTTAAAAAGAGAATCCTTATGTGATTTCTTTATAATGGGTGTGTTCCTTATCTTATCCTAGTGTCTAAACTCTTCTCCATGGCTGGACCCGCAAATAATATTCCTTTACGTGCTAAGGGGTATCTAGAGAGTGGGATAGGTTTAATAACTACCCTAACCCTAACGCGTACCCTAACCCTAACCCCTACCCTAACCCTAACACGTACCCTAATCCTAACCGTACCCTAAACCGAGCCCTAAAGCTAAAACTAAACCTAACCCTAACCCTAACCCATACCCTACGCCGTACCCGAACCCCTCCCCGAACCCGTACCCTAAGCCGTACCCTAAGCCTAACCCTAAGCCTAACCCTAACCCTAGGCTACCCTTGACTGCTTCTGCCTCCAATAGATTTCCTAAGCACTAGTGTTTTAAGGAACAGCTTAAAAAGAGAATCCTAATGTGATTTCTTTATAATGGGTGTGTTCCTTATCTTATCCTAGTGTCTAAACTCTTCTCCATGGCTGGACCCTCAAATAATATTCCTTTACGTGCTAAGGGGTATCTAGAGAGTGGGATAGGTTTAATAACTACCCTAACCCGAACGCGTACCCTAACCCTAACCCCTACCCTAACCCTAACACGTACCCTAATCCTAACCCGTACCCTAAACTGAGCCCTAACCCTAACACTAACCCTAACCCTAACCCTAACCCATACCCTACACCGTACCCGCACCCCTCCCCGAACCCGTAACCTAAGCCGTACCCTAAGCCTAACCCTAAGCCTAACCCTAACCCTAGGCTACCCTTGACTGCTTCTGCCTCCAATAGATTTCCTAAGCACTACTGTTTTAAGGAACAGCTTAAAAAGAGAATCCTAAAGTGATTTCTTTATAATGGGTGTGTTCCTTATCTTATCCTAGTGTCTAAACTCTTCTCCATGGCTGCACCCCCAAATAATATTCCCTTACGTGCTAAGGGGTATCTAGAGAGTGGGATAGGTTTAATAACTACCCTAACCCTAACGCGTACCCTAACCCTAACCCCTACCCTAACCCTAACACGTACCCTAATCCTAACCCGTACCCTAAACCGAGCCCTAACCCTAACACTAAACCTAACCCTAACCCTAACCCATACCCTACGCCGTACCCGAACCCCTCCCCGAACCCGTACCCTAAGCCGTACCGTAACCCTAACCCTAAGCCTAACCCTATCCCTAGGCTACCCTTGACTCTTTCTGCCTCCAATAGATTTCCTAAGCACTAGAGTTTTAAGGAACAGCTTAAAAAGAGAATCCTTATGTGATTTCTTTATAATGGGTGTGTTCCTTATCTTATCCTAGTGTCTAAACTCTTCTCCATGGCTGGACCCCCAAATAATATTCCTTTACGTGCTAAGGGGTATCTAGAGAGTGGGATAGGTTTACTAACTACCCTAACCCTAACGCGTACCCTAACCCTAACCCCTACCCTAACCCTAACACGTACCCTAATCCTAACCGTACCCTAAACCGAGCCCTAAAGCTAAAACTAAACCTAACCCTAACCCTAACCCATACCCTACGCCGTACCCGAACCCCTCCCCGAACCCGTACCCTAAGCCGTACCCTAAGCCTAACCCTAAGCCTAACCCTAACCCTAGGCTACCCTTGACTGCTTCTGCCTCCAATAGATTTCCTAAGCACTAGTGTTTTAAGGAACAGCTTAAAAAGAGAATCCTAATGTGATTTCTTTATAATGGGTGTGTTCCTTATCTTATCCTAGTGTCTAAACTCTTCTCCATGGCTGGACCCTCAAATAATATTCCTTTACGTGCTAAGGGGTATCTAGAGAGTGGGATAGGTTTAATAACTACCCTAACCCGAACGCGTACCCTAACCCTAACCCCTACCCTAACCCTAACACGTACCCTAATCCTAACCCGTACCCTAACCTGAGCCCTAACCCTAACACTAACCCTAACCCTAACCCTAACCCATACCCTACGCCGTACCCGCACCCCTCCCCGAACCCGTAACCTAAGCCGTACCCTAAGCCTAACCCTAAGCCTAACCCTAACCCTAGGCTACCCTTGACTGCTTCTGCCTCCAATAGATTTCCTAAGCACTACTGTTTTAAGGAACAGCTTAAAAAGAGAATCCTAAAGTGATTTCTTTATAATGGGTGTGTTCCTTATCTTATCCTAGTGTCTAAACTCTTCTCCATGGCTGCACCCCCAAATAATATTCCCTTACGTGCTAAGGGGTATCTAGAGAGTGGGATAGGTTTAATAACTACCCTAACCCTAACGCGTACCCTAACCCTAACCCCTACCCTAACCCTAACACGTACCCTAATCCTAACCCGTACCCTAAACCGAGCCCTAACCCTAACACTAAACCTAACCCTAACCCTAACCCATACCCTACGCCGTACCCGAACCCCTCCCCGAACCCGTACCCTAAGCCGTACCGTAACCCTAACCCTAAGCCTAACCCTATCCCTAGGCTACCCTTGACTCTTTCTGCCTCCAATAGATTTCCTAAGCACTAGAGTTTTAAGGAACAGCTTAAAAAGAGAATCCTTATGTGATTTCTTTATAATGGGTGTGTTCCTTATCTTATCCTAGTGTCTAAACTCTTCTCCATGGCTGGACCCGCAAATAATATTCCTTTACGTGCTAAGGGGTATCTAGAGAGTGGGATAGGTTTAATAACTACCCTAACCCTAACGCGTACCCTAACCCTAAACCCTACCCTAACCCTAACACGTACCCTAATCCTAATCTGTACCCTAAACCGAGCCCTAACCCTAACACTAACCCTAACCCTAACCCTAACACATACCCTACGCCGTACCCGAACCCCTCCCCGAACCCGTACCCTAAGCCGTACCCTAAGCCTAACCCTAAGCCTAACCCTAAACCTAGGCTACCCTTGACTGCTTCTGCCTCCAATAGATTTCCTAAGCACTAGTGTTTTAAGGAACAGCTTAAAAATAGAATCCTAATGTGATTTCTTTATAATGGGTGTGTTCCTTATCTTATCCTAGTGTCTAAACTCTTCTCCATGGCTGGACCCCCAAATAATATTCCTTTACGTGCTAAGGGGTATCTAGAGAGTGGGATAGGTTTACTAACTACCCTAACCCTAACGCGTACCCTAACCCTAACCCCTACCCTAACCCTAACACGTACCCTAATCCTAACCGTACCCTAAACCGAGCCCTAAAGCTAAAACTAAACCTAACCCTAACCCTAACCCATACCCTACGCCGTACCCGAACCCCTCCCCGAACCCGTACCCTAAGCCGTACCCTAAGCCTAACCCTAAGCCTAACCCTAACCCTAGGCTACCCTTGACTGCTTCTGCCTCCAATAGATTTCCTAAGCACTAGTGTTTTAAGGAACAGCTTAAAAAGAGAATCCTAATGTGATTTCTTTATAATGGGTGTGTTCCTTATCTTATCCTAGTGTCTAAACTCTTTTCCATGGCTGGACCCTCAAATAATATTCCTTTACGTGCTAAGGGGTATCTAAAGAGAGGGATAGGTTTAATAACTACCCTAACCCGAACGCGTACCCTAACCCTAACCCCTACCCTAACCCTAACACGTACCCTAATCCTAACCCGTACCCTAAACTGAGCCCTAACCCTAACACTAACCCTAACCCTAACCCTAACCCATACCCTACGCCGTACCCGCACCCCTCCCCGAACCCGTAACCTAAGCCGTACCCTAAGCCTAACCCTAAGCCTAACCCTAACCCTAGGCTACCCTTGACTGCTTCTGCCTCCAATAGATTTCCTAAGCACTACTGTTTTAAGGAACAGCTTAAAAAGAGAATCCTAAAGTGATTTCTTTATAATGGGTGTGTTCCTTATCTTATCCTAGTGTCTAAACTCTTCTCCATGGCTGCACCCCCAAATAATATTCCCTTACGTGCTAAGGGGTATCTAGAGAGTGGGATAGGTTTAATAACTACCCTAACCCTAACGCGTACCCTAACCCTAACCCCTACCCTAACCCTAACACGTACCCTAATCCTAACCCGTACCCTAAACCGAGCCCTAACCCTAACACTAAACCTAACCCTAACCCTAACCCATACCCTACGCCGTACCCGAACCCCTCCCCGAACCCGTACCCTAAGCCGTACCCTAACCCTATCCCTAAGCCTAACCCTAACCCTAGGCTACCCTTGACTGCTTCTGCCTCCAATAGATTTCCTAAGCACTAGTGTTTTAAGGAACAGCTTAAAAAGAGAATCCTAATGTGATTTCTTTATAATGGGTGTGTTCCTTATCTTATCCTAGTGTCTAAACTCTTCTCCATGGCTGGACCCCCAAATAATATTCCTTTACGTGCTAACGGGTATCTAGAGAGTGGGATAGGTTTAATAACTACCCTAACCCGAACGCGTACCCTAACCCTAACCCCTACCCTAACCCTAACACGTACCCTAATCCTAACCATACCCTAAACCGAGCCCTAAAGCTAAAACTAAACCTAACCCTAACCCTAACCCATACCCTACGCCGTACCCGAACCCCTCCCCGAACCCGTACCCTAAGCCGTACCCTAAGCCTAACCCTAAGCCTAACCCTAACCCTAGGCTACCCTTGACTGCTTCTGCCTCCAATAGATTTCCTAAGCACTAGTGTTTTAAGGAACAGCTTAAAAAGAGAATCCTAATGTGATTTCTTTATAATGGGTGTGTTCCTTATCTTATCCTAGTGTCTAAACTCTTCTCCATGGCTGGACCCTCAAATAATATTCCTTTACGTGCTAAGGGGTATCTAGAGAGTGGGATAGGTTTAATAACTACCCTAACCCGAACGCGTACCCTAACCCTAACCCCTACCCTAACCCTAACACGTACCCTAATCCTAACCCGTACCCTAAACCGAGCCCTAACCCTAACACTAACCCTAACCCTAACCCTAACCCATACCCTACGCCGTACCCGCACCCCTCCCCGAACCCGTAACCTAAGCCGTACCCTAAGCCTAACCCTAAGCCTAACCCTAACCCTAGGCTACCCTTGACTGCTTCTGCCTCCAATAGATTTCCTAAGCACTACTGTTTTAAGGAACAGCTTAAAAAGAGAATCCTAATGTGATTTCTTTATAATGGGTGTGTTCCTTATCTTATCCTAGTGTCTAAACTCTTCTCCATGGCTGCACCCCCAAATAATATTCCCTTACGTGCTAAGGGGTATCTAGAGAGTGGGATAGGTTTACTAACTACCCTAACCCTAACGCGTACCCTAACCCTAACCCCTACCCTAACCCTAACACGTACCCTAATCCTAACCTGTACCCTAAACCGAGCCCTAACCCTAACACTAACCCTAACCCTAACCCTAACCCATACCCTACGCCGTACCCGCACCCCTCCCCGAACCCGTACCCTAAGCCATACCCTAAACCTAACCCTAAGCCTAACCCTAACCCTAGGCTACCCTTGACTGCTTCTGCCTCCAATTGATTTCCTAAGCAGTAGTGTTTTAAGGAACAGCTTAAAAAGAGAATCCTAATGTGATTTCTTTATAATGGGTGTGTTCCTTATCTTATCCTAGTGTCTAAACTCTTCTCCATGGCTGGACCCCCAAATAATATTCCTTTACGTGCTAAGGGGGAGCTAGAGAGTGGGATAGGTTTACTAACTACCCTAACCCTAACGCGTACCCTAACCCTAACCCCTACCCTAAACCTAACACGTACCCTAAACCTAACCGTACCCTAAACCGAGCCCTAACCCTAACACTAACCCTAACCCTAACCCCTACCCTAACCCTAACACGTACCCTAATCCTAACCATACCCTAAACCGAGCCCTAAAGCTAAAACTAAACCTAACCCTAACCCTAACCCATACCCTACGCCGTACCCGAACCCCTCCCCGAACCCGTACCCTAAGCCGTACCCTAAGCCTAACCCTAAGCCTAACCCTAACCCTAGGCTACCCTTGACTGCTTCTGCCTCCAATAGATTTCCTAAGCACTAGTGTTTTAAGGAACAGCTTAAAAAGAGAATCCTAATGTGATTTCTTTATAATGGGTGTGTTCCTTATCTTATCCTAGTGTCTAAACTCTTCTCCATGGCTGGACCCTCAAATAATATTCCTTTACGTGCTAAGGGGTATCTAGAGAGTGGGATAGGTTTAATAACTACCCTAACCCTAACGCGTACCCTAACCCTAACCCCTACCCTAACCCTAACACGTACCCTAATCCTAACCCGTACCCTAAACCGAGCCCTAACCCTAACACTAACCCTAACCCTAACCCTAACCCATACCCTACGCCGTACCCGCACCCCTCCCCGAACCCGTAACCTAAGCCGTACCCTAAGCCTAACCCTAACCCGAACCCGTACACTAAGCCGTACCCTAACCCTAACCCTAAGCCTAACCCTAACCTTAGGCTACCCTTGACTGCTTCTGCCTCCAATAGATTTCCTAAGCACTAGTGTTTTAAGGAACAGCTTAAAAAGAGAATCCTAATGTGATTTCTTTATAATAGGTGTGTTCCTTATCTTATCCTAGTGTCTAAACTCTTCTCCACGGGTGGACCTCCAACTAATATTCCTTTACGTGCTAAGGGGTATCTAGAGAGTGGGATAGGTTTAATAACTACCCTAACCCTAACGCGTACCCTAACCCTAACCCCTACCCTAACCCTAACACGTACCCTAATCCTAACCCGTTCCCTTAACCGAGCCCTAACCCTAACACTAAACCTAACCCTAACCGTAACCCATACCCTATGCCGTACCCGAACCCCTCCCCGAACCCGTACCCTAAGCCGTACCGTAAACCTAACCCTAAGCCTAACCCTATCCCTAGGCTACCCTTGACTCTTTCTGCCTCCAATAGATTTCCTAAGCACTAGAGTTTTAAGGAACAGCTTAAAAAGAGAATCCTTATGTGATTTCTTTATAATGGGTGTGTTCCTTATCTTATCCTAGTGTCTAAACTCTTCTCCATGGTTGGACCCCCAAATAATATTCCTTTACGTGCTAAGGGGTATCTAGAGAGTGGGATAGGTTTACTAACTACCCTAACCCTAACGCGTACCCTAACCCTAACCCCTACCCTAACCCTAACACGTACCCTAAACCGAGCCCTAACCCTAACACTAACCCTAACCCTAACCCTAACCCATACCCTACGCCGTACCCGAACCCCTCCCCGAACCCGTACCCTAAGCCGTACCCTAACCCTAACCCTAAGCCTAACCCTAACCCTAGGCTACCCTTGACTGCTTCTGCCTCCAATAGATTTCCTAAGCACTAGTGTTTTAAGGAACAGCTTAAAAAGAGAATCCTAATGTGATTTCTTTATAATGGGTGTGTTCCTTATCTTATCCTAGTGTCTAAACTCTTCTCCATGGCTGCACCCCCAAATAATATTGCCTTACGTGCTAAGGGGTATCTAGAGAGTGGGATAGGTTTAATAACTACCCTAACCCTAATGCGTACTCTAACCCTAACCCCTACCCTAACACTAACACGTACCCTAATCCTAACCCGTACCCTAAACCGAGCCCTAACCCTAACACTAACACTAACCCTAACCCTAACCCATACCCTACGCCGTACCCGAACCCCTCCCCAAACCCGTACCCTAAGCCGTACCCTAAGCCTAACCCTAAGCCTAACACTAACCCTAGGCTACCCTTGACTGCTTCTGCCTCCAATAGATTTCCTAAGCACTAGTGTTTTAAGCAACAGCTTAAAAAGAGAATCCTAATGTGATTTCTTTATAATGGGTGTGTTCCTTATCTTATCCTAGTGTCTAAATTCTTCTCCATGGCTGGACCCCCAAATAATATTCCTTTACGTGCTAAGGGGTATCTAGAGAGTGGGATAGGTTTACTAACTACCCTAACCCTAACGCGTACCCTAACCCTAACCCCTACCCTAAACCTAACACGTACCCTAATCCTAACCGTACCCTAAACCGAGCCCTAACACTAACACTAACCCTAACCCTAACCCTAACCCATACCCTACGCCGTATCCGAAACCCTCCCCAAACCCGTACCCTAAGCCGTACCCTAAGCCTAACCCTAAGCCTAACCGTAACCCTAGGCTACCCTTGACTGCTTCTGCCTCCAATAGATTTCCTAAGCACTAGTGTTTTAAGGAACAGCTTAAAAAGAGAATCCTAATGTGATTTCTTTATAATGGGTGTGTTCCTTATCTTATCCTAGTGTCTAAACTCTTCTCCATGGCTGGACCACCAAATAATATTCCTTTACGTGCTAAGGGGGAGCTAGAGAGTGGGATAGGTTTACAAACTACCCTAGCCCTAACGCGTAACCTAACCCTAACCCCTACCCTAACACTAACACGTACCCTAATCCTAACCCGTACCCTAAACCGAGCCCTAACCCTAACACTAACACTAACCCTAACCCTAACCCATACCCTACGCCGTACCTGAACCCCTCCCCGAACCCGGACCCTAAGCCGTACCCTAAGCCTCACCCTAAGCCTAACACTAACCCTAGGCTACCCTTGACTGCTTCTGCCTCCAATCGATTTCCTAAGCACTAGTGTTTTAAGCAACAGCTTAAAAAGAGAATCCTAATGTGATTTCTTTATAATGGGTGTGTTCCTTATCTTATCCTAGTGTCTAAATTCTTCTCCATTGCTGGAACCCCAAATAATATTCCTTTACGTGCTAAGGGGTATGTAGAGAGTGGGATAGGTTTACTAACTACCCTAACCCTAACGCGTACCCTAACCCTAACCCCTACCCTAAACCTAACACGTACCCTAATCCTAACCGTACCCTAAACCGAGCCCTAACCCTAACACTAACCCTAACCCTAACCCTAACCCATACCCTACGCCGTACCCGAAACCCTCCCCGAACCCGTACCCTAAGCCGTACCCTAAGCCTAACCCTAAGCCTAACCCTAACCCTACGCTACCCTTGACTGCTTCTGCCTCCAATAGATTTCCTAAGCACTAGTGTGTTAAGGAACAGCTTAAAAAGAGAATCCTAATGTGATTTCTTTATAATGGGTGTGTTCCTTATCTTATCCTAGTGTCTAAACTCTTCTCCATGGCTGGACCCTCAAATAATATTCCTTTACGTGCTAAGGGGTATCTAGAGAGTGGGATAGGTTTAATAACTACCCTAACCCTAACGCGTACCCTAACCCTAACCCCTACCCTAACCCTAACACGTACCCTAATCCTAACCCGTACCCTAAACCGAGCCCTAACCCTAACACTAACCCTAACCCTAACCCTAACCCATACCCTACGCCGTACCCGAAACCCTCCCCGAACCCGTACCCTAAGCCGTACCCTAAGCCTAACCCTAAGCCTAACCCTAACCCTACGCTACCCTTGACTGCTTCTGCCTCCAATAGATTTCCTAAGCACTAGTGTTTTAAGGAACAGCTTAAAAAGAGAATCCTAATGTGATTTCTTTATAATGGGTGTGTTCCTTATCTTATCCTAGTGTCTAAACTCTTCTCCATGGCTGGACCCTCAAATAATATTCCTTTACGTGCTAAGGGGTATCTAGAGAGTGGGATAGGTTTAATAACTACCCTAACCCTAACGCGTACCCTAACCCTAACCCCTACCCTAACCCTAACACGTACCCTAATCCTAACCCGTACCCTAAACCGAGCCCTAACCCTAACACTAACCCTAACCCTAACCCTAACCCATACCCTACGCCGTACCCGCACCCCTCCCCGAACCCGTAACCTAAGCCGTACCCTAAGCCTAACCCTAAGCCTAAGCCTAACCCTAGGCTACCCTTGACTGCTTCTGCCTCCAATAGATTTCCTAAGCACTAGTGTTTTAAGGAACAGCTTAAAAAGAGAATCCTAATGTGATTTCTTTATAATGGGTGTGTTCCTTATCTTATCCTAGTGTCTAAACTCTTCTCCATGGCTGGACCACCAAATAATATTCCTTTACGTGCTAAGGGGGAGCTAGAGAGTGGGATAGGTTTACTAACTACCCTAGCCCTAACGCGTAACCTAACCCTAACCCCTACCCTAACACTAACACGTACCCTAATCCTAACCCGTACCCTAAACCGAGCCCTAACCCTAACACTAACACTAACCCTAACCCTAACCCATACCCTACGCCGTACCTGAACCCCTCCCCGAACCCGTACCCTAAGCCGTACCCTAAGCCTCACCCTAAGCCTAACACTAACCCTAGGCTACCCTTGACTGCTTCTGCCTCCAATCGATTTCCTAAGCACTAGTGTTTTAAGCAACAGCTTAAAAAGAGAATCCTAATGTGATTTCTTTATAATGGGTGTGTTCCTTATCTTATCCTAGTGTCTAAATTCTTCTCCATTGCTGGAACCCCAAATAATATTCCTTTACGTGCTAAGGGGTATGTAGAGAGTGGGATAGGTTTACTAACTACCGTAACCCTAACGCGTACCCTAACCCTAACCCCTACCCTAAACCTAACACGTACCCTAATCCTAACCGTACCCTAAACCGAGCCCTAACCCTAACACTAACCCTAACCCTAACCCTAACCCATACCCTACGCCGTACCCGAAACCCTCCCCGAACCCGTACCCTAAGCCGTACCCTAAGCCTAACCCTAATCCTAACCCTAACCCTACGCTACCCTTGACTGCTTCTGCCTCCAATAGATTTCCTAAGCACTAGTGTTTTAAGGAACAGCTTAAAAAGAGAATCCTAATGTGATTTCTTTATAATGGGTGTGTTCCTTATCTTATCCTAGTGTCTAAACTCTTCTCCATGGCTGGACCCTCAAATAATATTCCTTTACGTGCTAAGGGGTATCTAGAGAGTGGGATAGGTTTAATAACTACCCTAACCCTAACGCGTACCCTAACCCTAACCCCTACCCTAACCCTAACACGTACCCTAATCCTAACCCGTACCCTAAACCGAGCCCTAACCCTAACACTAACCCTAACCCTAACCCTAACCCATACTCTACGCCGTACCCGAAACCCTCCCCGAACCCGTACCCTAAGCCGTACCCTAAGCCTAACCCTAAGCCTAACCCTAACCCTACGCTACCCTTGACTGCTTCTGCCTCCAATAGATTTCCTAAGCACTAGTGTTTTAAGGAACAGCTTAAAAAGAGAATCCTAATGTGATTTCTTTATAATGGGTGTGTTCCTTATCTTATCCTAGTGTCTAAACTCTTCTCCATGGCTGGACCCTCAAATAATATTCCTTTACGTGCTAAGGGGTATCTAGAGAGTGGGATAGGTTTAATAACTACCTTAACCCTAACGCGTACCCTAACCCTAACCCCTACCCTAACCCTAACACGTACCCTAATCCTAACCCGTACCCTAAACCGAGCCCTAACCCTAACACTAACCCTAACCCTAACCCTAACCCATACCCTACGCCGTACCCGCACCCCTCCCCGAACCCGTAACCTAAGCCGTACCCTAAGCCTAACCCTAAGCCTAACCCTAACCCTAGGCTACCCTTGACTGCTTCTGCCTCCAATAGATTTCCTACGCACTACTGTTTTAAGGAACAGCTTAAAAAGAGAATCCTAATGTGATTTCTTTATAATGGGTGTGTTCCTTATCTTATCCTAGTGTCTAAACTCTTCTCCATGGCTGCACCCCCAAATAATATTCCCTTACGTGCTAAGGGGTATCTAGAGAGTGGGATAGGTTTAATAACTACCCTAACCCTAACGCGTACCCTAACCCTAACCCCTACCCTAACCCTAACACGTACCCTAATCCTAACCTGTACCCTAAACCGAGCCCTAACCCTAACACTAACCCTAACCCTAACCCTAACCCATACCCTACGCCGTACCCGCACCCCTCCCCGAACCCGTACCCTAAGCCATACCCTAAACCTAACCCTAAGCCTAACCCTAACCCTAGGCTACCCTTGACTGCTTCTGCCTCCAATTGATTTCCTAAGCAGTAGTGTTTTAAGGAACAGCTTAAAAAGAGAATCCTAATGTGATTTCTTTATAATGGGTGTGTTCCTTATCTTATCCTAGTGTCTAAACTCTTCTCCATGGCTGGACCCCCAAATAATATTCCTTTACGTGCTAAGGGGGAGCTAGAGAGTGGGATAGGTTTACTAACTACCCTAGCCCTAACGCGTACCCTAACCCTAACCCCTACCCTAACCCTAACACGTACCCTAATCCTAACCCGTACCCTAAACCGAGCCCTAACCCTAACACTAACCCTAACCCTAACCCTAACCCATACCCTACGCCGTACCCGAACCCCTCACCGAACCCATTCCCCAAGCCGTACCCTAAACCTAACCCTAAGCCTAACCCTAACCCTAGGCTACCCTTGACTGCTTCTGCCTCCAATAGATTTCCTAAGCACTAGTGTTTTAAGCAACAGCTTAAAAAGAGAATCCTAATGTGATTTCTTTATAATGGGTGTGTTCCTTATCTTATACTAGTGTCTAAATTCTTCTCCATGCCTGGAACCCCAAATAATATTCCTTTACGTGCTAAGGGGTATCTAGAGAGTGGGATAGGTTTACTAACTACCCTAACCCTAACGCGTACCCTAACCCTAACCCCTACCCTAAACCTAACACGTACCCTAAACCTAACCGTACCCTAAACCGAGCCCTAACCCTAACACTAACCCTAACCCTAACCCCTACCCTAACCCTAACACGTACCCTAATCCTAACCATACCCTAAACCGAGCCCTAAAGCTAAAACTAAACCTAACCCTAACCCTAACCCATACCCTACGCCGTACCCGAACCCCTCCCCGAACCCGTACCCTAAGCCGTACCCTAAGCCTAACCCTAAGCCTAACCCTAACCCTAGGCTACCCTTGACTGCTTCTGCCTCCAATAGATTTCCTAAGCACTAGTGTTTTAAGGAACAGCTTAAAAAGAGAATCCTAATGTGATTTCTTTATAATGGGTGTGTTCCTTATCTTATCCTAGTGTCTAAACTCTTCTCCATGGCTGGACCACCAAATAATATTCCTTTACGTGCTAAGGGGTGTCTAGAGAGTGGGATAGGTTTAATAACTACCCTAACCCTAACGCGTACCCTAACCCTAACCCCTACCCTAACCCTAACACGTACCCTAATCCTAACCCGTACCCTAAACCGAGCCCTAACCCTAACACTAACCCTAACCCTAACCCTAACCCATACCCTACGCCGTACCCGCACCCCTCCCCGAAACCGTAACCTAAGCCGTACCCTAAGCCTAACCCTAAGCCTAACCCTAACCCGAACCCGTACACTAAGCCGTACCCTAACCCTAACCCTAAGCCTAACCCTAACCTTAGGCTACCCTTGATTGCTTCTGCCTCCAATAGATTTCGTAAGCACTAGTGTTTTAAGGAACAGCTTAAAAAGAGAATCCTAATGTGATTTCTTTATAATAGGTGTGTTCCTTATCTTATCCTAGTGTCTAAACTCTTCTCCACGGGTGGACCTCCAACTAATATTCCTTTACGTGCTAAGGGGTATCTAGAGAGTGGGATAGGTTTAATAACTACCCTAACCCTAACGCGTACCCTAACCCTAACCCCTACCCTAACCCTAACACGTACCCTAATCCTAACCCGTTCCCTTAACCGAGCCCTAACCCTAACACTAAACCTAACCCTAACCCTAACCCATACCCTATGCCGTACCCGAACCCCTCCCCGAACCCGTACCCTAAGCCGTACCGTAACCCTAACCCTAAGCCTAACCCTATCCCTAGGCTACCCTTGACTCTTTCTGCCTCCAATAGATTTCCTAAGCAGTAGAGTTTTAAGGAACAGCTTAAAAAGAGAATCCTTATGTGATTTCTTTATAATGGGTGTGTTCCTTATCTTATCCTAGTGTCTAAACTCTTCTCCATGGCTGGACCCCCAAATAATATTCCTTTACGTGCTAAGGGGTATCTAGAGAGTGGGATAGGTTTAATAACTACCCTAACCCTAACGCGTACCCTAACCCTAAACCCTACCCTAACCCTAACACGTACCCTAATCCTAATCTGTACCCTAAACCGAGCCCTAACCCTAACACTAACCCTAACCCTAACCCTAACACATACCCTACGCCGTACCCGAAACCCTCCCCGAACCCGTACCCTAAGCCGTACCCTAAGCCTAACCCTAAGCCTAACCCTAAACCTAGGCTACCCTTGACTGCTTCTGCCTCCAATAGATTTCCTAAGAACTAGTGTTTTAAGGAACAGCTTAAAAATAGAATCCTAATGTGATTTCTTTATAATGGGTGTGTTCCTTATCTTATCCTAGTGTCTAAACTCTTCTCCATGGCTGGACCCCCAAATAATATTCCTTTACGTGCTAAGGGGTATCTAGAGAGTGGGATAGGTTTACTAACAACCCTAACCCTAACGCGTACCCTAACCCTAACCCCTACCCTAACCCTAACACGTACCCTAATCCTAACCGTACCCTAAACCGAGCCCTAAAGCTAAAACTAAACCTAACCCTAACCCTAACCCATACCCTACGCCGTACCCGAACCCCTCCCCGAACCCGTACCCTAAGCCGTACCCTAAGCCTAACCCTAAGCCTAACCCTAACCCTAGGCTACCCTTGACTGCTTCTGCCTCCAATAGATTTCCTAAGCACTAGTGTTTTAAGGAACAGCTTAAAAAGAGAATCCTAATGTGATTTCTTTATAATGGGTGTGTTCCTTATCTTATCC